>NC_134701.1:124695271-125011208 GCF_043290135.1 Rhipicephalus microplus
TTTTTCTAAGTAATGACTATTGTTAATTTGATCCTGCATGCTCGTTACAGTAAAATAATCTAAGCTGTCATCTGCAAAATTTTTGCTCGTAATATTTAATAATAGCTTCAACAATAACATAGCGTCTCAAATTCGTTCGGCTCGAAGTACTGACGACCATAATATTTTGCAGTTGATTAGGGCACAATTTCTTCGTAATTCCCTCGTCCAGATTGAGCCCTGCCGCACTTCATATGGCTTCTGTCACGACAGACATGCCAATCTTCATAATGCATAGACCGCCTTTCGGCCTCAAGACGACCTTAGTTTCTTCACATGGCAGCGGTGGCATCTTGCTGTGCCTTATAATGTTTTCCTTGACATCTCTAAAGCTGTGACGGCTGGGTTTAGGCTCTGGAACATTCGTCTTAGACGCCGGCGTTCTGGTGCCAGCAGATCCACTGGCTTTCTTCACTAAATAGATCGTCTTTAAAACCCGGGGACTACTTTCTCTGGCAATGAAGGGAAGACTACGGAGCGAAAGTGGGCTTGGGCCACCGCTGTAGAATATAGTGCCCCAAGTGGACCCTTGTTTTCCGCGTGAAAATAATAAAAAGAACAACATTATTTTTTACTGGATGCTGTTTATAAAGAGAAGCTGCATTTAACGAGTAAACATTCATGTCAGTTGCTGCTTTTGAAATGTCGCCTTGCGTTTTTGCGCGTGTGAAAACATAGCATGTTCTACGTGCACCTTACAATAAAAATCGCGTCTTCGTCTATAAATAAGCACGCGTCGCCCTTCAGCTATTCCGACGACTTGCTGAAAAAGATTGTGTCGAATTGAACTCGCAAATAGCTGCGCAAGCAGACGTATCAAATTGGGTGCAGTGGGATTACCTGAACGCGGCCGTCATATGAAACGTGAGCCGAACCGGACCCCTTCGCGGAGAAGTACAGGAGTAGTAGCTCCGCCCCTGTAGCTTTCCCTTCATTACCACAGAAAGTTGTCCCCGAGTATAGTCACCGTAATCCACCTGGAATTCTTGTTATTTTTTCAGTGTCTCCCGGGGTCTTCAATGATTCAGATTAGATCTCGTAGTGTGGCTAGAACAAGATGATTTCTGTTTGAGACGCGGTGCCTGTGCATCACACAGACAGCGGCGCGGCCAGGCCGAACGGCGGCGTCTGTAGCTACCCACTCGGCGTTGTCTTCACGAACGTCACTTTTGAATATACAAATAGTCCACCCACAATTGCGATTCTTCTGTCCACAACGTCCCAATCATCTTGAAAGTCCGTTGTGACTCAATTTCTGGTGAACGCTAGCTCCCACAGCTACAAGAAATGAAACCATCACTGGAGCCGACTAACAGACAAGGCAGCCCCCCTCTTCGTTGGCGGTTCGCTTGCGCGTTCTCTCACTCTCTGTGGGAAAGGAACACCACAGGGGTCAGTCGTCTCACCATTGCTTTTCAACCTGGTCATGCTTCACCTTCCACCACTTCTAGGAAATATTCTTTACCTCCACCATAGCATATGCACGAACGATATTGCGTTCTGAATTGCCAGATGTTGCGACGGAGAGATACAGAGTGCCTTTCAACTGGCTATGGATAGAATCAAAACTTACGCCGAACAACGGAGGTTGTACTGCTCGCACCAGAAGTCAGAGTTACTCCTGTATCGACCTAGATCTCCCTACAACAGAACGCTTCCCACGATAAATCTGCATGTGCAAAATCACCCTATGTGAACATTCTTTAGTATTCGTGTATTGGGCTTCCGCATTCAGCAGAACAGCGCCAATTCTGAAACAATGCAGCTACTACATCATCATGCCTGCCAGACTATTAGGCGCATCTCCCGCATTGCCAATGAACAGCGCGGCATGAAAGAGGCCAATCTCATACGTCTGGTCAAGGTCTCCTCCATAAGCAGAATCCTTTACAATGCTCCATTTATGAAACCTATGCTCACTGACAAAAAGAAACTTAACCATATTGATCAGGTGCTGCTACAAGTGCACGTTGCACCTCCATATGTCTACGCCCCATGGGAAACTCAACGACCAAGGACTTCGCAATTATTTAGGCGAATTTACTGAAGCCTAACGTACATTGCACTACCAACGATTTGGCCAAACTCCTACAGGACGCCATCTAATGTGCGCACTCGGCATAACTTATGTGTTCCAGTTTTTCCTCCTGTCAATTCTTCCTCCGTAGGTTAAACCGACTGCTAAACACCGAGGCTGCAGTCTTTAACTTTCGCCGGTTAGCAATTTGTATGAAGTCTTTGGGCGATGATTTGCAAAGAGGATAGTCTTTCTTGTGGTACTTCAACACAGAAACCTTGATGTAGCTGTGTATCTTCGTGTCTGTCGTTCTGCTGCTACGAACCGATTGAGTAGAATTGTGAAAGTGAAACTCCTCTCTAAGCAACCAACCATCTTGATATAGTTTTGGCGTTTACACGTTCTGACACCGTCAATAAGTAACTATTACGCTTATTTTAGCGCAGCACCAGTACGCGGTCATTAGGTAGTGTGTTGCGTAATTGCTAAAACGCATAGATACATAGTTACAATGACTTCAGTCCTTATTACGTGATGCAGGCGTTTCCTACGGGCGTTTCCTACGCTTCAATGAAACTAGATGATCCTGCAACCGACTACTGACTTTGCGTTTCTAGAAAAAGCTTCGTTTCTGCGAATTATCGTTATATATAGCATCCATACTTCACACAGCGCTGTAGTGAACTAGAATATACTCTGGTGGCGCGACTGGCTGGGTTCCAGCGTCAAGTTTCACGCGGATGCCGCCAGGTATCACCGCTTCTGCATTTACTGTTTTTGAGCGCTCCCAATCGACTGCGCAAATAAGTGGTTTTGCATGTTACAAGCTTCTTTTATGATAAATAAGGCAGAAGTTAAAACATTTGAAGCACTTATTACATAGTATGGCTTTTTCAGAGGCCAGTCACCAAGTATTGACTAGTTTGTATGTGTGCGCGTGTTTTTTCTATTTTTTCATCTTGCCACCACGGGGGGGGGGGGCTGCACGTACACGGAACACCCGAATTTTCGTAGTACAGCTTAGACAATTTTTGTCAGGCAGGATTCGTCGTGCACCATTTTTTGTAATTGTCAAGTGGGAAACTTCATAATGACAATAGATGTCAAAAAGACGTGGTTACAAAAGCTGTAAAATCTTCAGGATGTGGGGTGGGTTTAAAAATAGACTCAAGTGCAGATGCGAATAGAGAGGAAGCTGAAGCCAAATGTGGGCAATGTGGGGTCGAGGAAAAATGAAGAGAATGATGGTTGCCCAGAGTGAACTGCTGATGAGAATCACCCAGCTGGATACTGCATTGCCGACAGAGCAAGAAAAAACGAGGGCTATGGGAGAAAGGCTCAAGTCCACCGAGGAGGCACTAGCGAAGGTGAACAAAGGAGCGACTGATGGAGAGAATGATAGGGCATGGCAACCAAAACGGTGGAGAAGAAAGGGCAAGGAAGTTTGGAAAAAACAGGTTCGGCTGGTTCAATTCGCAAGGCCCAACTTCAGCGAAGTAGTGGTGGGGCTGGGAGGTGACAAAGCAGCCGGCGTCACAGGTGCAAGTAAAGACCAGGTGCAGGATGCTCCAGCTGAATAGTCACATCATGTGATAATCGACGGGGACTCGAATTTAAATCCATGCGCGGAAGCAATCAAAGAGAGGGTAAGATGTGACAAGAGGGTTGCAGTAGGGACGTTCCGAGGACGCAAGCTGGAAGCAGTCATGAGGCGAGCGAGCGCAAAACTCCAAACTACAGCTGATAGATGAAACCTCGTGATAATTGCAGGTGGTTTAAACGATGTCTTGAATGAAGATGTGGCAGGACTAGCGGCCATACTGGCGAAAGGGGTCAATGACATGTGCGCTAATGCTCCTGAGGTACAGGTAGGAATATGCACGATACCGGAGGAACCGGTGCGTGACGAGAACCTGCAAAGAGCGGTGGTCAACGCAAACTAAAAGATATGGCATGTGAGTCGAGAGAAAGGATTTGAGGTGGTGGAAATTAACAGAGACGAGTGCAAGTGGTGTGGTTTTCAACGAGACAGAAATAACTTCGATGAGAGGCTAGGTCATGAGGAGGGTTGGTGACTCGCAGGACGCGCAATAGCTTTTTTTGGGGCACGTGGGCTCTTCGGGGTGCAGGATCGCTAGTAACGAGGAAAAGAACCAGGGTGACTTTTTGACAGGTGGTATAGACAGATACGATTCCAAAGTGGCACCAATATCTAAGACACGTAGAGTCCGGGGCAGAAATCGACGTAGCCACGAGGGCTGAAGGAATAGGCTGAAGTGTAATAAGATTGAAGAACAGCTAAGGGAGGAGAGGCCGATGGTGTATGGTTTTGTAGAAACACATCTTAGGCAATTGAAACAACCGTCTAATAATCCAGACTACACGCGGGAATATTGTAATAGAACAGAAGGCAGCAGAAAGGAGGTGGTGTGGGGGCATTTATTCATAAACGTACAGACTGGCAAAGGGTCAAGCAGGAGTGCAAGGAACATTTATGGCTAAAAGGGAAAGTGGCAGGGCAAATGACACTCCTGGGCTTTGTATACTTCTGGACAAAGGCAAAAGCCAGAGAGGAAAATCAGCAAATGGCGCAGTGCAAAGGAAACAACATTGACAAACTAGGAGAAGAGTGCGAGGTAAATATATAAGGAGATTTGAATGCTCAAATAGAAGATACGGATGGATATACGGACCCAACAAGCAGAATGCTAAAGGATATATGTGAAAGGCATGATTTAATCATTTGCAACAGCACCGATAGTGTGAAGAGTAGATAATTATTATGGGAGGTGGGAAAGCTGCAGTCGACGATAGATTACGCAATAATGTCACATAAGATGCATGATCGACTAAAGGTGATGAATATAGAGAAATACAGGTCCAGAAGCTTAGGTAGTGATGACAAACGTATTAAGTTGAGTTTTTCAAGAGAAATAAAACTGTAACGGTGGCATTACGAGCAACCACGCAGTAATGTTTATTCAGAAAGGCAAATAGAAATAGCAACTAAAGAGATTGAGAAAATAATCACCGATGATACTAAAACAGAGTGGACATACACAAATCTGACTTGATTGTTTCAGTTAAAGCTTGCTAAGGTACGAGTAAAATCAACCGGGAAAAGCAGACACAAACCCAGGGGCTGGTGGGATGACGAAGTTGAGGGAGCCATAGTAAGAAGTCAGGAAGCTTCGAGGGAACACAGGTCTGCTAAACAGAGGGGTGAAGTGGAAGATGATGGTGAAAAGAAAGTGGGATATCATTTTGAGCTGCAGAAGGGAAGCGTATAATTCGATCAGTGAAACGATTAGAAGAAACGGGGCCCAATGGATGGCGGAAGTAAACAAAAAGAATAGAAAGACAGCTGCAATGTGTTGGAACCATCTCAATTCTCTGAGTAATAAGACAAGCATGAAACAAAGGTTTATAACTACAGTTCATTGGGTCAGACTAGAAGGGGATGAGTCAATGGAATATATAAAGCAATGATGACAGAAACGTTTAAACACCAAGAAAGTGCTGCATGCACCGTACCAGATGATAATAAATGAATTAGCTCAGTGGCTCCACTGGGACGAGTGTGGGAAAGGGCAACAAAAGAGTTCCTACTAGCACATCAACAGGCCCTGATGGTACCGAAATCATGCTAATAAAGAAACTAGGACCAAACCCTAAACAAACATTAAGAGAGGCAGCGAGCAAAAGAATAATAAATAATGCATGGTGAAGCTCCCATTGGGTTGAAACTAAGCAGGATGAGTATGATCTATAAAGGAAAGGGGACAAAGCCGATATTAAAAACAACCGTCCCACAACAGTGACATCAGTATTTTACAGGCTGGTGATGCAGATAGTAAAGTAAACTCTTCCCACATGAGTGGAGAATGAGGGGGTGCTGGGAGAACTGCAAAATGGGTTCCGTAAACGAAAAAAGCTGGAGGGCAATATGGTTTCATTGATGCAGCGTATTGAAATAGCGCAAAATGATACAGGCACCTGTGGCTGGCACCTATAGATATCAAAGGAGCTTACGATAGTGTGATTCAAGACTTGTGGGGAATAATGGACACAGTATACTTGAAAGATGGAATAACTAATCTTCTAAAGGATATCTAAAAAAATAACGAGGTAGTTATCAAATGGGAAGAACACGTATCTAAACCTATAGAGGTACAACGCGGGCTTCGTCGGGGATGTCCCTTGTCATCTTTGTTATTTATGCTGTATTTCCAGGGACTAGAAGTCAAATTTGAGGTGAGTCGACTCGGAATCAGGCTCTCTTTTGCCAAGCAAGGAAAACACCTTGAATAGTCATTATTATAGCATTGATTTATACTCATGATAGAGTATTATTAGCCTACAAAAAGGAACATCTGCAGAGATCGATAACCATCCGTGGCAATGATGGAGATAAGTTAAATTTGAAGTTCACCAAAAAAAATCGGTAATAATGATTTTAATGACAACAAAGGCTGTGAGCATAGATACATGAAGTTACGGTAGAAACAGTGGATACATACAAATACTTGGCCGTATGGATAAATAACAGGGCTGAGTATCTAAGGGAGCACGAAAGATTCACAATGTCTAAGGGCAGCAGGAATGAAGCTGTTATAAAAAATAGGGTACTGCGGAACTACAATAGGCATGACGTTGTGAGAGGGATTCGGAAAGGTGTCATGGCCCGGGTTTGACGTTTGGCAATGCGGTCTTGTGCATGAAATCCGAAGTTCAAGCTAGATTAAAAATAAAGAACGTGGGATAGGTAGACTTGCTTTGGGAGCACACGGGAATACCCCAAATCAAGCGGTACAGGGAGACATCGAATGGGCATCCTTTCAGTGCAGGGAAGCTAGCAGAAAGATAGAATTTGACGAGCGATTGAGAAAAATTGGAGAGAAGCGTTGGGCTATGAAAGTTTCAGTTACTTGTACCTGAAGAATGTCAATACTAAATGGAGGAAACGAACTAAAAAATAATCAAGCAAGCATGTAGACAACGGCAGAATACCAAGCCAAAAGAAAACATCGGTTAAGAAGGTGAAAAAAACAGAGAGAGAAATGTGAAAGATTTGAATGCTTACGAAATCATCACTGAAGACCTACCAAACTTTTCAGCAGGAAATGGCAAGGGAAAAGATCTACGATAATTCTCGGGGCAGTGCTCTGCTTCTCTAGGCTAGAACGGGAGTACTGCGGATCAAGACATACCGAGCAAATTACGAACGCACAGGCACGGTAGAGTAGGCTCAAACGGCCGATAGCGAGTCAGGCTACATCGCACAAGGCACCTTTGCTGCCGGAAAAGCTAAAGCAATGGTGACCTCGTCCGCAACTGTCCCCTTATCTGAACAGACTGAGGCTCAGGACACCTGCTGCCCTTTACTATGGACGACTGACACCTTAAAGGCCCGCCGCGTACTGTACTGCGCAGCGTCCGCAAACACACGAACAAGTGACCAGTGCTGCACAATGGCCCGCTAACTCCGCGGTCATGCTCCTGCCAGCGCAAGCCTCGCAGCCAGCGCTGCACATCTGCCCCCTAACTCCGCGGCCATGTTCCTGCCAGCGCAAGCCTCGCAGCCGCTATTCGAGCCGCCACAGCCACCATTTCGAACATCTTGCCTAGAGTCTTCGTTCGAAGAGTTCGCAGCAGCCTTGGATCGCAACGGCATCTGGATTCAAGAGGTAATGTTCGAGGTATTGGAATACCGTCTTCCCCAAGACCTCAAACGTCACCTCACATATTTCTCCTGAAGCCCACGCCCTTGCGACGACTTGCGAGATGCTGTGCTCAAGTTTTAAGGCCTTAAACGTGCTTCTTTTTTCACAAGCGACACAACGACATGTGGCTCATTACCTTCCAGGATACCTCCAGCACCACAGCCAGTCCGGACCATTCCTCTGCCGAGAACAACGGGCCACAAAAGTAACAGAGACCAACCTACCGCGCCAATCGACCCATCGTTCGAGAGACCCACAACCCTGGAGTTCACAGATCCTGCTTCTGATTTGCCAGTTCTGCTAACAAACGCATCGCAACTTCGCTCCATCGCAGGTTCGACATTGTCTGCTGGTCAATGCGCCGTCGCATTCGCTCTAGAGACCTGGTTGGCTGCACTCTCTGCCCCGGGTGATTCGATAGTCTGAGCTAAGCCAGCTGACTTGCCTACAGACTCCACACCTGTCCCAACACCTGTCCAAGCCCACGACATCACTCACACCAAGGACCAAGAGCCCGCTGTAGCACTTCACGCCACTAGTTGTTCCAGCACACCGGTGCTTGCTGCTCAAACCCTCGTAGACTGATAGCCCAATCACGACTTCTCCAACGTCTCAAGGGGCAGACAGGGTTTTCTAGACATGTCTGCAAAAATTTCCTCCAGCCTTTCTGAAGAGCTACGCTGCAGGCCCTCGACCCAGCCCACAAGCATAGTACCACTCGCTCTCTTGGACAGCCATTCGCCTACGCAACCGTTGTGTTGTGCCATTTGATGGTGGGCTGCAGCAGTTCTATGCACAGCGCACGACTCGTGGTTCACCCAGGATGTACATCGCGTTGCCGACAGACGCACTGTTGTTGGCGCTCAGAAAGCCGCAGCAGACGACGATTAGCGTTGCGTGAACCATGGCGTTCACACCACTTTTACCGACGCCGATTGCGACGCGCCTCACTGCATTGCTCATTGCTGCTAGCGACGTGAAAATATCCGGGTCCTCGCCCACTGCGTCGTTCCCAGTGCCACCCGCCAGAACTATTAGACTCCTTCGTACGCCTTCTACCTTGATGACATTCGAACTTCCAAGTGGATCTATTAGATCATTCCAGTGACTATAGGTGGCGAAGCGGAAGGTTGAAATGGCGGATGAGACGCTGATGTTGCGAGCGTTCACGTCAGCATCACAGAGCGTGAAGACGCGTTCATTGGTTTATGACTACTGAGAGACCGAACTGCGCCGCAGTTTTATCACCGTGTGACAGCTTCGGATCATGGTTACATTGAACCACCTGCGTCGCTGGAATGACCGAAAAGGAACTGACGCACATGTATATGATGTTTATAAGTTCTCACATATTTTACATTCATTTCCTATCGCGTAACACGCTAGGAGGAGAGCCCTTGTAGCCTACCGCTAGCGGCGGCCAGCCCGCTGGAGAAAAAAATTGCCCGCAGCTTCCCTCGGGGGAACACTGAGGAGGATGCGGAGCATATAATTGGTTAACGGGGTGTTAAAGTGCGACTTACTTGGGTCGATGGCTAAATTGGTTAACGTGGTTGTGAAATGGGGTGTTAAATTGCGACTTACTTGGGTCGATGGCTAAATTGGTTAACGTGGTTGTAGGAGGGGGTGTTAAATGAGTGAACACGTACACACGTATGCGAAAGGGCGGCGCTGGTCGAAGGGGCGTCGATCATTGTGTTTGTGGATTCGTTGGAATTCATTTCACCGCGGCCTTGGACGTCGACGCGCCGTACAAACCAACCGACGAGCGGCAACTGAGCGAGCGAGCGCCGACCTTGAGTATATATACAGCACGACGGCGCATGCTCTGTCAGCTGTTGAATGTTCTCCAAGCGCGACGCCACATGCGCGTCCACTGGAGAATCAGGAGAATTGTAGATGTCGAACGCGGTGTGTAGAGGAGGAAGGGTGCACAGATGGTGGAGGAGTGAAGCGCGCGCGGTGTGTAGAGGAGGAAGGGATGCACAGATGGTGGAAGAGTGGGCGACGGCGCGACGGCGCATGCGCGCGCGTCAGCTGTCGAATGTTCGAGAAGCGGTGCGGACGGCGCACTACAAGGCGCGAGTATAAGATGCTTCCGCATCTAAAAAGTGGCAGCATATCCACGGAGTGAATGATGGAGAGTTGGGCGAAGCATCCGTCCGTCCATACGTCCATCTGTGTGACCATCCGCGCGTCCATTCCCCCTCCGTGCGTGCATCAGTTCGTGCGTCCGCACGTCCATCTGTGCATCCGTCCCTGCATTCCTCCATGCATTCGCCCCTGCGTCCGTCCATGCGTCCATCCTTCTGTGCAGCCATCCGTGCGTTCGTCCATGCATCTGTCTGTGTGTCCGTTCGTCCATCTATTCAACACTCCAAGCACCACCATCTCGCAACTTTTCATCATATATTCCCCATATAGAAGCACCGCCATTTAGCGGACATTCCAAAGACAAAACGAGAGGTGGCACACGCACACGTTCTTACGGCTTGCGCTTCGTGTCTACTTCCAACATTTAACCACCTCGAGTTCATGGTATATACTAGTTCACTGTATTCATGGCACCGCGGCCCAGCGCTCGCTAAACCTTTCTAAAACCAAGAAGGTTACGCCCAGTGAGTATGAAGTAACAATCCTTTCTCGTCATCATCATCATCAGCCTGACTACGTCCACTGCAGGACAAAGGCCTCTCCCATGTTCCGCCAGTTAACCCGGTCCTGTGCTTGCTGCTGCCAACTTATACCCGCAAACTTCATAATCTCATCTGCCCACCTAACCTTCTGTCTCCCCCTAACCCGCTTCCCTTCTATGGGAATCCAGTCAGTTACCCTCAATGACCAGGGGTTATCTTGTCTACGCGCTACATGCCCTGCCCATGTCCATTTCTTCTTCTTGATTTCAGCTATGATATCTTTAACCCCCGTTTGTTCCCTAATCCACTCTGCTCTCTTCTTGTCTCTTAAGGTTACACCTACCATTTTTCTTTCTATTGCTCGCTGCGTCGTCCTCAATTTAAGCTGAACCCTCTTTGTAAGTCTCCAAGTTTCTGCTCCGTAGCTAAGTACCGGCAAGATACAGCTGTTATATACCTTCCTCTTGAGGGATAGTGGCAATCTACCTGTCATAATTTGAGAGTGCTTGCCGAATGTGTTCCACCGCATTCTTATTCTTCTAGTTACTTATATCTCGTGGTTCGGCTTTGCGGTTATTACCTGCCATAAGTAGACATAGTCTTTTACAACTTCAAGTGCACTATTACCTATCTCGAAGCGCTGCTCCTTGCCGAGGTTGTTGTATATTACTTTCGTTTTCTGCAGATTAATTTTAAGACCCACCTTTCTGCTCTCCTTGTCTAACTCCGTAATCATGAGTTGCAATTCGTCCCCCGAGTTACTCAGCAATGCAATGTCATCGGCGAAGCGCAGGTTACTAAGGTATTCTCCATTTACTCTTATCCCTCACTGTTCCCCTTCTAGGCTTCTGAAAACCTCCTGTAAGCACGCGATAAAGAGCATCGGGGAAATTGTGTCCCCCTGCCTTACACCCTTCTTGATTGGTATTCTGTTGCTTTCTTTATGAAGCACTATGGTAGCAGGTGATCCCCTGTAGATTTCTTCCAGAATGTTTATATATACTTCATCTACGCCCTGATTCCGCAGTGTTTGCATGACGGCTGATATTTCTACTGGATCAAACGCCTTCTCGTAATCTATGAAGGCTATGTATAGGGGTTGGTTATACTCTGAGCATTTCTCTATTACCTGATTGATAGTAAGAATGTGGTCAATTGTTGAGTAGACTGTTCGAAATCCTGCTTGTTCCTTTGGTTGATTGAATTCTAATGTTTTCTTTACTCTGTTAGCAATTACCTTTGTAAATAGCTTGTATACTACGGAGAGCAAGTTGATCGGCCTGTAATTCTTCAAGTCCTTGTCATCTCCTTTCTTATGTATCAAGATGATGTTAGCGTTCTTCCAAGACTCTGGTACTCTTCCTGTCAGAAGACAACTCGTAAACAGGGTGGCCAGTTTTTCTAACACAATCTGTCCTCCATCTTTCAGCAGATCTGATGTTACCTGATCCTCACCAGCAGCTTTGCCCCTTTGCATGCTCTCCAAAGCATTTCTGACTTCTTATATCATTACTGGTGGGGTGTAATCTGGGTTACTGCTAGTTCTTATAGTATTAAGGTCGTGGTTGTCTCGGCCACTGTACAGATCTCTGTAAATCTGCTCCGCTATTTTAACTATCCTATCCATATTGGTAGTTATTTTGCCTTCTTTGTCCCTTAGTGCATACACTCGATTTTGCCTATCCCAAGTTTCCTCTTCACTGCTTGGACGCTTCCTCCGTTTTTCAGAGCGTGTTCAATTCTCTCTATGTTATACCTTCTTACATCGCATACATTATGCCTATTAATCAACTTTGAAAGCTCTGACAGTTTTATTTTGTCTGTTGTACTTGAGACTTTCATGATTTGACGCTTCTTATTGAGATTCTTCGTTTCCTGGGAAAGCTTGCCAGTGTCCTGTCTAACTACCCTGCCTCCAACTTCCACTGCACACTCCGTAAAGATATTCGTCAGGTTATCATTCACTTTATCTACACTAAGGTTGGTTTCCTCACTAAGAGCCGAGTACCTGTTCTGCAGCGATACTCTGAATTCCTGTACTTTCCCTCTCACTGCTAGCTGATTGATTGGCTTCTTGCGTATCAGTTTCTGTCGTTCCTTCTTCAAGTCTAGGCGAATTCGAGACCGTACCATTCTATGGTCACTGCATCGTACCTTGCCACTCACTTCCACATACTGCACAATTCCAGGGTGTGCACTCATTATAAAGTCTATTTCGTTCTTATTTTCGCCATTAGGGCTCCTCCATGTCCACTAGCGGTTTTCTCGTTTTCGGTAGTAGGTATTCAAAATCCGTAAATTATTGCGTTCTGCGAAATCTTTCTCGTCAGATAGTGCTTAATGTACATGCGAATGGCTGCTAATGGGGAATAAGAGACAGGAGAATTCGGCTTTTACTTTCTTACGGCTTCCGCTTCATATTTATTTCTTTCCTTTAACCACCTCGACTTCATTATATATTGTCGCGAGTTATGAGTTACAAGGAGTTTATTTAAAAACACCAACTGGGGAACTCGTAGAGACGCTCTCAGAGAAGGCCGCTAAGAATGTCGTCTTCTTCACTCTCCTGTGCAGCGCCTCTCGAGCAAATTCGCGTTCTTTGTTATCGTCGCTATCTCGCCGCTAAATGCAGCTATGCACGCGGCATTTCCCTCCCGCCAGAGTGAGCGTCGTCTCGATGCTCAACAGGTGGAAGTGCGCCCAGCGGGTGTTTACATCACTGAGAGTGATAAAATTTTATGCGGACCTCGTGCACTGTCTCAGGCAGATGCTGGCGACGTTTCCAACAGGAGGAGGTGTCGGGCACGACTTCGTACGTCACGTCGCTAAGACGGCGCAAAACCTTGTAGGGTCCGAAGTATCGGCGTAGGAGTTTCTCTGAGAGGCCTTGTCGTCATACAGGAAACCAAACCAAGACTATATCTCCTGGTTGATAAATGAGGATTCGATGGCGAAGGTTGTACCGTTGGGCGTCAAGTTGCTGCTGGTTCATCATTCTGACGCGGGAAACCGGCCTTGCTTCCTCGGCACGCTCAGTGAAGTCTGCGGCATCTGTCTCTGAATCATTGCAATCGTAAGGCAGCATGGCGTCAAGCAATGTAGTAACAACTTCTCTGTCATGAATTAGTGCGAACGGTGTCATTTTTGTTGTTTCCTGGCGCGCCGTATTATACGCGAATTTGATGTACGGCAATATTCGGTCCCTATTCTTGTGTTCTACGTCGACGTACATGCAAAGCATGTCAGCGATTGTCTTGTTAAGTAATTCTATAAGCCGATTCGTTTGTGGGTGTTAAGCTGTCGTCTTCCTAAGTGCTGTGCCACTGAGCGTAAGCACAGTGCGCGAAAGCTCGGCTGTAAACGCCGTACCTTTGTCCGTTATGAGGACAGCTGGAGCACCATGTCTCCGGACAATGTTCTCAAAGAAGAACTGGGCCGCTTCAGTTGCAGGGCCACTCGTGACTGCCTTGGTTTCCGCGTATCGGGTGAGGTAGTCCGTCGCACTATAACCCATTTGTTGCCGCTGTCCGATGTTGGGAATGGGCCCAGCAGATCCATTCCGATTTGAGAAAACAGGGTTTCTGGCACGGGCACAGGATGTAATAGCCCAGTGGGTTTGACAGGTGGTACCTTGCGCCGCTGGCAGTCAGTGCATGTTCGGGCGTAATGTTTCACCTCTGCTGCGATTCTTGGTCAGTAATATTTTTCTTTGATGCGTGTCAGTGTTCTTGTGAAACCGATGTGGACCGCAGTGGCTTCGTCATGGCAAGCTTGTAAAATTTCGCTGCGGAGAGCTTCAGGAACTATCAGCAGATAGGTTCTACCTGTTGATGAAAAATTCTTTCTGTACAGAATGCCGTCCCGTAAACAGAATGACAATAAGTTCTTCGAAAACATTCTTGGTACTCTGGCGGCTCGTCCTTTAAAGAATTTTATAAGCGAGTTGAGCTCCCCATTATCTTGCTGTTGCCGAGAAATGATAGCTGCATCAACAACTTCTAAAAAACCTGTGAATTCATCATCCCCTATAGCCGGCGATTCAATCGGTGACCTTGACAAACACTCGGCTTCTAAGTGTTGCCTTCCGGACTTGTAAACTACAGCCATGTCGATGGAGCCGTAAGCTCTGTTGTGCTAAGCGTCCAGATGGGTCTTTCATGTTGGTCAAACAACAAAGAGAGTGATGGTCGCTTACGACTTAAAAAGCGTGGCCTCATAAGTACGGGCGGAACTTCGCAACTGCCCAAACGACAGCCCGACACTCCTTCTCCGTTGTTGAGTAGTTGGACTCGGCGCGTGTCAACGTTCTGCTAGCGTAGGCAACCACTCTCTCCACACCATCTTGGCATTGGACAAGAACAGCCCCTAGGCTCACATTGCTGGCGTCTGTATGTATGGCTTTTGGTGCATTCTCGTCGAAGTGAGCGAGAACAGATGGAGTTCGTAGATGCTGTCGCAGCTCATTGAACGAAGCTTCTTGCTCTTCACCCCATACAAACGCAACGTCTTCCCTTGTAAGGCGGGTGAGCGGAAAGGCAATGTGTGCAAAGCCTCCTATAAATCGCCGGTAGTTTGCGCAGGGACCCAGAAAACACCTTACCACTTTCTCATTAACAGGCCTTGCGAACTTTGCGACGGCTGCCGTTTTATCTGGGTCAGAGTTCAGACCTTCGCGACTGACCACGTGTCCCAGGAACTGGAGCTCTTCGAAGCCGAAGTGGCATTTTTCTGGTTTGAGTGTGAGTCCAGTGAACCGTATGGCTTGAAGGACTGACAGTAGCCGCATTAGATGCTCATCAAACGTGTCCGCAAAAATGATCATGTCATCGAGGTAAACAAGGCAAGTTTTCGACTTCAGGCCGTATATAATGGTATCCATTAGTGTCTGAAACGTGGCTGGGGCTGAGCATAGGCCGGAAGGGAGTACATTGAATTCATAAAGCCCGTCTGGCGTCACGAAGGCGGTCTTTTCTCGGCTGGGCTGATCTACTTCTTTTTGCCAGTATCTACTTTTAAGGTCCATTGACGAAAAATAGCGCGCATGCCGTAGCCTGTACAAAGAGTCATCGATCCGTGGTAATGCATAAACGTCTTTTTTTTGTAACGTGGTTCAGCTTACAATAATCGATGCAGAAACGCCAGCTACCACCTTTCTTTTGCACGAGTACCAATGGTGATGCCCAAGGATTCTTTGATGTTTGGATTACATCATCCTCTAGCATCTTCCTGACTTGCTGCTGGATTACCTCACGTTCTTTCTGAGCGACGTGATATGGGTTCTGTAGGATCGGTCTTGCTGTGTCTTCCGTAATGATGCGATGCTTAGTCAGAGGCGTTCGACCCACTCGTGATGTCGATGAGAAGCAGTCCTTGAACTGGTCGAGCAGCTCCATGAGACGGCATCTTCAAGTAGGTGCTAGACTCGCACCGATATCAACTGGTGGTGTATGTGGAGGTGATTGAGCTGTGGCTTCCCCTTGCATTAGAAGACAGTCGTGAGAGTAGTCGAGCTCTTCGAGGTACGCCACAGCCGTGCCTTTACCGATGTGCCGGTGCTCATTCGCGAAGTTGGTCAGAAGCACCTCTGCGCGCCCATCCACTAAGCTGACGATGCCGTGAGCGATGGCTATGCCTTGGCGAAAAAGAAGGGCAGTGATGCGTTCGGCTATGGCATATTTATTACAGTGCACGCCGTGACACACGGAAACAAGACTACATGACAGTGGCGGCACGCCGACGTCGTCGTCGACCACACGTAACACCCTGGGTTCTTGGTTTGCATTATGGGCCACAGGCTTGTCAGTGGCGAATGTGACCACAGCATCACGTATGGTGACATCAGCACCGTACTCTTTTAAGAAGTCTATTCCCAGTATCATAGGTTTGCAGCACTCCGGTAGGATCAGAAATGTGGATACAAAAGCCACATTCTCAATCGTGAAACTTGTTGTACATTTTCCTGAGGGAGTCATTATCTGGCCTCCAGCATTGCAAATATAAGGGCCCGTTCATTTCATCCTGACTTTCTTGAGTTCATCTGCCACTCGTTCACTCATTTTAGAGAAGTCTGCACCCGTATCGACTAAGGCCGTCACTTCAACGTCAGCAATCGTCACAGCGAGGTCGGCAGTCACAGTTTTCTCGGCGGAGTCCTCATCGTCGTCTCTCACGTGTTTCGGCAGCAGTGGGGGATTTTCGGGAATTAGACGGCTTGCGACCTTCCCCCCCAGAGGTCGCTGCTTTCAATTTCCCTGCTGTGGGCTGGGAGACTGACCTCTGATGGCGTCCGCAAAACTACGGCCGCTTGGTGAACCAAAGCGTGCCCAGGATGGTGAGCGCATGCGGAAGGTAGAAGAGCCTTTCCGCCTGCCAGCATGGTCGTCGTCGATGGGGGCACGGCTTTCGTCGAACTGTCGGCGCGTAGCTCTAAATGCACTACCTCGGTACTCAACTCAGCGATGTTGGCAAAAACGGTAAATGTGCCCTGGCTCTCCACAGTTGTCGCAGAGTGGTCGGCGATCCGCAGTGCGCCATATGTGGGTCTTCCACATATAGGGTCACCTGACAGAATCCTGGTGAGCCCAGGCTGCCACAAGATACGGTTCGACGTACTGTGGCGCTGGCATGGGCGTGGGTAGACGAAGAGCGTCTGCATAGCTGTATCCGTTCGGCTGGCAGGATACTTCTGGAGCCAATGGACGACGCACCGCATCTGCGTTGGTACACGAGTTTGGGTGGTGCGGTGGAGTGGAATATCGCTGAGGAGAGGCGAACGCTTGTCGAATTTCATGGCGAACGACTTCAGCGATAGAGGCTACCGTGGACTCTTGCTGCGGGGGCGCCTGTGACTGCACTTTGTACTTTGCATTCTCCTTCGCTATCTCCTCACGCGCGATCTGCCTAATCAGGTGGCGTAGAGAAAACTCGTCGTTTGTGGTAAGTGCGGCGGCGCCTGTAGCTGCGCCGGTGGCCGGGCGATGAGATTGTCGGTACCGTTGCTGCAGCGCACGCTCTATTGCGGTGGCCTCCCTGGTGAACTGGTTTACTGTTGTTGGCGGATTGCGCAGAAGACCAACAAATAGCTGCTCTTTGACGCCCCTCATGAGATGGCTTAGCTTTTGAGCCTCGGGCGTGTTCGGGTCTGCGTGGTAGCACAGACGCACCATATCCTCTGCAAACATGGCGACGCTTTAATGCAGCTGTTGGGTGCCTCCTTCAAGAAGGTGTCGTGCGTTTTCGCGTCGGTTCGCGTTACCGAAGGTGTCAGGAAACCGACGACAAAACTCCTCCCATGTCGTCAATGTTGCCTCCCGGTTTATAAACCACGTCTTCGCACCGTATTCAAGAGCGAAGTATACTTGGAATAGCTTTCCATCGAGACTCAAGTAGTTCAATTTAGCTACCCGTTCAAATTTCTCAAGCCAGTCTTGCGTATTTTCGTTCGGCCGGACATGGAATGGTTCAGGAATGCGCATATTCTGGACCGTCACCTGTGCAGGACTCCTTGCCATTTTTTGAGTAGGGCTGGCTGTCGAAAGTGTTGCTCCCTCTAAAAGGCCAAATTCTGGTTGAAGACCTTGAAGGCAATGGCTTGAGCGGTGCACAGGCATCTCCACGTGTGGCTGTCTTGTAGGGCTCAACTCGGGGCTTCTCACAGGGGTGCTGATCATGAGGTGGTAGTACCCAGCTCCTCCACCAGTGTCGTGGGTTATAAATTACAGGGAGTGTATTTAAAAACCCGGACAGTGGTACTTGTAGAGACGCTCTCAAGGAAGGCCGCTATGATTGTCGTCTTCTTTACTAGCCTGCGCTGCGCCTCTCGAGCAAATCCGCGTTTTTTGCTGTCGTCGCTATCTCACCGCTAAATGCAGATATGCACGCGGCAATATACTAGTTCACTGTATTCATGGCACTGTGGCTCATTACTCGCTAAACATTTCTAAAACCAAGGAGGTTATGCCCAGCGAGTACAACCTAGCAACCCTTTCTTGTCAGATAGTGCTCAATGTACATGCCAATGGCTGCTAATGAAGAATGAAAGACAGGAGAATTCGGCTTTTAGTTAACGCGCACGCTGCGAGTTTTAATAGTTCAACAACGCACAGGAAAAATTTCTCTCCGGCCCCACCTTGCAGGTCAAAACGTAAAACAGGTTAAACACTACGACTACGACTACTATGAGGGACGAACGGGAGCCGCTTTAAGGAGCTTCGCCCCTAAAAATGACGAGCGTGGGGGGCTCATGGCGTCAGGCGCTTGAAACGTAGGTGCTTTTGGCTGGCTGGACGCCATGATTGCTGCTCTTTTTCGGCAGTTTGTTTCTGCCTGTGCGCCTGTCTGATCATTTAACCCGCGTCGAGGGCACGTCTACGTCGGACGCTGTGACATCGCAACTACAGTATCACTACGCACCGTTTTGAGATTAACTGAGCTCGATCCACACGGCAGCCTGCATGGTGTGCCGGAGAAACATTGCGTGGAATAGGATCCACCGTGTTATCCTCCCTTGTACGTGTGAGTGGAACTCCTAAAACACTATCATAGGAGCCGCAATTTCAGTTTCATGCTGGACAGACGTGCCAACCGTGCCGCAAAGTGTGTTTCAATCAGGTTGTGAACCGTGTTGTGCAAACCAAGATCCATAAGTCGCTCTGTGCTATTAAGTAGTAAGTATAATTCCCAGAATTATCTTGAGCCCGGCCTACTGGAACGTAACAAATTTCTTCTTCTCTGTCCCAGTTCACTCATATATGGAACAGTATAATTACCAGTACTAATGAAGAACGCATCGAAAACCCGTAGGAGTAGATCCTCTCTGAAACCAACCTCTCTAAAACTACCACGCTTACTCGTAATACGAGAGATCAAGTGCAATATGTAGCTCACACGACCCTCCTGGTACTCAATGGTGCTTCCATTTCAGCCTCACACATCGATTCACAGACCCACAATCTCCATGAAATTCACTATCGGAGCAACCATCCCCTTTTGAGACCACTGCTTCACTGAGACGTCATCCAAAGACTCAAGGTTCCGCATGCCCTGGCGCGCCTTCTGAAAGAGTAAGAGTTCTGACGTCTTCCGAAAGAGTGCGAGGCCCGCACCCTAAAAAACGCTCCGTGACGTCTGGCTGCTCCTACAGGGACTCTTAAAATGTGCCAAAAAACCATTCTTACACCACACTGTAATATCGTCCGCATAAATAGCATGCCCAATGTCAGGCACTGCTGCTAGAAGTGCCGACAGCCTGTGCGGAGCAAGATTGACGTGCAAAGGAGACAAAAGCGATCCTTGCAGCGTGCCTTTCTCTCCCAACTCATACTCGTCACCTAAAACTGAGTTCGTCACCTAAAACTGAGCCGAACTGAAGACGTGCCCCCCACCCAGCAAGAAAATATTGCTTTAGCGATAAAATTTATGTCCTAAACTCACACAAGAGATTTATCTCAGAATGCGCTCATGAGCAACCGTATCAAATGCCTTAGTAAGGTCCAACGTCCAGATCTCCTTGACTTGACGTGTATGATTATCCATAACGGCCCGCTGAATGAGAATGGCATACTGTGGGAGCAGTGCTCGCAAGGATCTGACCAGATTGTATCTGAAGAGTTCATGTCGCTCTACGTACTCCATGACCTGATTATGAATCCCATGTTCTGCTACCTTGCACAGACACTGCGCCCATGAAGTTGGACGCAGGTTGTCTAGATGAGGAGGATTACCTTGCGTAGAGATCAGGACCACCGTGGCAGTACGCCACTCTATCGGCACCTGCCCAGCCGCCCACATGTCATTATTCGTTTTTGTAAGAATCTCAATCACCGTATTGTAAAGGTTACGCAGGAGCCTATTCGTGATCTCGACCGGACCCGCAGCGAATCTATCATTAGGTTAAACACAACGTGCCCTGTTTCTGACGCGCTAAAAGGACCACCAAGCTCCAGCCTGTCCACACAACAATAATCGCTCAACTGATCCCCAGTCACATTTTTCTTCCTAAGAGGCAGGTACTGGGTGGCGATGTAATGAGCTATCTGCGCCTTTGTCATTCCCATATGCAACTTCTTCCTAACTATCTGATCCGTTGCCAAACAGTCTACCTTGTTCGATGCCTTGTAGTTAATAAGGAGACGCTTGAACAGCCCCTACCTGATACCTCAGCGCATTCGGCTATTCGTGTTACTACACTTCTTCATACATTGTTGCCGGCCAAGTTCTTTGTCGTGTCTCAATTTCTTTATTGAGCAAGAATATTTTGACCCTAAGCCTTCCATTAGGTCTGTGCATATGACCAAATAAGCAGGCTATTTTTAGCTTCCATCTAATTTGCCAATTAGGAATCCATTTGAGGAACTTCAACAGCGCTTCAAACTTCTTCATAGACCTTTCTACTGCCCGTTGCAGCCGATAGAGAAGCATTGCAAACTCACCGTCATCCGAGAGATCTTCCTTCTAAAGCACCTTAAGAGATCCCACTCCCCATATCTGTGCTTGGAAGTTGGAGGTGGCCATATCTCGATAAGCGTCTCCAGAATGTAGTGATCACTGCCGAAATCCTCCTGCACGTTGCCTCATTCCCCTTCTACATCTCTGAAGAATACTAGGTCAGGAGTGGCATCTCTGTTAGCCGAATTACCTCTTCTTTTTGGGAACCTAGGATCCGTGATGAGCGTCAATCCGAACTACGAGGCATGATTAGCTAAACGCGTACCCTTCACAGTGCTGCGGGCATGTCCCTATTTCATACTGAGAGAGTTGTCTCCTGCTACAGCCAAAGCCTTATCTCCAGCTTCCCGAATCGCAGCTGATTGTAAAGGCCCAAAGTCCCTCGGCCTGTCTGAGGGGGAACTATATACCTTGAGAGCAAATATATAGCCCCGACATATGCGACTCGGATTTACCTCCACCAACTGGGCTTCAAGCCCAGACTTGTACAGAGGTATATCATGCTCAAAGAAAGACAACCCCTTCGCAGCCAGGATTACCATCCCCCCTCCTGTTCCTCCACAACTGGCGACAACTTGGTACCCGCGAAAGGTCAAATCCTCCATCAGCGTTTCCTGCAAAGAGAATGACCTCTGGCCTATGGTCTGCCGATCGAACCAGCTGCACAAGTGCAGCCCTATGGTTGCTGATACTGGCACAGTTCGACTGCCACATCCTGAATTTTCCCAACATTTCTGCCCTTTCGGCAGACCCCACGAAAGCACATCAGCAGCCGCGCTGGTTTCCCTGCTAGGACCCGGACCCCACAACTGCGACTCGGCTACAAGCTCATGCCTACCCCTATCAAGAGCTTTTGGACGCTCCAACACCGTGATCCTACCCTACAAAGCAAACGGGACATTCGGGACATTCATAACACAATATAGCGTTGTCTCCATACGTGCCAACCTACACCACCCTTCGCAGTAGAACGGGTGGCTTCCAACTGAACTGTTGCGATTGCTCCTCAGCAGAAGCCTGTGCTTTGCGCTTGGCTTTACCGCTAAGAGACTATTTTCCTTGTGATCACCCTGTTCCCTCTTTTCAAATGACTCAAAAGTCGCCTTGAGTTCCGCAAAGTCCCTCCTCAATTCTTTATTCTCGGCCTCGAGAGCTTGCATACAGGGATTCACAATATGCTCTGACCTGCCTCTCACCATTGGCTGGCCTTTTCGTTCAGGAGGCCCAGGCTTCGACGGACTCTTTGCTTTATCCGCCGACGTTGTATGCTTTTCATGTTGCCTTTGACCCCTGCTGTGGGACCGTGCCGACGGCTCACGGTGGGAAGACCGCTACCCAGTCGCATCTGTCCGAGTCGCCGACAGAGAGGGGGGGGGGCTGGACCCGGAGCGAGAGCACCCACTGCACCGAGAGTGAGAGCGAAGGATAGAAGTCTTCCCTGCAGCTGTAGTCTCTGTTGATGTTTTAACACCCTCAGACCCGCCGGCGTAATCCCGAACCGCATTCTTCTGCTTTCTTGCGTGCTGTCGACGACGCCAACTCCGGCACCGCACCACATATGGCACCTCAAAGCGCTCCTTGTATTCCTTGCAGTCCAAAAGATGTGGGCCCCCGCACAACTCATACTTTGGCTCACACACATGATGCTGAACTTCATCTGTCACACCCGAGACCACGGGAACTCCACACCCACCACACTTTTCTTTTTCCTCCGCACTGCTAGGGCAAACGTCAACCCGATGACCAATATGGCCGCAGGTAGGGAGCCTACATGACCATGTGTGCGCCCTGGCTGTAGGCGTAAAGCGACCACCTGGCGACGATAAAGATAAGACGGCACAAGCGCCGTTCCGCACACCACCACGTTAGGCACCCTCATACCGCCGAAGAGCACCACTTCAACTGATTTGGTCTTAAGCAGCTTCACCTCCAAGACCATTGGGTTCCGACCAGTATCATCCATGCGCTTAAGACCTCACCGTCAATCGATGGGTCAATGTTGTGAAGAACCCCCTTACAGGTGTTCTCCGAGGCCTCGTATACGCAGACATTTCGAGAGAAGCCATCTGAGCGTAAATATTGCAGACCGGTGCATGCTTGATCACATTGAACTTATAGGTGGGAGTGACGACAGTGATATTCTGCACCTTTTTGGAGCATACTATACGCTCCTTCGTCGAATCCTCTGTCAGGCCTGCCGCCGTAGATAGAGCATGAACTAGGAGAACAATGTCCACCTTTGCCACATTTAACCCGCCTCGTGGATAGACTGTAACCTAATAACATTTCTCAGAGGCCTCTACATCCATGAAAATCCGGCAGCTCACCTCTAGATTTGTCGCATCTATTCTTCTATCTTGCCAGAGCCGGCGAACGCCAGCACTATACCTTGGTGACCGCCGCCACCCGAAGATGCCGGTCTCACATCAACTTTTTGGGAACTAAATGCCGCAGTTCACCCGGCATCTTCGAACTCTCTAGAACTCATGTCCATCACTTCGTTGTTCTACCGTCAATGACATAATCGCCATCTCCTCCCTCCGTCACGAAGGCAAAGGCAGCCGCGAAATTAGGCCGAGGCCTCACTAACCGCCCACCTAGCAAAGTAGGCCCAACGCAGACCAAATGTTCATTGTTCCTGGAGATGGTTAAAACAGCACCCACCAGAATAAAGTTGAGCTTCCAGAATCCGTGCGTCTTGCTGCCTCAGGAATTACAAAATTTTCTGAGGTTACGATAGGAAAGGCAGGACACTATTTAACAAGCGGAGGCCGACATGAGCCTGTCCGCACTGGCTGACGCTGGCAGCGTCTCCCGTCAATGGCAAGACTAAGTTTCAATATCGAACACCTGCTAGTGACAAGAAAGCAACAGCATTATGCTTCCCGTTTCTGGTATTGGTCTTCACATACTTCGAAATGTGGGCATGGAATAAAATTAACACAGAATAGCACGACTAAATGTAACTCTACACATGAAACGAAAGAAAAGCAGCGTATTTAATTTTGCATGTTTTGCCACGCTGACCATCTATTTTTAGGATAGCGCATATCCATGCCTTCCGCGAGACTTGGTTAGTTGAAAACCCAAATACGTACAATAGCGGCTCACATTCATGGTTTTCGAAAAATGCAGGCTCAACACTTTTTGGCGTCGAAGCTGCTCGCTTTCTGCTCTGGTCACTCACCGACGAACACGAGCACAAATACAAGCAGCACATATCAAAACTGTGAAAAGCCCGACGGCACAGAGAGAACGATGCAACATTAGATTTTTGTCGCGCTGCTTACAGCAGTACTCTCAGCATGGGTGGCCTGCTAGCTCGTGAAGAGTTCGATACAAGTAAAGCGTTGAAGCGCAGTGATGCTGCAGGTTCTGAAACGCCGCGCACAACTCAACCAGCGTCGTCGCCCCGTTGACGTATGCGGCAAAGCTTCCAGGCCTTGACGAAGTTTTTTTAAATGGGGTTGGCTCAACGTGCCAAGCTTACGCAAAAACACACGAACAGGCATTAGGTAGCTTCCGCGCTGAGAGAGACAGAGAAATGAAAGCATTTATTGTTGTATAAAGTGACAGCTTGGTGACCAAAGCATGACCCTACTACATGGTCGGCATCCCCACTCCGGGACACCGCATAACGAGACCCCGACCCGCGTTCGTCTCACCAGAGTCCATTGAGACTCCTGCGCGAATCAGTTGAAGAGGGCAATATCCCATGTCTCTCGGGAAGGGTTAGAATAAGAGGGCAGGTGCGGACTTTTTGCACACGCCGACACCATGTGGAAGATTTCAGAAGTCTCCCCAGAGTGTGGGTACCGCTAATCTGTGTTTGATGATTGGAGGACAGAGTAGAGTACCTATTTGTAGGTGCCTCAAATTTCGCTCAGCCGCTTTACTCAGTGCCTTAGGAAGAGCAGGGAAAAGGCGGTGAGTGTCGCGATAATAAAAATTAATTTCTCTAACAGCAGCAGCAGTGCTTTCGCCTCAAAGTCATTAGCGCTGGGGTGAGAAGCCCGGTAGGTGAGCGCTAGGGCAGCCGTGTATGCGGCTTCATTGCCTCGTAAACCCTGATGGCCAGGAGTCCAAATTATGCGTCTCGGGGTTGGATCAGCGACAGCCTACGCGCTGCTAAGGGCTACCCTAAGAACACGCTTGCTGCGCTCGCTCGCGCACATGTAACTATATGAAAGGCGCAATTACCCGCGGGAAACCCTAGTGCTGGTCCGTGTCGTTTTGGGCCACCGAAACAGCCGCCAAGGCTTGCCATTCATTCCCCTACAATATACTTGAAATTGAAAGTGAATAATATTCTGCAACAAAGACATGCTATGAGGAGGGCAGGTAAAAGCTGTTAGCACAGCTTCAATAGCCCCGACCCCTTTGGGTAGAGGGTAGCACATAAGACTAGCGGCTAAGGACAATAAAAATAAGTGTTTCTCGATAGGCATAAAAAGAAACAATGAAAGATTATCTAAGATGATGCAATGTGTTAGAAGCCTACAGTGAGCGTTGGTCTTTACGGTTGCGAGTTTAGTTCAAGTGACCTCAGTCGCTTGAGGTGAAAAGCGGTCGTTTCGAAGCTCGCGACCGCTTCTAAGAAAATGGGCCTTCCTCAACACGATGGCTTCAGTGTTTGGGCTGTCATCAGAAAGTTTTAGTACTGCTTATGTATCGTACGTGGCGGCGTTGCGTACGTAAGGACGCCGCGTTTTGCGTAGAGCGCATGTGCAGACTGTAACGCACACGTATCGCGTTACGTACGCACGTATGCGATGCATGCGTGCGTACGTATGAGGTGGGGGTGCCGCTCTCGAACACGTTCGCGACATTGCAAGAGTTCATTTCGCAAAATGGCGGCATAAACGTGGCTAAACTAGGCCCATAATCCGGCTAGTACACTTGGATTGGCTGAGGTCGGCCTTCAACAACACGTGCTTCTGTATTGATCTACCAGATTGTGCAACAATCTGCACATTCGTTACATACGCGGGTACTACGGCGTACTAAAAGTCCATTCATGGCAAACGTCGCCACGTAACGCAAGGAGAGCAAAGTGTACGTAGCACCGTATAGCAGTACTAAAACTCTTTATTTACGCAGGCTACATTGCCCTGCATGTGCGTGATCCCACTCGTTGCCTCGCCAGAATGCTTAAGCGCCCACACAACGCCCACGAGGTCCTTTCTGTCTTCATGGATGGCATATCGGACTCCGCATCTCGGTCGCCAATACAGAGGCACTCTTCGTCCACCCACGTGCCAGTGAATGGCGCCCCACGCATCCCGTCACATTTTACGGTGTCTTGATTCCATGGAAGATTCACGTTTGTACCTCAGCCTCACTATAGACCTCCTACTTAAGTGGAACTTAAGAGCGAGCTTGAAACACGTAAAACATGCAATGTTGAGGGGGCCGTGTGACAGATCCTCGCGCAAAGAATCGAATACCCTGCTTCCTTTGCAATGAGGATCTACGAGGCCATGGCGATAATCGAGGTGCACTACACACTACCTCTGTGTAGTCTTCACCCCATACAGTGGCATGCCATCGACGCTGACCATCGCCAAGTGCGCCGCACGTGTCATGGACTCCCGCGTGGCTCGAGAGTCGCTGCTACACTTTCGGGGACAAGCGCCTTGCCGGCGTCACCCACGGGCAAACTACGCGCGCTCTTCCACCTCGAGTGCCTCAATCGTGCACCGGGTGGGGCTACCGTCCTCTCCCAGCTGCGTGCACTTCCTGATTCACGTGTCGGATTTATATTGGACACGTTCGACTCCATCGTGGTAACAGTGGAAACGATATCCCCATGATGGCCCCCAGCTCGCAAAAGAGTACCACTCCCTATTGGTTTCGGGTTCCCAGGAGTACGCTCGAAATGCTCCACCCCGGCTTGAACCAACGCTCAGAAAGCCACCGCCGGATTGGACCAGGATCTAGCCGATAGGACAGTTTTTCACTGATGCCTCCGTCCTACAAGATCACTCGGTGGCCGCTGCCTGCACGGCACCACAGCTGGCATTGAAGCGCCAATGCCGGCTCGCCTACCGCGCCTCATCCACCACGGCTAAGCTGGTGGGCATCCACCTCGCTGCCGACCTAAATGGTGAATATCCACAAGTCTTACGCACGGCTATTTTTACGGACCAGAGATCTGCCCTCCACCAGCTCACTAAGACAGACCAGGCACCCCCACTCGCGCAGCGTGTCGCGTGGTCGCTCCACAGCCTGGGCCATCAAGGCTGCGGCATGGTCCTTCAGTGAATTCTCTCTCACGTTGGTATCGCAGATAGCGAGGCTGCCGATGAGTTGGCGAAACCAGCGCATGACTTTGCTGTTCTATAGTCAATGAGCGTGTACTCCACAAGCTCGGTGCGCCAAAACCTTCGGCGCGAGCTCGTTTGAAGCCATCCCGACCAACGTATGACCACCGGTTCTTCACCGTGGCTTTTACCGGAGCATACGCTAACCCACGGATTTTCCTAAAGGGGAATTTGGCTAGAGTGTACGAGAGGTGTTGAGTGGCGTGCCGCGCCTTGCCACCTGCACCTCGCCATGCCCCGGTAACTCTCAAGTTAAAGTGATCACCTTTAGGGGGCGAAAAATTCAACCGCGGCGCGTTTCTCCTGGAAACACATAGAGTGGATATACTAAACTCCCTAGACACTCGCACTATTGCACTTTCTTGAAGGGGCGCCCTCGTCGGGGCCAAGCTTTAATTCTAAAATGATCAAATGTCACATCGTTGCGCAATGCTAGACATAAAAGACAACTTGTTCTTATAGCAAGTGGTGTGTTTAAACATGTGCTGCATCGTCAATTTTTTGTATTAGTGTTTGCTTCACCTGACTCGAGGTCAGCAGCAACCTATCGACATCATTATCCTCATTTCAAAATATACAGCCGTCAACAGGCCCCGGAAACTCTCAAGTTCAAGTGCTCACCTGTAGGTGGCGAAAAAATCAACCGCGGCGCGTTTCTGCTTCAAACACCCAGAGTGAATTTACTAACATCTCTCGCCACTCGCGCTATTGCACTTTCTTGTTAAGGCGCCCTCATCGGGGCCAAGTTTTAATTTTAAAATGATCAAGTACTACATCTTTGCGTACCGCTACACATTAAAACAACTTGATATTCTAGCAAGTAGTTTTTTTAAACCTGTGCTGCGTCATCAATTTTTGTAATAATTTTTGCTCCAGCTGACTCGAGGTCAGCAGCAGCCTATTGACATCATTATCCTCATTTCAAGGTTTGTGGCGGCCAACGGTTGCGACGGCAGGTAACGGCTCGTGGTGCGTTCGGATGTGTCTCGGACTGTTTCGTTTCGCTGTAAATATTTCGAGCCTCTGTCGACCGACACACTCTTGCTCGTTCAGTTTATTTTGAATCGTTCAATTGCTTTCGCGAAGGGAATTCAAGTGACTTCCGGGGAACGAAGCGACGGTTCAAGCTTTCATCGGATGAACACCTGTTTAAGCCCGGGCTGGTGAGTAGGAACCACATGACTTTTTTTAAGGAAGTTTCCTTGCAAGGGTAGATGGGTTCAATTCAACATATGTAGTTTTTTGCCAATGACTGCGTAGGCGTCAAACGGTGGCAGCGCATCACAATATTAAACTTTAAAACTGTTTAACGTCTTAATCTGCAACCTGAAAAGCGTGCGGTACTTTTGGCGTGGCTTCACGTGGGAACGAGTCGCTGACTCAATAGTTAATTCTGAAATTAATTCTATCACCAGGTAACAGCACCAAGGCCGTTGCGATGAAAGAAGGCAAATAAATTAAATCACTGTCGCCTCAAATGTGTCTTCGTAGCTAGTCGATATAATATTGCGAAAAACCTACTAGTTAATAGTTTGCTGCAGTCGCGTTTGAGAAACATCACATAATTATGGGTCTGGTTTTGCTGTAATTTGACCAAGAAAGTGTCACAAAAATGAGAAATACTTCGTTTACTGCCACAGCCTCCTGTGTCACCTGACATAAAAGCAGCTGTGTACAATGGGCAAGGAACCTGCTACATGACATGCCTTGTAAAAAAGCAGCCCTGAATGATACACAGGTTATGAGGTACCTACCATTACATATATGTATAAAACACTGCTGTTTACCAGTTAACTGAGTGCTTTTGTTTACTTTGGAAAATTTCATGCATTGATATCTGGTGGTGTTACTTGTTTTTCAAGACTGACAGGCAACAACAGGATGACTACCCCCGAATGTCCACTCTGCAATCACGTTGAAACATCTGAAAGTCCACTAAAACAGGTCATCTCAAACCTCACACATGTAACGCTCTATTTGTGAATGTTTTACCGTGCATATAGGGTAGGGGTGCTTTAGATTCGCCACAAGCATTGGCTGTCTACCGTGGCATGGAATCTACACTTCAATATTGTTCAAACTGTAGCACTATTAGATTGTGTGGCACTGCTGAGCTTAACAATACACTGTTTGGTCCAAGCCACACTGGCCATATTTCGATGGGGGTCAAACGCTAAGATGCTTGTGTGCGTAAGAGTTTGTTCGATTCGCCTTCACCACATGATCCATTTTACAAAGTGCTGAACCTCGACCATTGTTTCAGCGGTGCAGCAATGGCATCCTCTAAACCGTGCCTTTCACTTCAAAAAGCACAGGAGGGGTACAGAACCAATACTAGTTCATGGTTTTCCTGTACCTTCTGTTCTGACGACACTGTTTTGGGCAGCCGCACGCACAGCTTAACAAACAACATAGCATTCGACGTAGGTACCATACCCACCTCTACAAATGCGGCGTGTTTAGCCAAGATGTTTGCACTTCATTCAATTAAGTGAACAAAAATAGGGATTCCACCTTGTCGGCACCTTGTCATTCACTTGTGATGCCACACTGCTAAACTCGTGCTGCACAAGTTCTGAAAGTCTCGTGCACAACTGTCAACCAGTTCCGATTGGTGCAGGTGAACTAAACTGACGCCTAAAAGATGGAAGCTTGAAATATGAAAAAATCTGTTACCATAAGGTGTCAGAGCAAATGTTTGGACAAGTAGTCTTGTCTCTTGTGGGGCTACAATGTTATTTGTTTGAACCCCTGGAAGCCAGAATCGATCTAAATTTGCCCACTACTGTATGTCACAAGTCCCGTTAATTAGAGAGGCGATCGCCAGTCTAATTCCAAGGGCCGAAGTATTGGCCCCCCAAACCGCACCACGAAAGCGTGGACAATTTAGAAGTGGTCCTATTTGGCGCGGCAGCGGACGCCGGCTGTCGCCCAAAGAACAAGTCAGAGCCGAGAGTTGATAAACAAAACAAAACTATATTCTCAATAATGGCAGATCAAAACTATACACAAATATGCACACTGGACACTAGTTGAATACGATATGTTACCAATCCAACAACGTACTACACAGTACAATCAGCCACACTCAAAATAACGGACACAAACAACAATATGCACTACAATGCAGTCGCATGCATCGAACAACCAAGACACTTAAAGAATAAAGAGTTCGAAAACTTATTCAGACCAAAGTCCTTGGAAGAAAAGTCTGAATGATACTCTTCCGAGAATCACTCACTCAAAGTCCAGCGCTGTTTTCGTTACGCTGCACCCGAAGTTCTCTTCCAGGAAACCTCGCGTCTTCAATAGGCCGCTCTCCAAGCACCAAACATCGCCGGTAACACGTCGGCTTCCCACGCGCAGCTGTTGCCATGCGTCTTCGCTCGGTGACGGTAGACACACACTCTTGCCTGTAGCACGAGTCTTCACTCCTCAGGTGGAAATCCTGTTCTTCTCCTCCTTTGCCACTGAAGACAAAAGGCTTGGCCGACAAGGCGGAACACCCTACGCACTCTGGCGTTAATTACCTTATTCTCCTGCTTTGTCACTGAGGACAAAACCTCCGCCCACAACACGGCGGGACACCCTACGCACTCCGGTGCATACTTTCTTCTTCTCCTGCTTTGTCACTAAGGACAAAACTTTCGCCCACAGACACGGCGGAACAGCCTACGCACTCTGGCACGAAATACCTTCTTCTCCTGATCCCCCATCTCTGCTGCTCGGTTAAATACCTTCCGCGCGAGATTCCAGAAAATTCTCATCATTTCGTCAGCGCGATACGCAGCGAAGGCTGGGTAAAGCGCGAGATGGTTTGAGGGCCGTCGGCGACAGATGACGCAACCCTGCATCACCACGCCCCTTTCTATCGAGAACTCTCCAGGGCTTGCTCGGCCGCCGATGTGAGGAGGTTCGTCCGCAAACCTACGCTTCCGAGGAAAGAGAGACGCGCGCCCGGGGAGGTTTGGATGCTTGTTTTCTTTTTTTTATCGTTGACCTCGAGGCGTCTCTCCAGCGCTTCGTCGCGAGAATTTGGCGGCGCGCCCTTTTTGGAGCGCTCGTTTTGTGACACATCCCCCAACTTTAAGAGTATTATCCTATAATATTCAAAACCACACAAACGAGTGCGAACAGTCCCCACACTCTCGAAGACTGTAACATAGTCCGTCACTCATGATACGTCACATTCACAATAGATCACTCAATACAGTTGTACATTGTAATTCAATCTGACAACACATGAAATATAACCACAGGTACCTGAATACAACAATACATCACATATTCCAAACAATACAATTGTACAAAGGTCTGTCATTACAACAATTCTACAATACTATACATCACATCACCGCAACAAACACTTTGACTCGCTCGACATACAGTTGTGACACAGGATAACAACAACATTAACACAACATGTGGCACTCAGCACTTCCAAACGCATTCCGATTCGACCTCAGCACCTATCCTGTGTACTTCGAGCGGCTCTTGCGCCCTTTCTTTCGGTGCTCGCTCGATCTCTTCGTGTTTTTCATCGTTTTGTTCCGGCGAGCCCTTTCCAACGACGGTATCTGAGGCGGCGTCTCAGCCATCGTTGTCACTTCCGACACCGTTAACGGGTCATAACGTTCAACGGTTCTTGTCTGTTTATTTACCAGCTTGTTCATGTCACGGCATTAGGCCTGGCTGGCCGACTCCGTCACGTTTACACTGTCGGTCTGTTGAGGTCGTGCCGACGTAAGTCCAGCTGCCCAGCATGTGAACTCATTCTACACGATCATCTCCTCATTCACTGTTTCTTGCACCCGGGCTTCCCTCTGGGCTAGAGTGAAATCCTTTACGGTATTTTTCTCCGCTCTATCTCGCGGTCCCTGTGTCGGCGGGGGCTCCATCTTCGGGTCTTCCCCTAAACGTTCTGGATCATTCGGCCCTCGTGTCCCGTCGATGATTCCGATGACAAGGTCGTACAGGGGGGTCGTCATGCATAGAGCAGTAACCTTCCTGCTGAAGTACGGGTTTTCAACCTCAATCTCTGCTTCGGGAAGCATCCGAACCGTACTATCAATTAGACAAACCGGTTGTGTTTTTGCCTGTTAACTCACTTTCCTGTACCAAATTTCTCCGCACCCTAACTGTGGAGCTACCGGTGTCTCTTAACACCGTAATCTTCTTGCCCGCAACTTTCCAGACAGGTTGGCTTTCCCTTCATAGCACCGGTTGGCTGTTTTGTCACTACAGCACCCAAAATAGGAAGTTTCTCCCCATTTTTCAACTCTACGAATCCGTCGGTGACGCAAACCATCACCATCGGATTTTGGTGCTGCTAGCACACAGGATACCTGGTGAATTTGGCTCGCTCCGTTACGACAGGCGTCTGTTTTGTGCCCAGTCTGCCCACACTTGAAACTTTTTACAACCGTAGGTCTCATAAAGATCGTTCGACAGCTGTTCGCACGATGACCCACTCGGTTACACATAAAACATCGCGGAACACTCTCCGGTGCACGCTTCATTTGTTCGGGGGCCGATTTTTTCGAATCTTCGGGACACTCCTTCTTGACTCTGGCTAAATTTGTGCCACCATGCACTTCCGAGAATTGGTCAGCTAATTTAAGCATGTCTTCAAGTGACTTAGCCTTCCTCTCTTTCAAGTACAGCGACAGGCTTGGGTGGCAACTGGTAAGAAATTGCTCTCTAATTAGGAGCTCTCTAACCTCATCGTACTCCTTGGCTGTCCCTGAAAGTTCGATTCATCTGTCGAAATAATGCCTAGTATACTGCGTAGCCGTCTCTGCATCGGCTGGCTTTCCTGTCCGAAATCTGTCCCGGAATCCTTCCACAGTGAATCTAAATCGCTTCAGTAAAGCAGCTTTCACCTTTGCATAGTTGGCTGCATCGGTCTCAGTACATAGGTCTGCATCGGTTGGTTTGAGTACTTGCTTGAGCGCTTCGCCACTCAAGCAAGTACTAAAAGCAGTTGCCCATTGATGTTCCGGCCAATTCTGGCTGCTTGCAATCGTCTCAAATCTGTTAAGGTACGCGTCGAGGTCGTCCTTCCTTTCATCAAACGCTACGAGCAGCTTGCTTGGGTTCAAGCGGAAGCCATGGTCCTCCCGTTCGCTGCTTTGAACTCTAGCTTGGACCGGAATTTCACTTCGCTGTTGCAAACGAAGCCGCTCGAGTTCCATCTCGTGCTGTCGCTGCCGTTCCCTTTCAGCCATTTCTACTTCTCTTTCTTCTTTTGCCCTCTCAGCTGCCAGTCTTTCTCTCTCCAGCTCCAACTGCAATTGCTGCTGTCTTTCTTCTTTCAGCTGTCGCTCCTTTGCCTCTCTGTCTTCTTTCGCTCTTTCCGCTGCCAGCTTTTCTCTCTCCAACTCCAACTTCAATGGTTGGTCTCTTTCTTTCTTGGCCCTCTCAGCTGAAAAAGTCTCTCTCTCTCTCTCCAACTCAGCTGCTTTTTCTTCTTTGTCCCTCTATTTTTCTTCTTTTTTCTTCTGGGTGACCCACTTCCGTAGTTCGGCGCCAGAAAGACCAATCTTCTCACTAAGAGCTACTAACTTTTCGAGATCCATTGTGTCTCGCAAATAAAACCTTGCCGTGCACAAAAATATCTGCCTAAATGAATATATCGGAACACTCTCCGGCACTCATTAACGAGAACACTGAACAACACACAAAATTGCTCCGATAGCACTATCAACAACTCGAGGCTCTTTCTCACTACTTTGACACACTGTGCATCAAAAAGGTCCTGCCGCAGAGACCAGAATAATTGTCACAAGTCCCGTTAATTAGAGAGGCGATCGCCGGTCTAATTCCAAGGGCCGAAGTATTGGCCCCCCAAACCGCACCACGAAAGCGTGGACAATTTAGAAGTGGTCCTATTTGGCGCGCCAGCGGACGCCGGCTGTCGCCCAAAGAACAAGTCAGAGCCGAGAGTTGATAAACAAAACAAAACTATATTCTCAATAATGGCAGATCAAAACTATACACAAATATGCACACTGGACACTAGTTGAATACGATATGTCACCAATCCAACAACGTACTACACAGTACAATCAGCCACACTCGAAACAACGGACACAAACAACAATATGCACTACAATGCAGTCGCATGCATGGAACAGCCAAGACACTTAAAGACTAAAGAGTTCGAAAACTTATTCAGACCAAAGTCCTTGGAACCAAAGTCTGAATGATACTCTTCCGAGAATCACTCACTCAAAGTCCAGCGCTGTTGTCGGTCCGCTGCACCCGAAGTTTCTCTTCCAGGAAACCTCGCGTCTTCAATTGGCCGCTCTCCAAGCACCAAACGTCTTCGCCGGTAACACGTCGGCTTCCCATGCGCAGCTGTTGCCACGCGTCTTCGCTCGGTGGCGGTAGGCACACACTCTTGTCTGCAGCACGAGTCTTCACCCCTCAGGTGCAAATCCTGTTCTTCTCCTCCTTTGCCACTGAAGACAAAAGGCTTGGCCGACAAGGCGGAACACCCTACGCACTCTGGCGCGAATTACCTTCTTGTCCTGCTTTGTCAATGAGGACAAAACCTTCGCCGATGACACGGCGGAACACCCTACGCACTCTGGCGCATACTTTCTTCTTCTCCTGCTTTGTCACTAAGGACAAAGCCTTCGCCCACAGACACGGTGGAACACCCTACGCACTCTGGCACGAAATGCCTTCTTCTCCTGATCTTCCATCTCTGCTGCTCGGTTAAATACCTTCCGCGCGATATTCCAGAAAATTCTCATCATTTCGTCGGCGCGATACGCAGCGAAGGCTGGGGAAAGCGCGAGATGGTTCGAGGGCCGTGCGCCTCTGATGACGCAACCCTGCATCACCACGCCCCTTTCCATCGAGAACTTTCCAGGGTTTATTCGGCCGCCGATGTGAGGAGGTTCGCCGTCAAACCTACACTTCCGAGGGAAGAGAGACCGGCGCCCGGGGAGTCTGGATGCTTGTTTTCTTTTTTTGATCGTTGACCTCGAGGCGTCTCTCCGGCGCTTCGTCGAGAGAATTCGGCGGCGCGCCCTTTTTTGAGCGCTCGTTTTGTGACACTGTACGACTCGAAATCACTTCATAGTTGGCATGTGAATCGTCAGAAATGATTAATTGCAAAATGAACAACCCCGCAGTGAGGGGCATTAACAGGCTTTTCCACATTTTAGTTTTGCCTTGTGACAGTTTACAAACAACACCCAGAACTGTTTTGCTTAATTAACAGTGTTTAGCTCATATAAGTTTACAAAAAGATGCGCCAAACCTCATAAGGTTGTACTTAATTGCTTTAGCTTTGCACATATGTTCAATGGGCTCCTAAAGAATTAAATCATAAAGGTGATGAGCACTTGCAGCACAGCTTCCTAAAAAACATGAATGCTGTCGTGAAGAGCTATAATGTGTTGAAAGCATGTGGAACTGTTTTTTTTTCATTTAGCAGAGAAATGTCCCATACTTCTTTGAGCTAATCTGCTTTCGTTTAAATTAGGCTGTCATAACTCTAGTGTCTACGACTACGAAGTGAAATTTTCTGCATTACGGTCAAGAAAAAATCTAGGAAATTGCACATGTAGTTGAAAAATTAATGATTTTGACTTATTCACAGTCACATTGCAAGATATTACGTATTTTAAGTCCTAACCTCTAAATGTAGCAGAGAGAAAAAATATTTCAGCTTTCAAGCACAAGTATACTGAAAAAGCAAACACAATAACAAGTGTGTAATAAAGGTGACCTTTATTGATCCAGTATCTGGACAGATTCACACCATGTACCACCATTTTATTTCAGGAGTGATAGCTTGGAAGAAAGTGCTCAAGTTCTGTCGATCTGTTTGTGCAAAAGAGTTTGTGCTCCGAGCTGAGCAGATAGTGTACTGTAAGAGCACCAACAAAGATGTACAAACAACGAAAATATACAATGCATGCCTAAAGCTTATTTTCTTAGAATTGGGCATTTCCGATCTGTAAGCACACACCTCCTAACTCTGTTCCTTTAGCATGCATGTTCGCTGCAGACGCAGCAGACCGGTCATTACCTGTGACGAGAAATCTATCTGTGGTAACTGTGTAACTTAACTCCAACAATAACTGTAGCAAGCCTAAAATGTCGTTAGGCTCATCACCTAAATACATATTACCTTTGATATGGGCTCACGGCTGAGAATTAAAACTAGTGCCTACTCTGTCGACACGACGCGACATTGCACAATTGTGAAGTATTCAATGTAGCATTGCAGCGCGAAAAAAATTCAGAAGTGCACGCATCCGCAATTGCTCAGTTAGCAAATTTAACAAAACTACATTGCTCTCACTGCGCGAGCTATCTATCGGCAATGTGTAAGTTTCCTTCCCTATTCCACATCATGTATTCACTTCACTTCAAAATCAACACTACAGGGCAAGCGCCGCATCTAACGGCAGAATTGAACCTTTGTCCGGAAGCCACGCTATTTAGCTTGAGCACCTCAACACAATGAGAGCGACGCTCATTAAGCGATCTCGATGTTCAGTTATATGCATAGGGTTGTTAGCTTTCAAGAGTCTTTACACATGGGTTGAAAGCTTTCGATATGTCTGAGTGACTTGTTTTTTTTTCAAACCCGAGAGTATACATTGGTTGTGCTGGCTTGGGCACTCGCAATAAACGATGCAAACCTTACTTGATTGACGTTTTTTTTGCCAGTTGAGGCCAGCCAGGTCACCTGGCAATAATTACAGACGCGAAGCGTGATTTAGCAACGAAAAAAAAAACAGAGGAAGCGAGCAGCGCGAACGAGCCGCGCCCACCTCCCCCCCTGCTGCTAAAGAATGCGTCTGTTTATTGATGATGATTGTACTAACAGCGCCATCTCGCCTCGCGGTATTGCATTTCAGTACGCCGCCGCTACGTAATTGCATGTTATTTTGATATAACAGCCCAAAGGTACAGTTTCCGTTCTCTAAGCTGGTAGGTGTTCTGTCCCGTCGACGTTTGCGACGGCGGATAACGGCTCGCGGTACGTTCGGATGCGCCTGGAATGGTTTCGTTTCGCTTTTAATATTCCGAGCCTCTGCCAATCGATGCATTCTTTCTCGTTCTGTTTATTTTGACTCGTTCAAATGCTTTGGTGAAGAGAATTGAAGTGACTTCCGGAGAACGAAGCAACCGTTAAAGCTTTCATCTGATGAGCACCCGTTGCAAGCCCGGGCCGGTGAGTAGAAACCACTTCAGTTTATTAAGGATGGTTGCTTGCTGGGCTAGTTTCAACATATGTAGCTTTTTTCCCAATGACTGCGTAGGCATCACATGGCGGCAGCGCATTACAATAATAAATATAAAAATGTTTTAACGTCTCAATCTGACACCGGAAAAACGCGTTACTTGTGGCGTCGCTTCATGTGCGAATGAGTCATTGACTCAATAGTTAATTCTGAAAATCTATCGCCAAGTAACACCGACCAGGCCATTGCGATGAAAGAAGGTAAATACATAACTGTCACCTCGCGTGTGTCTTCGTAGCGAGCCCATATAATGATGCAAAAAACCACAAGTTGATAGTTTACCGTAGTCGTATTTGAGTAACGTCCCTTAATTATGGGTGTGGTTTTTCTGTAGTGTAAGTAAAAAAGTCCTATAAATCAGCAATACTTCTTCTCCTGCCACAGCCTCCTGGCCCACATGACATGAAAGCAGCTGTGTACAATGGGCAAGGAACCTGCTACGTGACTTGTGAAGACGCAGCCCTGAGTGATATACGTGTTATGAGGTACAATTACATATATGTATAAAAGTACTTCGGTTCACTAGTTACCTGAGTTGATTTGTTTACTTTAAAAAATAACGTGCATTGATTATGCATTCATTTCATGCATTGATATCTCGTGATGTTACTTGTTTTTCCAGACTGCTCTGCAACGACAGGATGACTACCCCCGAATGTCCCCTCGGCAAGCTAGTTGAAACAACCGAACTTCCGCTACAACAGGTTATCTCGAAGCTCACACATGCAATGCTGTATTTGTGAACGTCTTGCCACGCATATCGTGGAGGGGTGCTTTAGATTGGCCACAAGCATGGAATCTACACTACAATAATGTTGAAACTGTAACACTATTAGTTAGATTTTGTGGTACTGCTGAGCTCAACAACACAGGTTTGATACAAGCTACAGTGGCCATAAGTCGTTGGGGGTGAAATGCTAATACGCTTGCGTGCTTAAGGGTTTGTTCGATTCGCCTGCACCACATGATCAATTTTACAATGTGCTGCACCTCGACCATTGTTTCAGCGGTGCAGCAATGGCATCCTCTAAACCGTGCCTTTCATTTCAAAAAGCACAGGAGTGGTAAAGCACCAAAACTAGTTCATGATTTTCCTTTACCTTCCGCTCTGACGGCACTGGTTTGGTGCAGCCGCACGCACAGCTGTACAAACAACATAGCATTCGACGAAGGTACCGTACCCACCTCTACAAATGTGGCGTGTTTTGCCAAGATGTTTTCACCTCATTAAATTAAGCGAACAAAAATAAAGATTCCACCTTGTCGGCACCTTGTCATTCACATGTGATGCTGCACTGCTGAACTCGTGCTGCAAAAGTTCTGAACCTTTCAGGCACAACTGTGAACCAGTTCTCATTGGTGCAGGTGAACTAAACTGACCCTTACGAGATGAAAGCTTGAAAACATGAAAAATCTGTGAACATGAGGTGTCAGAGCAAATATTTCGACAAGCAGTCTTGTCTCCTGCAAGGCTACAATGTCATTGTTTTAACCCCTGGAGCCATAATCAATCCAAATTTGCCCACTACTGTAAGACTCATGATCACTACATAGTTAGTATAGGAAATGTCATAAATAATATTTGCATTACAATATGAGCACCCCCACAGTGAGGGGCATCAACAGGCTTTCCGGGGTTTAGTTGTGCCTTGTGACAGTTTACGAACTACACCCAGAACTGTTTTGTCCTAACTATGTTTAGCTCATACAAGTTTACAAGAAAGAGGCGCCAAAGCTCATAAGGCTGCACTCAATTGCTCTAGCTTTGCACATATGTTCAATGAGTTTCCAAAATATTAAATCCTAAAGGTGATGAGCACTTGCAGCACAGCTTAATCAAAGATAGAATGCTGTCGTGAAGAGCAAGATTGTGTTCATTGCATGTGGTACAGTTTTTTTATATAGGAGAGAAACATCCCAGATTTCATAAAGCCCATCTCCTTCTGTATAAATTAAGACCTCATAGCTATAGTGTCTACCAATACAAAGTGAAATTCTGTGCACTATCGTCATAAAAAATCTAAGAAACCGCGCAGATAGTTGAAACATACATGACATTGACTTATGCACAGCTACACTGCAAGATAGTACGTATTTAAAGTACTAACCTCTAAAAGTAGCAGGGAGAAAAAAAAACTTAAGCTTTGAAGCACAAGTATACTGAAAAAGTAAACGCAATAACAAGTGTGTAATAAATGCGACCTTTATTGATCCAGTATTTGGACAGATTCACATCGTGTACCACCAATTGATTACAGGAGTGCTTGCTTGCAAAATAGTGAAGTTCTATCGATATGTCTACGCAAATAAAGGGATTGTGCTCAGACCTGAGAAGATGGTGTACTGTGAGAGCACCAACAAAGATGTACAAACAAGAAAATTGTACAATGCATGCCTAAAGTCCATTTTCTTAGAATTGAGCTTTTTCGATCTGTAAGCACACACCTAAAAACTGTTCCTAAAGCAGACATGTTCACTACATACTCAGCAGACCAGTTATTGCCTCCGATGGCAAATTCTAGCTGTAGTAACTGTGTTCCTTAACTCTAACAATAAATGTAGCAAGCCTGAAATATTTTTATGCCCATCAATTAAATACCTAGTACCCATGATATGTGCTCACTGAGAAGTAAACCAGTGCCTACCTTGTCGAGACGACGCGACATTGCACTAATGTGAAGCATTCAATGTAGCATTGCAGAGCGAGAAAGATTCGGAGCGGCACACATCCGCAATCGTTTATTTAATAAGTTTAACAAAACTACATTGATCTCACTTTTCGAGCCATCTATCGGCAATTTGCAAGTTTTCTTTCTCATTCCACTCACGGTAGACAGCCAATGCTTGGGGCCAATCTAAGGCACCCCTCCACGATATGCGCGATAAAACATTCACAAATACAGCATTACATGTAGTAGGTTCGAGATGACCTGTTGTAGTGGACATTCTGATGTTTCAACGTGCTTGCAGAATGAACAATCGGGGGTAGTCATTCTGTCGTTGCATGGCAGTCTAGAAAAACAAGTAACATCACCAGATATCAATGAACTAAATCAATGCATAAGCAATGCGTGAATTTTTCGAAAGTAAACAAGAATGATTGATTAATTGATGTGTAGGGTTTAACGTTGTAAAACCACCATATGATTATGAGAGACGCCGAAGTGGAGGGCTCCGAAAATTTAGATCACCTGGGGTTCTTTAACGTGCACCCAAATCTGAGCACACGGGCCTACAACATTTACTCCTCCATCGAAAATGCAGCCACTGCAGCCGAGATTCGAGCCCGCGACCTGCGGATCAGCAGCCGAGTACCTTAGCCACTAGACCACCACGGCGGGGCTTTCCAGAGTAAACAAATAAACTCATTTAACTATTAAACAGCACTATTTTATACATATACGTTATGGTACCTCAACACGTGTATCACTTAGGGTTGCTTCTTCACAAGGCAAGTCATGTCGCAGGTTCCTTGCCCATTGTACAAAGCTGCTTTCATGTCAGGTGGGCCAGGAGGCTGTGGCTGAAAAAGAAGTATTTTTCATTTATGTGACGCTTTCTTCGTCACACTAGAGCAAAACCGGAGCCACAATTATGTGATGATGCTCAAGTGCGACTGCAATAGACTAATAACTAGTAGGTTTTCTGCCCTCTTATATGGGCTATCTACGAAGACGCATGCGATGCGATAGTGATTTATTTGCCTTATTTCATCGCAACGGCCTGGGTCTTGTTACCTGGTGATAGAATTTCAGAATTAACTATTCAGTCAGCGACTCGTTCCCACGCGAAGCCACGCCCCAAGTAGCGCACATTTTCCCGGTTACACATTGAGACGTTAAGCAATTTTAAAATTCAATATTGTAGTGCACTGCCACCATGTGACGCCTACGCAGTCATTGGCGAAAAAACTACATATGTTGAAATAATCCAACTAGCCCCGCAAGAAAGCATCCTTAAAAAACTGAAGTGGTTCGTACTCACCGGTCCGGGCTTGTAACGGGTGTTCATTCAATGAAAGCTTCAATGGTTGCTTCGTTCGCCGAAAGTCGTTCAAATTCTCTTTGCGAAAGCATTTGAACGAGTCAAAATAAAGAGAACGACAAAGAGCGTGTCGGTAGGCAGAGGCTCGAAATACTTACAGCAAAACGAAACAGACCGAGACACGTCCGAACGTACCACGAGTACTTACCTGCCGTCACAACCGTTGGCCGCCGCAAACTTCGAAATGAGGCTAATGGTGTCAATAGACTGCTGCTGACCTCGAGTGACCTGAAGAAACAACTATTACAAAAACTGATGACTCAGCACATGTTTGACTACATGTGCTGAGTCATTTTTTTGTGTAGCGGTACGCAAAGACGTAGTATTTGAGCTGTAGTGAAGAGGAATGCCCACTACCCAAGCGACATCGACACGTTCGCACGAGGCTAGTGCTGGGACTGCCTGGTTGCTGCTGCAACGACGCCCTTATATCCGGCAAGCTCTTGCTGCTGCTATCCTTGCGCTGCTAGCTCTTATCGCCTTGCATTTACATTATATTTGGTGGAATCTGCTGCGGTTTTCTCCGACCCTGGAATCGCGTAGCCGAAAGCTGCCATCCGTCATGCCTGACAACGCTGTCTTCACTCCCCCCCGGGCTTCGCCACCAGGGGCTGTCCCGGTGCCCAGCTCCTGCGTGAACACGACATCTTCAGCGGCACAGACGAGAAAGACGTTGAAGATTTGCTTGAATCCTACGAACGAGCCAGCGCTACCAACAAAGGGGATGATGCCATGAAACTGGGTACCGTGATGTTTTATTTAATGGATGTCGCCAAGCTGTGGTGCAGAAACCACAAGACGGACATTCCTACTTTAACGATCCTCAAGACTCGCATCAAAGCTGTTTTTCGACGCCCTGGGGTGCTCAAACTTCGTGCAGAACAATGCCTACGAAGCCGGTTCCAAGAAACTGGCGAGACATTCACCAGCTACATAGAGGACATCCTCGACCTCTGCCGGCGTGTTGACCCGACGATGTTTGAAACTTACAAGGTACGACACATTATGAAAGGCATTTCCGATGACGCCTTTCAAATGCTCTTCTCGAAAAACCCGACCACTGTCTCGAAGCTCATCTAGCTAGATCAGAGTTTTGACGAACTCCGACGACAGTGTCTTCTCACGCGACACCCTAACGTCTGTCCCGGATGACACCCTCTCATGCTTGACAAGCACCTCTGACCATGACTCGCTGCTATCGCAGATCAAGGAGTTTGTTCGCGCTGAGGTCGCTCGTCAGCTGTCGCTGCTATCAACAGCCGGCTAACCACCATCACATCTGCCAGCAAACATTCGTGAGGTCATCCAGGAGCAAGTTTGCGTGGCTCTGCCACCTGCCCGCGACATTTCGCCGTTGTCGACCCCTGTGTCCTGTGCCGAGGTGTATGCACCTCTAAGCTATGCTGAGGTTGCCGCAAGGCCACCTCTCCAGACTTTTAGGTCACTACCATCTGCTGTGCCCTCTCCTCGGTTCGTTCAGCTAAGGCCCGTCCAGAGGAGTGGACAATGGCGTACACCCGACAACCGGCCGATATGCTTTGCCTGTGGGTTGCCTGGCCACATAGCGCAATACTGCCGCCGGCGTGTCCCTGCCTATCTGCAGAACTACCACAAGAGCTTCGAACCTGTCTCTTATGTGCCAACGTGCCCTTCGTTCACAGGCTCTAAGCATCTCGACCACATGTCATCGTACGCCGACCACCAACCACCTGTTAACCGTTGCTCGCCATCAACTCGACGCCGCTCACCATCGCCGATGCGTCGTCATTCTTCATCGCCGGAGCGGAAAAACTGATTGCCGCAGTTCCAGAGGCAGGAACTGCTACACCCGCGGAAAAACCAAGGCCTCTCTTCACCGACAAATGTACTGGACGTATATGTGGACGGCGTCGCTGCACTCGCTCTCGTTGACACTGGTGCCGCAGTTTCAGTGATCAGTGCCAGACTCTGCCACTTGCTCAAAAAAGTTATGACGCCACAAGCAAGTATATTGCTTCGTACGGCAAGCGCAGAGCACGTCACGCCGGCCGCTGCCTGTACTGCTCGCATTGCGATTAATGGCCTTATCTATGTCGTCGAAGTACTAGTGTTGGATTCCTGTTCTCATGACTTCATTTTGGGCTGGGTCTTTTTCTCCGCTAATAAGGCCATCATCGACTGCTCGCGCGCTGAGGTGGCATTTGAAGTGTTTAGCGACGCTACTTTACATGACGCTGTTGAAACCGAGGCCAAAATTTTTGTTGCTTAAGACGCTACGATACCGCCGCACTCTTTTGCCCTTGCCATGCTGTCTTGCAACGCGCTCGCCGAGTCAAGTGCTCTTTTCACGCCATCTGCCGTTTTCGTTCGTCGCAAGTTTTTGCCGCTACCTCATGCCCTTTTGGAACTTCATGACGGTGTCAGTAGAATGCTCATCTCGAATCTGCTGTCATCTCCGTAACACTACTTAGGGGCGAGTGGGTTGGGCGTGTTTACACTCTCGACTCTTCCTCAATTATTGACATGCCAACTTGTTCTTTCGCCGAACACGAAGTCGCTGGATTGACGTGTGCCTCTTCGCCGCAGAAGACTAGACCTGACATACTGAGCAGCTCCATCACCGACACGTTAACCATTTCGCAATGTGCTCAGCTTCTACGACTCCTGAACAAGTTCCGTTCTTCCTTTTACTGCAGGCATAGTCCCCTCGGCTGCACATCAGCTGTGTGTCACCGCATCGACACGGGCACCAATGCACCACTGCGTCAGAGACCCTAAGCGTGTCCGCGACAGAGTGTCAGGTTATCGGTGACCAAGTAGCTGACATGCTCAAGCGTGGCGTCATCCAGCCTTCGAATAGCTTCTGGGCATCTCCAGTCATTCTCGTTAAGAAGAAGGACGGGTCGATTTGCTTCTGTGTTGAGTACCGTCGTCTTAACAAAATAACTCGAAAGCACGTTTACCCTTTACCGAAAATCGACGATGCCCACGACAGCCTCCAAGGTGCTGAGTTCTTCTCTTCTACTGACTTACGGAGCAGCTCTTGGCAAATCCCTATGGCGCCTGAAGATCAGCCTAAAACGGCCTTTGTCACACCTGATGGCCTTAACGAATTCCGCGTCATGCCATTCGGTCATTGCAATGCACCCACAACATTCGAGCGGATGATAGACAATCTTTTGCGTGGCCTGAAGTGGAAAACATGCCTGTGCTACTTAGATGACATGGTTATATTTTCGCCAGATTTTCCCACGCATCTCCACAGGCTAGATGAAGTACTACAGTGCCTAACTCACGCCGGCCTTCAGCTCAACCTGAAAAAATGCCGCTTCGGTACAAGTCAGCTCACGATCCTCGGCCATGTTGTCTCTAAAGACGGTATGCTTCCTGACACCGCCAAGCTTCAGGTAGTTGCAGAGTTCCCCAAACCTTCATCTCTGAAGGATCTGCGCAGCTTCTTTAACTTCTGCTCATATTGCCGCTGCTTTATTCGGAATTTCACCACCCTGTTGACTGAACTTTTACGGAATGACTCAAAACGTTACACTTGGTCACCCACCTGTGATGATGCCTTGAAAATTGAAAAAGTTGCGCCACCTCTTGACCTCACCGACAATCTTGCGTCACTTCGATCTGACTGCTCCGATTGAGGTACACACCAATGCAAGCGGTGTCGGACTCGGCGCCGTGCTGGCGCAGCACAAATAGGGATTACAGGAGTACGTAGTTGCTTACGCAAGCCGTATCTTCACCAAAGCGGAGAATTATTCTGTAACAGAGAAGAAGTGTCTGGCAATTATTTGGGCTCTAGGTAAATTTAGAGCGTAGTTTTAAGATAACCCTTTCGAAGTAGTCACCAATCACCATGCACTTTGTTGGTTATCCGCGTTGAAGGACCCCTCCGGCCATTTAGCTCACTGGGCTTTGCGGTTGCAAGAGTTTGACATGCGTGTTGTCTACAGGTCTGGCCGACGTCACACTGATGCCGACGCCCTATCGCGTTCACCTGTATCAGCGGAAAGCTCTGCTTTCCGCTGATACAGTCTATCTGCCGTGGACGAAACGCTTGCGTTTCCAGCAAACTGCGACATGGCGTCTGAGCAACATAAGATCAATGCTCTTCGGCGATTCCTATCAGACCTATCGACTTCTCCATCTTTTCGAACGTAGCGCCGTCAAGCGGTTCACTTTGAGATCCGCGATGACCTCCTTTACCGCAGGAATTACATGTATGACGGCCGAAAGTGGTTACTGGTAATACCTAGCCATCTTCGTGCTGCAATATGTTCAGATTTCCACGCTGACCCTGAGTGCGCACATGCGGGTATCTTCAAAACATACGCTCGGCTTTCCTGCCGGTTTTATTGGCGAGGTAAGCACACCTTTCTGCGCAAGTAAATTCAGTCATTCCCGCCGTGCCAAGGACGGAAAGCTCTGCCTCATCAAACCTCTGGTCCTATGCAGCCAATTCCTTGCCCAGCCAGGCCTTTCTACAGCATTGGAATTGATCTGTACGGGCCTCTTCCATTCACGGCTTCTGGAAACCGTTTGATCGTCGTCGCTGTTGACTACTTGACGCGATACGCAGAAAATGCCAATTTGCCTGCTGCCACAGCACGTCGCGTCTTTTCTCCTGCGGAACTTTATTCTCCGTCATGGCGCACCGCGTGAACTTCCCAGCGACAGAGGACGTGTGTTCCTCTCTGAAGTCGTCAACGCACTCCTTCACGAATGCCGTATCGTTCAACGGACTACCACCGCCAACCGTGCCCAAACAGATGGCTTGACGGAAAGATTTAACCGTACCCTTGGCAACATGATATCTAAGTATGTTGCCTCAGACCACTCCGATTGCGACCTTTTTCTGCCGTTTGTGACGTACACCTACAATACTGCTCCACAGGCGACTACGGGCTTTTCGCCGTTTTTCCTGCTATATGGCCGAAACCCTTCCACCCCACAAGATACCATTCTGCCCTACCACCCCGATTCCTCCGAGTCTACACCCATCTCTGAAGCTGCCCGCCACACAGAGGAATGCCGTAAGCTCGCCCAGTCGTTCACAACCATCGACCACTGGAGACAAAGTCTCGGCGTGACGATAACCACCCGTACCCTAACTTTGTTCCGGACACCCTTGTGTGGCTTTGGGTTCCAGCTGTCCCTACAGGTCTTTCTTTGAAACTTGCTTCAAAATACCAGGGACCCTACCGCGTTGTCTCGCAGACTTCACCTGTTAACTACATCCTCAAACCCATGACGCCATCCACAGACCAGCGCTTTCGGGTTCATGAAACCGTTCACGTACAGCGGTTGAAACCATATTAGGATCCGCTCGTACTCTGTTCTCCGTGAGTCGCCAGGATGGTTCATTTTTTTGACTGGGAGGATATATAGTGAAGAGGAATGCCCACTACCCAAGCGACATCGACACGTTCGCGCATGGCGCGTGCTGGGACTGCCTGGTTGCTGCTGCGACGATGCCCGTATATCCGGCCAGCTCTTGCTGCTTCTGTCCTGACGCTGCTACCTTTTATCGCCTTGCATTTACATTACAGACCATTTTGAAATTAAACCTTGGCCCCGACGAGGCCGTCCCTACAAGAAAGTGCAATAGCGTGAGTGCCGAGAGGGGTTAGTAGATCCACTACTGGGGTTTGAAAAAGAAACGTGCCGCGGTTCATTTTTTCGCTCTCTACACGTGATCACTTGAACTTGAAAGTTTCCGGGGCCTGACTGAGCCAGGAGAAGAGAAGGACAGCTACAGATCTTGGCAACGTTTTGAGCGCTGCCTGCAATCCCCGGGCGGTTCATCCCTTTGGAGCATTTTTGGGGACTAAGTGGTGTAAGTGGGAGACTAAGTAGTTTTGAGCGTGTTTGGAGACTAAGTGGTAACGACCGTGAAGAAACAGGAGCCAGATTTTAACCCCTCGGTTGCCCCTCCAAGTTCTCCTCACCGCCAATCAAACAATTCAGTCCGTTTATTGGACAGACTCAAACACACTAGCTGCAGTCCCCTTCTTTCGCTCTCTTATTCCAGCACTTGACCTATCAGTTCGTGAGAGAGAGACGAAAGGACCGGCCTGCACACGACGTTCCGCGAACTGTGCAAATGCACACGATGGTGGAGCCGTTTCGGCTGCGAGTCCATACTATTTTTGCGAGATGACTACGCTGTCCAGCGTGAGAGCCGTCCCTCGGGACTGTAATCCAAATGGATGGGTGTCTATACACTAGATGTCCACATGTCGCCCACCGGCACTCAGCTGGCCGGGGACCACCTAGCTGCTTGTTAAAAGCGGCGACCAACCGCGGTCTTCTTACCAAAACGAGCGTCCTTACGCCGGGATTATCGTCTCCCGATAATCGGCTCTCTGGGAAGCGCATTCTTTTGCGACAAAGAAGACTCACCCCCTGACCGGCGACGCCAAACCTTACACCGCTGAACCACTTATTTCGACTGGTTAAAAGGCAATTGCTTTCATTGCTATGATTACTGTCATAACTTAGTGTTTGAACGCATCTTGAGATGCTTTCCGCAACACTAAAGGTAATACTGCAGGTAGTACGCAGATAGCTTTTTTTCTCGTAATTGAATTGTAGACATTTCTTGAAATACCCTTTCTGTAAATTTGAACTGTAGACATTTTTTAAAACACCCTGTATAGCGTATCATATGCAAGAAATGGTTAATGAAACGTAAGTTGAGGGAAATGAGTCAATTACTGTACACGACTTATGAAACAATAGTGAATCAAATGATAAACAGTGGAACGGGAATTAAAATTCCCAAATGTGAAATAACCCTTCATAGCATCCGGAGCAAGCATTACCTTTTGCTATCCCTAGCTGTTGAATTAGCTGACGGGAACTTCAGTATCTTCTGTGCACAACGGAAATTGCGTCAAGATGCTTGTACTCCCAAACATCCCCGCAGGGGCGTCTGCGCAAGTAGGCATTTGTTTTGTGGGAGCACCACAGACCCGTACTAACGGAGGGTTTTGACTGCCTCCCACGCTTTGCTGTGCGTGCCTTAGCTGTGTCTGGAGAAAAGGGCATCCTGGGGGTTGAGCTGACGCTGGGTGCTTGGGCCTTCAAGGGCCGCCGGCAGAGGCAACACACACCTTTGGCTCCAGCTTCACATAGACGGCACCCCTGAGCTCACTTTTCCAGGGAACATCAACAGTCGCCTTTTCCTGTCTTACTAAATCCTCATCTTCGTTTTTTTCTCTCACTTTTTAGCATTTCTGTCTTCTACTCACTCCAGCTTCACATAGACGGCGCCCCGCCACGGCGGTCTAGTGGCTAAGGTACTCGGCTGCTGACCCGCAGGTCACGGGATCAAATGCCGGCTGTGGTGGCTGCATTTTCGATGGAGGCGGAAATGTTGTAGGCCCGTGTACTCAGATTTGGGTACACGTTAGAGAACCCCAGGTGGTCGAAATTTTCGGAGCCCTCCACTACGGCGTCTCGCATAATCATATAGTGGTTTTGGGACGTTAAACCCCACAAATCTTCATCATCATCATCATCATCATCATCATCATCATCATCATCATCATCATCATCATCATCATCATCATCATCATTCACTTAGATGGCACCCCTGAGCTGACTTACCCAGGGAAAATCAACAGTCGCCTTTTCCTGTCTTACTAAATCCTCATCGTTTTTTTCTCTCGCTTTCTAGCTTTTCTGTCTTCTACTCACTTCTCTTTACTTCCTTGTTTCTAGGTGGCAAGGGTGAACCTTGCGTAAATATCTAATTTGGGGTAGGTATAATAAATTATAGTGGCAATGTAGAGCTGGCGTTTACGCTTCCTCCGTGTCCATTAACGTCCCCTCATTGATCTTGGCGGTCGGTGGTTCGCATGGTCGCCCAATAAGCAACAAAACTGATGGGATCACTTAACCCACAACGAACTGATCGCCGCTCAAAGAGGTGGCACACCGACGTAATCTTCCAAGTACTACCCACGAAGGAAGATAAATTTCCTAAATACCCCATTATTCATTCCGACAGTGCAGAAAAGAAGGTCAGAAACATTTCACCCTTTCTTTTGTCCAGATGTCTTATTGACGCGCTAAGCGCGGGCTATAAAGCCACCAAGACCGCCAGTGGGGACCTCATGTCAGAAATGAAAGACTATTGAAAAAATTGCCATGGTGGATACTGGAAAACGTGGTGGGCGTAGTGGAAATAATAGTGGGCATGGTGGAAATTATGACGGATATGATGGGACGTAGTGGAAAATATGGTGGATATGCCGAGACATACTGGGTGGTAAGGTGTATAGATGATGGGTAAAGTGGAAACGATGGTGGAAAGCAGAGGCTAGATAGTGGGCAATAATGGGACACTCTGCCCACCATCTCGATAATGCTTGGAAGCCCTAAGCATATGGTGGGTGATGCTTATTATGGTGGGCCACATGGTGTACCAAGCCGAGAAACTCTTACCACCATTGCGATAATGCTGGGAAGCACTAAGCAGATGATGGGTGCTGCTTGTTATGGTGGGCCACATGGTGTACCAAGCTGAGAAGCTCTGCCCACCATTGAGATAATGCTGGGAAGCAGTAAGCAGATGATGGGTGGGCTTATAATGGGGGGCAATTTATATAGTGTACCAAGATGGGACCTGTACACTATATGTTCTACCACCATGATTCCCACCAAAGTTTAGGCCTACCGATCGAGCCCGTACAATTGTGTTATCCGTGTTTCACGATTTCGACGATTAAGAATGACAATACAGCCTAGCCAAGGCATCAATTAACCTAAATGAAGCATTTTTATTGTGTATGGTGTCCGCTCAAGAAGCACCAAACATCGATGCGACGCGATTCAAGTACTCCCAGAGAACGTATGTCTCTTCTCACCGACAGCCGCCGGTCGCACACGCCGGCACTTCTCTAGCTTTTGTGCGAGAACTCAGACATGGCAATCCGTATGCTTTGGGAACCAATATGATAGCGCAATGTTTCCGGCACACTGCATTCGTTTTGGCCAAGCCGTTATGTAGTTGTTGCTTTAGCGAAAGAGCTACAGCATTGCCATGGCACGACCGCCCTCTACATTGCGTGAAAAGCATCCTAATACTCAATCAAATAAATTAGGCCGGCGTATTTATGGATTGAGCCTAGAAGAGTCATAAAGCGTGAGCAGACGTCGCCCTTTAGAACGAGCGCGAAACGGATATTAAACTTGGCAGAACCCGCCGGTAAACTGTTGCTGCTCCCCAGTCTACTTGGTTTTTTTTTCTTGCAGTTGTGAATTGTAAAAGATAGCACTGGTGCCATTAACACAGTGGCAATTGTTACAGGCAGCAGTTGCTTGTGTTGAATAAATGTGCAATTTTCAGTAGCAGGTGCAGATCTCATCTATGTCGTGTACATGGCAAACATAACTGAAGTTGAACCGTAAGTTTGTATGCTAACTAACTATTTAACACACAACAACCGTCAAGTTGGTATGGTGCAGTGGTTAGTATCGCCGGCTGGAAATCCGCAGGTTGCACGTTCGATCCTCCGTGGCACCTTGTTCTTTCTTTTACGGGACGGGTGTTTTTATACCGTTTTTATAGAATTGTTTTTTATTTTTTTGTGGCGGCTCGTCACGGTGATTCTGACGCCATTTCACGCTCAAGCGTTGCCGGCACTGCAGCACCCACCATATCCCACCATGCGCCATGGTGGGCGTTTCCCACCATTCACCCACTACATTAATTCACTATAATGGTGGGTGGTGGTTTACACCATGCCCACTATTCGTTTTTTTTCCGATGGATATATAGTTGCAATATCAGATACTAGATAACCTAGAGGCATTTGGTGATCAGCCCATCACTATCACACCACACAGAACACTGAATACCACGAAGGGAGTCGTGTCAGACGATGACCTGATAGATCTTACAGAAGAACTCTTCACAGACGGGAAGGTTAAGAATGTATCCAGATGCAACGCATGAAGTTAAGAACAGACAACGAAGGAATTCCCACAAAAAACCTCATCCTTACCTTTGGATCTACAACGATCTTTACTGAAATAGCATCTTGGTAACTCAGGCTTCCCGTCAGACCTTACATACCGAACTCGTGAAGCTGCTTCGAATGCCAGCGGTTTCACCATGGCTTCCAGAGTAGCCGAGGCCAGCTTACCTGTGTGAAATACGGTGCCACAGACATTCCGCTCATGACAAATGCAATGCCCAAGTCCACTGTACAAACTGCGATGGCGATCATTCCTCATATTCCAGGTCCTGCGTGGCTTGTAAGAGGAAAAAATAGAGCAGACGTACTAAAATCAAACTGAACATTTTTCCGTGAAGCCAAGCAGCGTGTATCCCCGCATTTTGCAGGAGACACATTGTATGCCGAAGTCGTGCGTGGGGGGTTACTAGCACCACCATGGTTTTCGGCGATGCTCCGGCTCACGCCTGCCGTGCCGAGCAAATGCCACAAGCCCCGATGGCAGTAGCAGCCTCGGCTGTCCCGTCCTTCTTTAACGCGGCCCCACTGAAAGACCCCTTAAACATTGGCAGCAGCCAGGGCACCACACAAAGTAAAGAGGTGACCTCGACGTCTCATCCGGTGGGTTCGGAGGCTCCGTCAGTGGCGACGAAGCCTACCCAACGTGAACTGTCTGGTGCCTCTTCAGAGGCGATGGACACTGCTGGACCACCCGCGCATGCGGGTGATCCAGTGGTGTCCAGTGGTGTAAGGTCCAGTAATGTAAAGAGCAGCGAGATCCCCCGACCACTCCAAGGACGACGAAACAGTAATTACAGGTCCTCCTAAAGGCCCTGTAAAATAAATCAATTTCCTTTTTTGAAGCACAGCGCACACACTCATATTCCAATGGAATTTTTGAGGACTCATACGCTATCTCGACGACATACACGCACTTCTTGGAAAAATCTGTCCAAAGGTGCCGCGTGCCCAGGAAACGCATCAAAACCTTAGGCACATAAGTTTTCTTAGCCAATGTGTTATTTTTTCGCAACGACCACCAGAACGCTCTTGCATCATCTAGTCGTGTTGGAATTATTTTGACAAAAACGCTTCATGTAAACACTTTGCGCTCCAAACGGCACTGGGAGCAGTAGCCGCTCGAGCTATGATTGCAAACATGCTCATGACAATATGCTCAATATACATACCCCCCCACTACAAGCTACACAAACACGAGTTTCAGTCACGTATTGATGAGTTGCTTTGACCTTACGTCGTCCTCGGCGATTTTACAGCTGACAGCAGCTTTTGGGGCGACTCTTGCACCAACGCGCAGGGCCGCCTCATTGAGAATGTTCCTTTTTTTCACGGGAGCATGTTTACTCAATAATTCATCAATTGGTCTTATTATATTATTCATCAATCGATCTTAGCATCACCTCTCCATCAATTTTACTTGATTTTACCTGGGAAGTAATAAAAACCCGTACGGGGCGACCACTTCTCAATACTTCTCAAAACACAAAAACTAGAACAATCTTCACACAAGGCTCCTCGGTGGAAACTTGACAGAGCTCGGCTGGGAGGAGTTCCATAACGTTACTCATAGATTTTGGGCAGAGATGGCTTCCTTAAGTATTGACGCTGCTGTAGAGTATTTCGCTGCTTTTATAATTAACGCTGCTTTTAAATGTATACCTGGAGTAACTAGGGCGACAAGCAAACGTCGTCTGTCTTGTGAAATGATGAGTGCCGCATGGCAAGGAAAAAACAAAATAAAGCGCGGGGTCTTTTGCGTGACTCTCACACAGCACAAAATCTTATAAATATGAAACAAATCAAATCAAAACACCGCAGAAGACACCGCCAAGCTAGAAGGAAAAGCTGGCAGAATTTCATATTGGGCATAAACTCTCATAGAGAAGAGGCCAAAGTGTGCAGTAGTGTGCAACGCACAGCGAGCTTCTCAGCCCACGAGCTCGTTGAAGCAATCGGCGCCTTCCAGTCTGGCGAGTATTAGGCAATGCGTGGCGACGTCACTCGTCCTTGGCTGCAACCACGCGCAGCGGCTCCGGATTTGATGAGCATGACGCGGCCCAGCGGCGAGCGCCATTGGAGGATTCTGACCTCTCAGCCTGCAGCGCATACGGTTGGACGTTTGGTGGCTCGAAGGATCCACCCAGTGCCTATAAAAAGAGCCCTGAGTCGCGTCGCCAGTAGTAGACCTATGTGTCAGTGGAGGCATCTCGGCTCTTCGAGTAGCTAAGCTTTCAGCTCCAGTGCCGAATTTGTAACGCCTCTATTTCTAGGCGGTACATAAACCTTGCCTTAACTCACCGTCGTCTCGTCCGCTCGTCTATCAGCTCTGCCCAGAAGCAGTCGTGAGCTGAGAAACCTACGCTGCCAAATGGCTGATGACCGTGTCGGCGAAGCTCGGAGCAGTGGCGCCTTCGCGACCGTGTTGGTGTCTCGCCTTCCTACCAGCACCATGTTCTGCTTTGTTGGAACAAAGTGTCCAGGTGGGCCAGCAAAAACGTTTTCAGGCTGAGTCCACAATAGAGCACGTTTGTACTTTTTTGTGGAAAGAGAGGGTTTCAACTGAACCCCGAAATGAACTCCCATGGGCAGCGTTCACGTGTAGCGACAGAACACTGATTTCTAGGCCATATTCTGGACTCTAAACTCACATTTATATCACGCATCAAATATAATAAGCAGTGTATTAGAATAATGAATATTCTTAAAGTGTTTTCACGCACTCCATGGGGAAATGACAAAAAAATTCACGATTATTCTGTGTGAATGACTCAAATGCAAGCGCCTAGATTATGGAGCAATAACTTACCAGTCTGCAACAACAAGCGTTTTGTAGATGCTTGACCCAGTTCACCATGTGGGAATTCGTCTTTGTACAGGTGCTTTTCGCACTAGCCGTGTGGAAAGCTTGTACTATGTATCCGATCAGTGGTCGCTACACCTGCGAGTCCTTACATGTCGTTTCTACATAATCTCAAATTTAACGCAGACACAGGACACCCGTATCACTCCACGGCCAATTATCTGTTCAGTGCTGCGCTCTAAATCGTCCTTCCTTTTGACAGCCCTACTCACAATGTGTGAGTATAGGGCTGTCGAGGAGACGGGTGTGCCACTTGAGTACTGCCTGTGGCTTTCACTTCATGCGTGCCCTGGTGGAAGTGGCAGACTATTAATTGCGATAAGTTTTTCTTATAAGTTACGAAGCATGTGTCCCTTGCACATATCCACACACGCTTACTGTAGCTGCAACATAAATACACATGTCCCGAGTTCTTCACAGATGCCTCAAAGTCTAACATTCACGTGTCCTATGCTGCAGTTGGCCCATCCTTTTCGGAGGCCAGTGCATCGCGTCTCAAGACAAGCATCTTCACTGCAGAAGCTTTTGCTATACTTGAAGCTGGTAAACAAATTGAGTCAATAACGCTACAAAAGGGAGGAATATACACTGATTATTTGAGCATGATAAAAGCTCTGAAAAATCTTTTAAAACATAAAAACCCCATCCTTGTCTTCCTTTACTCATTATTATGCACATTCTTTGCCCAGGAACAGCATGCTATTGTCTGCTGGATGCCAGGGCACCGTGAGATCCGAGGCAATGAGATGGCGGACCAGCTAGCCGCATCCGCCCAGGAAAGAACTGTCAATGCATGCATATCTATTCCTGTGCTTGACCTAAAATTATTTCCTAAACGAAAGCTCAGAGTTTATTGGCAGAGCACTTGGGATAGGCACACTCATAATAATTTTCGCGTTATCAAGCCGTTTCTTGGTAATTGGCCGCTAGTATCGAAATCACGCCGCACATAAGTAACACTAACAAGGCTTCGAATAGAACACACAGATACCACACATGGATACTTTCTGTCCGCTGACAATTCGCCTAAGTGTAAAAGATGTGGAGAAGTACTAATTGCGCTCCAAATGCATATCCAGTGCAATGAATTGGGCGAAATTAGAAAGAAGCACTTTACAATACCTTAGCGACATCAATTTCTTTTCAATCCTACCATGTTCATCGGTAGGGGCTCGTTTTCACACATATGTCACGTTCTTTATTTGTATGATATACGTACATGTCATGTCATGTACCCGTAGCACGTCCTCTGAGCAGAGGTCGTAGTTACGGTGACTGCTCTAAATAAAGCACCTACGTCGTGGCCCTTGGACTCAATGCCATTTACAAGGCATTCGTGCTGCTTTAAAGTTTTCATAGTTTTTGTAACGACGACTCGACGTTTTTGATGTTAACTGCACACACGTCACGTCACTTTCATGTCTTTAATGCTTGCACGTTTTACCCGCCTTTAGGGCGACAAATTTTGGGTCCCTATACAGCCACTTGACACCACTATTATTCAATCCACATCCCCTGAATGGCATTTTAAATAATCAATAATTGTTATTCTTACGTTACCTTTAATGGCGATTTTTTGGCCAAGCATGTTCCTTGTGCCACTAAAACCCATATATCATCATTATCATCACTTCCAAAACATACCTTAAGATGTCGTTACTGAAGTTGCTGAGTAGCGCACGACAATTTGCTCTTGCACAAAAATACAATATTAGCAATAGTTTATGAGCAGAATTTATGAGTTTGCGGAAGAAGTATTCAGGTACCCAGTGGAAATCGAAAGACGCCTTTGCTTGTGCGACTTGGTAAAAAAAGCGAAACAGAACTGTGTGTAGTCAAAAAGCCCAGGTTCCGAGCTGCTTGTAAACGTGTTCAACAGAGTTTCTTGTTGTTTTGTGAAAAGTGGTGGCCTTCACTGCAATGTCGTTTTTTAGTGGCGTGCAGCAAAATATTGCGTAAACCACTGGACCCGTTGTGGTGTACTGATTTGGTGTTCATAGCTGACTGGGAGGTTATGGTATTGCATCTTAGCTGCGGCGGCCGTATTTACGTGAATGCTGAATTCTAGAGGCTTTTGTGCTAAGAACGTGGTGAGCTTAAAGCAGATCCGGGTTGTCCAAGTTTCCGAAGATCTTTACTAAAGCATCTCCCATTATGACATCGTGGGTTTTGGAGGTCATAACCTAAAAATGACTTAATGAGTGTGGATGGTTTGGCGAATGTCACCTGGCCAGTAATTGATTGATGTACTGTTGCGAGCAGTACGGAAATATTTACGCCATGCCGAAAGCGCCTTTCAGAGATATTGAAATATGGTGATGAACACAGCATCGGCTGCCTTATACATGATCCCATGTACACAATATTGAACAAAAGAGACTCAGTAATAAGTAGGTTACATGGACTACTAGTATGCGAAAAGGAAACAAAAACATCATTAGGAGTAATAAAACGCCGAACCAACAAAAAGTAACCGGTATTCTTCTTTATTCAAATTATAGTAGCACACAAGATCCATTTAACTCTCATATTGTTACTAAGAAAAAAATCCCATTCTTGCGTTACTTAGCTGAAGTGCATTTAAAGTGAGAAAAGAGCCTTATATAGTAAAAAAGGTGTTTCAACCTCTAGTACCATGAAACTTTAGAAGGGGTGAAGCATTCAGTGTTGCCCTGTGTTTTCCACAGCAAAAACTCAACACTTTACTGGTTCATTCGGATCTAGTACAATAGGCTACATCATTAGCAAATACCTTTCAAGAAGCGGTGTTTGACATACATGACTTACCACAGCAGCGCACGTTTGTGTCCGTAGGTAATATTAGATACTTGAGCGCTTTGATAATTTTTTCGGAGATTCCAACACCGCTGCTTAGACAAGCAAATTCTGATTTTGAGGGGCATGCTTGTGTATGCTTGATCGTCATGGCTACACGTTACGCCGACAAGCCAAGAACTTAAGGTGAATCACCCCTAAAAATTACATGAGAAAATATTACGCTCTGGAAAGTGTTTCACGTACTTCGCGAGAGCGACATCCTGGTGTTTGATGCACGATGAGCTTCACACTGCGGCCGGTAAGGGACTAATCCTGAGTGACAAGTATCACGAGAAAGCCTTGAAGTAAGACTGTATCAGCGATTTGCCGAACAATTCCATCAAGATCAGCCTTCATAACTGTAGCGCCAAAAAGAAAAGTATTATTGCTGATCACAATCATCGCAGCGACTTTTCATAGCATATTGCAGTGGTTCAAGGAACCCTGTTTCCAGCTCATTTAACATCCTGATCAATATAAGCGGGAATGCGGGAGTGCGTGGCAAGCAAAGCGCCCTGAAACCTATGCGTTGCCATATGTGTTCATGATAAGGTCTGACCCAATGCGTATTTCCGCAGTGCTTTGTTTTGTAGCGCTCGCTGATATAGTATTTGTACTGTCTTGTGATGTTTTTACAAAGGGTAGTAAGAAAACACCACCTGAAAACCTGGTGATCCGGAGGTCCGCTGCCCGACTCAAACGCAGAGCACAAACACCAAGGGCAGTCAAAACAACCGCAGATATTCCGAAAATTCCGAAAAGTCATAAAATCACGATGACGTGTGCTCTGGGTTCCCTACCGCCCAACCCAATAGAACAACGGAAGAGCATTTTAGAATGTGTGTCTTTGTCATTATCAGACATTATAAACGAACATTGTGGGAATAGGTTTATGTAATAGCCAACCAACTTAATAGCATCAAGCTATATGAAGAGGAGATTGAAGAACTAAACAAGTTTATAGAACGCAGACAAAATAAATTGCTGATGAAGGATGAGCAAAAGGAAATTCATGCTAGGAACATTACTCTGAATATTTCAATGAACTCGGTAAAAAAATTCCGCAACCCAGGTTTATCACCCAGAACACGATAGTGAAGAGGTGGACACATCGCGAAGGTCAAGACGTGTGGATGTAGATCTGCTCGAGTGCGGCCTCACATTTTACCTTCCTTACAATGCAGTGATTGAATACAATCTCTACAAAAATGAGACTAGATTATCAAGAAGTTTGCGGATAAAGAAGTTCTTTTTTGATAGGGCAGGCATAGAAGACGTTAGCTATGATTCCATGATACCACCGAGCATCTAGAAACCAGATGCAGAACAATGCTAAGAGCTAGATGAATACATCAAACTAGTTTCAACAGAAATCATGAATACAGCTAAACAGAGCTGAATGCCGAAAAAAGTTGACTTATCCAGAACGCGACGTCCTGACACAATTTTCGAACAGAACTCACATTGTCATAAAACCAGCGAACAAAGGTGGTAGTACTGCAAGGTGGCCTATAGCAAAATATAAAAATGAAGCTACCAGATAACTCAAAAGCAACACTCATTAACGAAAATTAGTCTTGGACCCCACTCAAAAATGTAGTAAGCACATACAATAAATCATAAAAGATTTTCTAGCCAAGTAATGGATCACTTCCGGGCAGAGATTCCTCATATCCCAAAATAAGCGAGCTGGTCGCTTATATCATCTTCAGAAGGTTCAAAAGTTTTCCATAGACGAAATGATTGCCGCTGAAATCCCAAGCAGACACATAGTATCCAGAACAATACACCTACTGAGTCACTATCATAACTTTTACATCTTTATTTATCTATTTACACCTTCCACATTACGGTACTTTGTTCGGAATACACTTTGTTTCCTCCAAATGAGGGATAATACAATAAAAATTTACCATTTCCGCATCAGGCCATTCAAGAAACGTGTGATGTATGCTTTTGTATACACATATACCCATCACTAAACAAATTGAAGTGGTGTCAAAGTCACTCATAGGAAGCAAGCAGACACATAATGCTGAAGCTTACCTCTTGTTAATTAAAGTACTCCTGACGTCTAAAAATTTTGAATTTATTCGTCCGACTGCTTACATTGTTCTGGCACTAGTACGGGAACCCCTTGCGCGCCAACATACACCAGCATTTTTATGGGACGCTTTGAATGAGAGTCGTTGAAATCATCTCCAGTAAGACCTTGTACCCATGGGCACTACATGGACGGCTTATAAAATGGGAACATGGGTTCAGCGCACTAAACGCATTCACTGATCGCTGTAACAAGTTTGACTGTTATATTAAAGTTACCATGCACCATAATTCCATTGAAATTGTCTTCCTAGACACGAGAGTGTCCATTAAAGCCCGAAAATTAAACTTTGCAGAAAACGGACCGACAGCTAACAATGTCTACACTACACTACCACCCGCGACACTGCAAACGAGGGATTCCGATCGATCGAGTGAGGCGTATAAGAAGGTTCTGAAGTGATGATGTTGAATTCGTTCAGTACTAAGGTAACCTAAAGAAAACAATATTTGAAACACAACCCTCAATATACCCTAAACAATGTCTACAACGATAACGATGGGTGTAAACTAGATAGGAAGACAACCCTAAATAAAAAAAAACCCGTACCACAACTCAACCACCCGCGACAATTCACAACCAAACACGGAAATTTACTCCCAGACATAATAATAACCTTTAAAAGTTTTATCCGACACTGACAGACAACGAGCACCTTAACAAGACGTTTTTCACTGCTTTTTGACGCGACCTTTTGAGGGGACAAACTGCACCAAATATCCCTGGAGCAGCTGTTTTCCCTACATCCTCGACTTGCAGCGTGGCGAGATTGGATGAAAAATAGTTAGCTGCTGTAGCCATACTTCGGTACAATGTCACATGATTGCAATAGAATTCACTGCTTCTCCCTGAAAAGACTTTCTGTTTAAAATCAGGGGCGAATTTCTTTCCCCATTTACGCTTGAATCAAACACCCTCTGCTCCATCCACCCCACGCATAAAGTGCCGTCGTGCATGCAGTGCTTCGCTCAGCGCTCTGTATGCCATGGTTCCGGTGCCAAAATGCCTTGAGTCGTCTTACACGAACAATTCAGGTTGTCCAGCTTTCCAATTTTTATTGCTTAAAAATTGCTTGCTAGGAATTATGATGTGCGATAAAACGTTCTCTCATTCTCTTTACAGGGTAACTTCCGAAATGTGCCTTGGACAATATAATCTACATTTAAAGAACAGAATCAAATTATACTTCCAGAAAACTGGTGCCGTATATATGCAAATTGATCACGAAGGTACATCACAGGCGCATATTCAGGTTGGAAGCTCGAAGAATGCAACAAGACACCACCTCCTGCAATTCGTCAGAGATAAGAACCAGATGAGAGTGCGTACATATACTGTCGAAATTTCTTTATGTATATATTGCAGTTTAACCAGAATTCGAGACCCAATGTTCAAGACCCAGAAAACACACACACACACACACACACGCACACACACACACACACACACACACACACACACACACACACACACACACACACACACACACACACACACACACACACACACACACATGCACGCACGCACACAGAGACGTAATGCAGCTAAGGTTCCTTTCGCGCGTGAGCAAATTCCTTCATTGCTTAGTTATTCCTACGCAGCGTAGCCAAACTGGAATATAGGAAAAAATGTTTTGATGCCCGGTGCGATATTACCCTTCTTCTCCGAATATTATATCCATTAAGAATACCCTGCTGACAAAATCATATTCCTAATGTTTTTTTTTCCAAATGCAGCTTTAAAGGGTTGTATGGCATTGTGGCACAACACCTGCTAGTTATGCATTGGGCGCCTGGTTTGACTCTCATTCGAACCAGAAATTTCGCTTCGGACACAGAAAACGCTGATTTTTTCCCACACAACGGACGACACTGACACCTGAATGTATGCATAAGGAACTCTTTAACGCTACACACTTGAAATCATTTCCGTGACCTAAAAATTGAAAGATGCTAAAAAAAGAAAAACTTGTTCTCCCCCCACTCCCGTGACAGGAGTCAGTAAAACACGAAATTAAAACTCGTACTTACATATGTAATACAATGTTTAGTGCACATTGATATACAACAGAGCTTGTTCAATGTATATTTGTTTCAGAACTATTGCACCACTAAACGGAGATGAGTCCACGTTGACGCGTATGCATATAGACCTGACGATTGCCATCCACTATCAAATGGTTGATCCCATCGTTGTGGTAATAATTTCATCCTGTAGCTGTGGTAATTACTTGTGAGAGTGATGTGCTGCCAAAAAAGCGTGACTGCTTGGAGGCCGACCTGGGATTAAAGGGCCACTCATCAGGCCCCACACCAAATTTTAACTAGGCAGTGGAAGTTGTTGGGTGTCTGATTAGGAACATTTAGCTACAAAAAGTTTTTTGAATTGCTTCATTACAAGCTGACAAAGCAGTGTTTCTTTTTTTTTGAAGCGGCGTGAAACGAGGATGAGAGGAGGCGAGCTCAATACTCTTGCTGCTCTTTCGCTTAGTCTACGCAAGCCAAATCTCTTCGCTACCCTGGAGAGACGCTAGGTGGCACCGACAAGAAGAGTCGTGTCCGCAAGTGCTCCGTGAATATTCCGGCTCCATTGTGGAAATTTGTGTTTGTGGCCAATTTCAACCATTCCCACGGCTTCCTGAAGTTGTTCTGTATCGACTGACAGCAACCACAGCTGTGACTGGAACGTTCAATTTCAGAACACATACCGCACCTGCCTATCATGTGAGCTTGACAAAGCCATCGCCGCTACCATGCGCGTTGCGCGTGTACTCGATGGCTCTCGCGAATGAACCCTCAGACGCTATTGCGCGTCCCGGACCCTCGCGGATGACGGACACGCGAGGCCAAGACCTTGATAACATGGATTTTCAAGAATCTACAGCTAACAGCCTCTCAACGCCAATTTAAACCAACGATCAGAACGCTCAGACCAACAGCCGAAACCAAGCGGATAAAGCCTGGCGAACGGCGCTCACTCTGCAGCAGAAGAAGGCTCTTGCAAAAAAAGGAAGGCCAAGTACAATGATTTTTCGACGACCTCGTACCATAAACAAATATCCACTGCTGAAGCAGCCGGGAAATCTAAATACAGGCCTGCCTACAGACGGTTACCTCCTTCCCAAAGACGACTTCAAGATATTGGTGCGACCACAACAAGGGCTACCGGTCAAGAACCTGACTAGTCCACTACTGGCAGACGCCGTGATAGCAGCTCGCAGCGGACAAATATCTGGTGAGCAATTTTTACTCAGAATCAAACGAGGTTCCAATATCATCATAAATTGTTTCGACACCTCACCAGACAGTGGCGGACCGCGTGAGGGGTATTACCTCCCTGAAGATAAATGGCCGGCTACACTAAGTCAATGCCTACGTAGCGACAAGCGAAGGGACAACTAAGGGCGTAATTCACGGCTTAGACTCCCCCCCCCTCCGCCCCTGAAGCACTAAAAGCAAATCCCCACATACGCACACAAGGTGTCGAAATTCTGCAATCAAGTATGTTTAAAACACCAAGACGGCCGTTATAACATTTTTTAGTGGGATCACACCTCGGTACGTCTATTATAATGGCGGAGAACTTGCTTGCTACTCCTACAAGGTTACCACCCAGGGTTGCAAAGTGTGCCATCAAATTGCTCACCGTTCGGACGTCTGCCCCCAGCCGGACACTCAAGTGTGTCACGTTTGTGGACTACGAGACCCTGCAGCCGGACACGAGTGCTCTTCGAAGTGTGCAGCTTGCGGCAAGGGTCATTTGACAGGCAACCGAAGTTGCAGAAAAGGAGTGAAATTTCCACAGAAAAGAACCTGAAGGGCTTATGTGCACCAGCCTACTCTGAACGACACCTAACAGAAGCCACCTCAACACCCCCGCTGGTTCAGTTGTGATGGTGAACAATCTGCCCTGGACCACTGTCCGGAGTTGCCAGAGACTCACCCAAGGTTCAGCTCTAGATACAGACCTAGATCGAGATTCCGGACCCGGAAGGACTCTACTCACAAGACTCCACCCCATTTTCACTCACGCAAGTCACCTAAGTCCGGGGCTCCAGCTTCTGCGATCAAGCAAGCATCCGAACATGGCGAGGTGAGCTATGCACGAGTTGCTTCTCCCGCTGCTCGTATAACGGCTAATCCAGAATATCAAAAAATCATTAGTGAGAACAAACTCCTACATGAAAGCTTGGCAGAAGTAAAACGAGAGCTGGCCTCCCTCAAAGCTAACCGTGGTATGGAATCGAGCCAAAAAATATCTTTAAAGCAACCGGCGCATCCAGCCAGGTTCTGATCGAGTCAAATTCTATGGAAGGTACATTACAAAAAGTAATGGAGCAACTGCAAAACATGCAACGCTTTCAGCAGCAAATGTTCGCCTAATTTCAGAATCTAAAAAGTTATGTCGATGAATCTCTCGCCAGCATAAGGGCCGCTGTTCTCAAACGGCCTAAAACAGCTCGGGTGCTCCGTATATCCGTCGTCGGAAGCAACTCCCAACCTCGGACAGCGACAGCACTATTCATGGCGAGTAAAACACGAGCGCACACCGAATATCTTGAAATTTGGCAATAAAATTGCCGCATCTTACACAAACAGGCAGCTGCTCTACAACAATTTCTTAATATGGCGCCAGTCAAACCTGATGTAATTTGTCTACAAGAAGTTGGCAATAAGCCAATCAAATTGAGTGGCTACTACACGATATTAAATCTAGACCACACTTAAGTCGCCACGCTGGTTCTCAAGGGAATAGCGACTAGTATAGATTATCTGGTAACTACCAGCATTAACCATCAAATCATAAGTATACTATCGCACAAGCGTAGCAAAATCAGAACCTAATGACGAACGTGTATAGCTCCACTAAAGAAAAGAGGGCCGATTTCGACGCACTCATTCGGTACGCCAAGAGTGATTCCAGCATCCAGGATCGACTACTGCGTCTAGGGGACTTTAATGCCCTTTAAACTACCGGGGGGTACCAAACAGATATTCCAAAAGGCCGGGAACTCGAGGGATTTGTCGATGCCCATGGGCTCCAATTTCTCGTACTCCCGCAACACCTGACAAGATTGGGTAACAACGTCAGAGCAGACGCATTTCTTGGTCTTGCATTCATAAATGATGTTTACGAGGTGTTCTGGAGAACCTAAAAGAGAATCTCGGCAGTGGCGATTATATTTTGAGCGTGTCATTTGCCTCCCCCGAAATTCGGCAGTCTCATGGCCATGTCGTATAAACAGATTGGGTAACATATCGTGAAGTCCCACTGCCCGACATTTTACCTGATAGCGCTGAAGCTTGGGCAACGCACATATGAGAGGCTTACAAAGAAACTTCAAAGCGGGTTACACTCACAGCGGAAACCCCGGTAGTCGATAGCCATCTGATACATACGTTGTAATCCAGGAGATCGTTGACCAAGCGATGGAAGCAACAGTGACTCAATTGAAAATTACGACATAGTATTGCTCAGATATCTGAGCGGGCAAACGCCTACGTGCAGCAGTTGGAGACGGCGAGCTCGATGAATTTTCGCGATTCGTTCCGAGGAAGCTTACACACCTCCAAGACATGGGCAATACTGCGCAGCGTAATGGAACCTGGTAAAACCAAAACGGCAGTAAACCGAACTCTTAAGAAGCTCGCTGTGGAATTTTCAGGAACATATGACGCCCTCATCGCTAAGCTCAGAGACAAGTACATAGGCGCGTTTACCACTCCACCGTGCACTTTAGCATACCAAGGCCAGGAAAACGCAGCGCTCGACGCACCGATCACCAAGGCAGAACTATTCGTGGCCGCGCAAGCAGCAAAGCGCTATGTTGTCCCTGGACCTGACCAGCTAACAAACGCGATGATTTGGAATCGCAGCGACGAACACCTGGAACAGATTACTCGGTATTTTAATGAACAGTTATGGGTGAAGGGCATGGTTCCTCAACAAGGAAGGAAGCCAAAATTATTCTTATTCCGAAGTCAGGAAAAACACCCGACCTACAAAATCTAAGACCATTAATATTACCATCGTGTCTTAGCAAATTATTCGAAAAGGTGATTCACACACTTCCATGACTTACATTGAAGATCGGAACCTTTTTCCCACTAGCATGTTTGGATTTCGCCAACATTTGTCAACGCAGGACGTCTTCCTTCCACTTCGGGAAGAGGTACTCTGCAATTCCACGGTTGGTGCAGAACATCTCGTCGTAGCTCCTGACTTGAAAAGCACATTAAACACCATGTCCCATGAGCTCATCTTATCTGAGCTAAATGACATCGGTTGTGGGCAAAATATATATGACTACGTTTGCTCGTTTCTAACCTTTCGCACTGCTACAATAGGGCTAGGCAATACATGCTCAGATCTGTTTCTTATACCCAATAGAGGCACACCACAAGGGGCCATACTATCTATCTCCTCTTCTCTTCAACATCGGCATGAGACGCTTAGCAAGAAAACTATACGGGGTTTCAGGGCTAGGGTACGCCTTTTACGCGGATGATATTACCCTATAGGCCAACAGTGGCTCTTTGAGACAAAAAGAGCAATTACTACAAGGCACAGTGACCGCTGTTGACGACTTCGCTTTGGAGAGCACAACGAGCTGTGCTCCTGATAAATGTCAATTTATTCAAATCCGAGGAAAAGGCTGCCGCAGTCACGAGCCGGTCAACCTCTTTCTAGGAGACGACAAGATTATTAATAGAGGTACAGAAAGTGAGAGTCCTCAGACTGTGGTTTCAAAGCAACAAGCGAGTGCACCACACAATCGAAACCCTCAGAACAACGGTAAAGCAGATTTCCCGTATGGTTTATACAGTCACCTATCACCGAAAAGGTTTCAAAGAAGCAGAGACGTTCCGGCTGGTTCAGGCTTTTGTCCTCAGTAGGCTAACGTATAGTCTTCCTTTCAAGAGATCAATAAAACCGATATAACGGCCCTAAATGCGTTGATACGAACATCGTACAAGGTGGCTTTTGGCCTACCACTTGGAACGTCCACAAAACGTCTCGAAGCCCTCGGTATACATAATCATTCTGAGGAGTTACGCGCAGCAGTGCTCATTTCTCAACGGGAAAGGCTTACCTTAACCATTACTGCGAGAAAATTGCTACGCCTTGTAGGCTACCCAGCTCGTCCTCAGTATGCGGGAGAGAAACTGGAGTCCATGGCTAAACAGCTACGTGAAACGATTCTAGTATCCCCTATCTCAAAACACCTGAGCCCCCGGTATCACAAAGGTGGTTGGAGTGTGCGAGCTCGCAAGTTACAGAGGTGATTCGGGAACAATCTGGACATGGTATACACAGATGTTTGCTTATCCGGCACGAACAAGTACGTGCTCGCAGTCGAAGGAGCGGCCCCGGGTGAAGGCCTTCTGATTTGCGCCACGGCACGAGCCGTGTCCATGAATAACGCTGAGGCTTTAGCTATCACGCTTGCTAATAAAGCTAAAGATATTCTGGAACGATCATCCCTTGTTCTCAGCAATTCCATGGTCGCATGCAGACTCTTTTTCTCGGAAAGACTACCACACAACACTGTTCGCCTATTAAGACCGGACCTAATGCCGAAACATGTTATTATCTGGTGCCCTGGTCACGCAGGACTCGGCGGCAATGAGAGATGGGACGGCGCAGCTCGTGCTTTAACCAACCAAGCGGCCTGCCACTCCGACGACAGCTCCTTTTTACTGCGAGATATCTTTGAAAACCAATGGCTTGAGCGACGTAGATACAGTGTACCGCACACAGCTTTACCTGGCCAGAATTCTTCTGACTGGCGCCGTATAAACAATCACTTAACCAAGTCTTTCGGTAAAGCATGCCACTCACCTTGCGATGCACACCGATAGCTGCCCGTGGTGCGGAGGGAGGCCTACTCTCACCCACATAACGTGGGATTGTCAGAACAGGCCAACCGAAATAAACTCGCCGCAAATAGCCGGAAAAATTTCCGCATGGGAGCAATCGGAGGCTTTGCTCGCCAGTGAGTGTCTGGGGAGGCAACTAGTGCTCCTGGACCAAGCGCGGTGGGCCACTAAAGCCAGTGGAGCCCTGGGATAGGGGCCCCATATACACGCCCACCGTATGTTTTTTCTTGTTTGTTTTTTCAAATAAACGTTTCGATATATATTTTCCCTACCCTCTACGGCATCCGACCGAGACGTCACGTGCGCATGACGTGCCCAATCAAGTCCAACCCAAGACCACGCAAGCAGCGTTGTATTGTTGACCAGCGTCTCTTTTGTGGTCTATTGCCTGTTTATGCGGAAAGGTTTGGAAACGCTGGCTTAGACGCGGCAAAATATATGAGCACAATGAGTGCGCGAACGTGTAGGAGCGTGACGTTTGGTGCTACGACTGTCGTCTGCTCCATGCGCTTACCGTGGGGAAACGAAAGGCATGCGAAGCGCTGCCAGATTAGTCCCGCATCTCGTTGCAATTAACGAAAAAAAATAAAAGAAACACGCGCACATTTTCTCACCACGTATGAATATTTACCTTAAGTTTTATTAATCTATTCAAACAGCAAAGTAAACAAACTATGTTGTTGTGTCTATGTGCCTTCTCTTGTCCGTGTTCGTTGTCTGCGCTACCATCTATCATCATGCAACCATACCAACAAGCCCAAGTCGCCACCCTCATAAACAAACTACGCCTGTCGTGTTGAATCCTTTAAGCCATGTCACGTGGTATACAGTTGACAACGTCCGAGCGCAGTTGTCTACGTAGATGACCAACGTCACACCATTGCCGTGCACGCAGGACCATTCATACGTGTACGTAACGCCCTCATTCTCTGGGGAAGCGCCCGCTAAAGGAAGTGGGAGCAGCGTTCATTTTGGAATTTGACCCATTTCCGCGGCACGTAGCGCATCAAATTTTGGCAGACGTCATTATGGACGCCTCATCTACGCATTGTGCTTGTCAGATCAAAATTGTCAAACCGGGTAAGTGGCCCTTTAAGATCACCTACTCGAGGCACGTTGGAGTTTCGATCCCCACTTGCCGATTAGAAGGAAACGCAACGCGTGTCTTGCCTGGCCTTTCGCCAGCCATAAATATTTGCAGGGCGAGCATACGTGGGGAACACGGAGTTGAAGCCATGCTAGAGTGCACTAGAATGTTTTAGTGCACTCTAGCCATCCGAAGCCTATGGGCGTTGCAGAGTTATTAGTAAGGTCACTCGAATATGTTGGTAGTTTGCCATCTCTGCGCCGTCTCCATGAAAGGCCGTGTCCGTGCCGTTAAGCATGAACCAGCGGCACGGCCACGTCCATGCCACTGGAAGATTATTAGGTAAAGTCGCCACCTATAAGTGTGCTAAGGCGTTCTCAAAATTGCATTTCTATTAGAAACAGGCTTCATGGCACGGATGCTTGAACGATGCGAAGAAGAATCTAATGCCGGATCCCACTGTCATGATGCATCACTGTACTTTTTCAAGACCACTGTGAGAGGGCAGTGGTATATACAAAAAGGAAGGAAGGAAGGAATAAACGTTTCTTTTCGAAACGGTGTAGTAGTGTAGGTTCAAGTTCACCTTAGGTGAGTTCCTCATTCCAGGAACCCTCGGCCTTCGCTGCCTACTTGGCCCTGGCGACGAGATGTCGTTGTTGGACCAGGTCCTCCAAGGCGAGCTTGGCCTCCCACGGTTTGAGATGGTGTTAGTTTTCTTCACCAGCGTCGCAGGCGTTCGGTGGAGGTGATAGGTGTGTATTTGTATTGCATGGACACTCGAGGTTCATGTGGGCGAACGTGTCAGGTACTGCGCATATTGGGAAAACATATTCATGTAATGTAGGGTACAATAGGTGAATTAGTGTGCCGTGTGTGTATGTGTTGCTCTGCAGTCTTCTCAGTATGGTGCTGTCGTATTTGTTGAGCTTCAAGTGTACTGGTGGATACTCTCTGCGTGCCAGCCTATGGTGTTGCATTATTGCACACTAAGTCTCGGGTACAGACTCAGCCTCCGCGAATACAGTCCTGGCGTCTAGAAAGCGGGAAGGGGTAGCCTGGTAGGCAAGATCGCGGGCCGTGGCATGAGCCCCCTCGTTTTCCTCCAGCCCTTCTTGTCCAGGAACCCACGTCACACAGGTGAACGGCGACGCAGTGTGTCGGCGTTCCAGTAGTTGAATTGCTTGGGTAGACACACGACCTCTGCTGTAGTTTCGCATGGCTGCTTCAGAGTCTGTGAATACCACAGCTGCATCCAAGCACATTCATTGTAATATCTAGAGCAATTGCCGCCTCCTCTGCAGTTCCTGGGCTTTGGGTGCGTACTGTGGCAAATGCGAGCTCTACACCCCGAGTATCAACGACGCTCAAAGCGTAGGCGTGTTTACCAGGATACTTGGCTGTGTCTGTATATCTGACGTCCAGATCTTGGCTGTGATTTTGTCCTATAGCTATCCATAGTGCCCGCTTTCTTTCTTTGTGATGTGTGGGGTGCATATTGCCGGGGATTTGTGCAATACAGACTGATTCGCGGATGTTTGGCGGAATCCGTTCTTTTCGGTCTGCGTCTATGTCGCCTATAAAGGTTTCGCTATAGTTCAGCCGTTGTAGCAGTAATCTTCCAGTGGGCGAGAGCTTCAGTCGTTCTAGCTGGCTAGCCCTCTGGACTTCGGCTTGTTCCTGCCAGTTATTGTGCACGCCCATTTTCAGTAGTTTCGCCGTGGAAGCCGTGAATGGGAGCCCTAAAGCAATTTTGGTGGCCTTACGAATCATGATGCTCAGCTTCTCTACCTTTCCGATCTTCAGGGCTAGGTAGGGAGTGCCATAGGTTATTTTACGGCTGAGGAGAGCTTGCACAATGCGCAGTGTGTCTGGCTTTTTAAGGCCGCTTCCACAGTTCGTGATTCACCTGACGAAATGCGTGAGTTGAGATAGCTTGCGCTGTAGTCGAGGGAGTGTGGCTGCACCTGACCCATCTTTGTGAATGTGGAGCCCTAGTACTCGTAATGTTTCCACTTTCTTGATGAGCTGTCCGTTAAGGGTGACGCTCGTATCAGGTTCGATGTAGGCGGCAGGCCGCTCTCTCGTTCTACACTTCAGGATGATGTGTTCCGACTTTTCGGGAGCACATTCGAGCTCACATTTTTCAAGTACCTCTCGATGATATCTACTTCTTCTTGTAAGCGCATTTCTTGCATTTCGGTATTTGAGGCCCTTGTACATAACATAATGTCGTCCGCCTAAAAGGCATATCGCCGGCCTTGTACACAATCGAGAAAGCTGAGTAACCTGATCAATGCAACATTGAAAAGCAACGGTAAATGACCCATCCCTCTGGAGTACCTTTGTTCGGTACACTCTAAGGCAAAATTACCCAAAAAAAAGGAGTATCGGAACCCAATAGGCGCGCGCGATGAACAGATAGACCGTTGACGAGCAACCACAGAGTGAGGCGTGCCGCGTGGAACCACTTATTCTCCAAAGAGATGAACCACCCGAAGATTGCAGGCAGCACAAAAAGCGTTGCCAAGATGACCAGCTCTCCTTCTCCTCCTCTGCTGGCTCAGTATTTCCCCGTATTTTGCCGGTGACGGTTCGCGTTGCGTCGTGCTCGGCGTGCTTGACCATGACCGCCTGGATTCGACGATCAAAGAATTACGACGTGGTGCTTGTGTGTACGCTTGGAAGAGCGTGGGCTGCTGTTTTTGCATTTTGCTGCACCCATGAAGTCTCGAGCAAGTCCCGACACGTCGCCTCTCGAAGCTGTATATCTCTGGCTTCAAGATAGTCACGACCAACACACGACAACAACAGTTGGGAAGGCCATTATGGCGGCCGAGAAGACAACTGGCCAATTGGATATACACTTCAGTACGACTCAGGGCAGAAAACAGCGCTGTATTCTGAGGCAAGTAGGTTATCATTCTTTATTCTACTCTACTTGTCACGTGTGCGGTACGGATCACGCTTGCCGGCAACAGGCTCAGTCGTCTTGTATGTCGCACGCACGAAACGCATTCCGAAGTTCAGCTTCGGCGTGCTTCTGCTTTGCGACCGCCTGGAAATTGGCCGCCGTTGCCGTTGGACTCCCGTACACTCGCTCATCGAGTGCTCGTCTGTCATCGCCGCCACGATGAGCTGACGATATTAGGCTGAGACCTCGTCGTTGTGTTGGGAGTCATTGAAAACACGTTGCGGGTTCTCGTAAAGAGCTTGGTTGTAGTAGGTCGCGAGCTGTAAGTGCACCAGCACGGGCTGGAAGGGCTTTCGCTAGCGTCGGAACTCACTGAAAATTGGTTGCCATCACAGTTGGCTTTCCCGTCAGCTGGTCGCAACAGCTCGGTGCTGTCCGTTGGACGCGGCGGCGGACTCGCGTTTGCGCGCTGCACTCGCTCGAGTTTGTGGAAAAGGGTCGCATTACCGTTGATTTCTTCGGCGCTAGTTTTAAACCAGCTCGGCGCTGTTCATGGCGGCGCCCAAGCTTATGCTCGCTCTCCTGTTCGAAGTGTGCTAGCGGCAGACACTCCGCGGGTAGTGCCGTGTTTGGTCTCGCGTTCGCTTGCTCAAGCTGAACGATGTCGCTCGCTTAGGACTCGCCGACTTGTTAGCGGCGTGGTGGTTCGCGGAGTTGTGACTGCGGCCGCCGCTCCTAAGCTGTTGGGCTACGGGGAACGAAATGAGTCTTTGACGATGTGTGTCATTACGGTAAAATTAGTAGCATGCCATATCTCACATATGTTTTCATTTCACCTTGCACGTATTTCTCATATGCATTTGTATTCATCGTCTGTCACGTGTGACTCACTATTTTACATACTTACTGTGCATTCGTGGGCACACACCGTGCTGAAGACTATGCGCTGGCGTCTGCGATGCCCGTCGTCCATATCTTTCGTCGGAGCAGCTTCAGAAGGACTGTGCGAGATGTGAAGGTAAAGTTACTTGTTTGTCATATTTTAGCGCTTGTTTTTATGTTAACGTGCACGTACTTGTCATATACGTGCATTTCATCTTTTGTGACGTTTGCCTAACTCTTTTTACTATATTACTGTACGTGCAGCCGTGGGAATACAACAGGCAGAAGGCTGCTTGCGCTGGCGTCTGCAATGTCTGTCATCTATCGCTCCGTCGGAGAAGCTCCCCAAGGAGTGAACAAGATTTGACAAAGAGACTGGACTTGTACACTTCACCATGAATTCACTCAAAAGAATAGGGAAACTTGGTGTGTATGCAGAAAAATAAAAGATTTCGATGTCTAATTTTTCTCTTTCGTTGTCCGTTACTGTGAAAGCAGTTACATTTACGTGGCTAACTACTTTTTCGCGTGTTCTTTTCTGCGGAGATCGTGCCTCACTGCACAGAAAAACAGGTGAAATAAGCATTAGACCTGGCGGAAAATAAACAAAAAACAATGTTCGAACTGGGGACGAAAATTTCATCCGATTGGAGTATTTGAGTAGATCAACCATTCGTCCGGCAAGGTGCAACTGTGAGGACGAACGGTGGCCCGGTAAGGTGTGAATGTGGGTATTAAGAGTTGCTCTATAAAGTGCAAATGTGAGGACTAAATGTTAGTCCTTTGGGGTGAACTGTGGACTAACGCTTACTCACTAAGGTGTAATTGGGAGGACTAAATGTTATTCCCTAGAGGGGACTAACTCTTAGACCCAGTGCCGTTAGTCCTTGAAGGAAATAATGGTTGTGGCAGCCATATTAGTCCCCAAAAGAACGAACCACACACCCTTTTCACACCCTTTTGCCTTAGAGGGTAGTCGGAAAGTGTTGCTGCGAAGGTTCTATATTCTCACTGTGGCTGTGCCATGCTTGCGGAAATTTCTCCCGTAGTTGTATAACCAAGGCCCGCAGTCAAGACGTTCAAGATTGCAGAGGATAGCGTCGTGGCTGACGTGGTGGAAAGCTCCCTTTATATCTATTTCTATGATTGAAGATTACCTTCTGGTGCTGAGGTGACCATTGAGGTCTTCCTTGAGCAAAAGGAAGATGTCTTGCGTTGATTGGTGTTGCCTGAATCCGAACATTTTGTTCGGAAAATATCCCTTGTCTTCGAGGTACGGAGTTAGGCTGTTGTGCACCACGTGCTCGAATAGTTTCCCTATACACGAGGTGGGGGAATTTGGGTGCAGGTTTTTGATGCTGAGGGGCTTGTTGGGTTTCGGCAGCATAATAATTACACAATGTTTCCAGGTAGCCGGTATCTCACCACTCTCCCAACAAGCATTGAGATACTGGAGAACGGCATTGGTGGCCTGCTGTGGAAGGTTGCGGAGATGCTTGTTCATAATGCGATCATTCCATAGGCTGGTGTTTTTAGTGAGTATAGCTAGTGCTGCACCTAGTTCTGCCAGCGTAAGTGGTTCATCAAGTTCGGGGTCAGGTTTTCCGTTGTAGGCTTCGTCGTGTGCCGTCGTGGTTATGGGTGCGTCTCCAGACAGCTCCTTCTGGAGCTTTCGAAGGACGTCTTTTTCTAATCCGGCATAGTTGTGTATCAGCCTGCAAATATGTTGTCGTTTCTCCCTCCTTGTAGGGCTGTTGTCGAGAAGAGCGCGCAGAATGTGCCACGTTTTCTTTGTGCTTAAAGTTCTCTGTAGTGCGTCGCAAAACGCAGACCAGTTCTGTATTCCTAATCTCTCTGCATTATCCTGTGCTTCTTCAGTAAGCCGGGCAATTCTCTTCTTGAGTTTTTTATTTAGTTTTGCCTCTTCCATTTCTTGAAAAGATACAAGAAGCGAAATTTTAAAAGCCTACAAAATATGTGCGTGGTGGTGAAATCATTTCTTTAAAAAGACAAAAAACAAGAAAGCTATGCGACGACTGCCTCATAAGAGGGCGGTACCTAATACTAGCAAATGGGCATCCCTGGTAAGGGAACACATCGGCATCAGCTGGTGCCAGGGCTCGTCTAACCAAGGCCTTTTGGACCTGGAGCTGAGAACAGCAAGCAGGGTCACCTCTCACTCCTCCCGGTTTGGATTATGGGGGTAGACTACGGTTGTATGACCAGGCCTACATCATGTGGTGAATGTCTGAAGACAGCTCCCACACTGCAGCAGCTGCTGAAAACAGCAGGATCGAAGTTTTTAAGGGCTGCCGGGCACAGCATTAGTGTACACCAAGAGGCGGTGTAAAAGCCCCTCTTCCGCTTTATTTAGGCCTTTTCATGGGCGTGCGTCAGGGTTGTGAGCGCATTGACGTTATAAGACGATTTTGCATAAAGAATACACCAAATTGAATTCAAGGTCCTCCAGATCGGGGCAGGCTAGCGGGAATACCTGGTGATAGAGTGCATGGGCGGTGGTGTCAGCTCACTCATTCCCTTCAACTTCCATGTGAGTAGAAGCGCAAACTTTACAGCGGGATGGAGCGATTTCCTGATAGTGTGGCGGCGCAGTGGGTAGCGTGCCAGGCATCTGTTGTGGACCCAGAGATCTTGGGCTCGACTCCCGTTGACAAACCTGTCTTTCTTTGTCCTCTTATCGTGGATACTTTTTCGGCGTCCTTTCTGTGACGGAAGAGCGTCTCTGAATTCTTGCAGTACCCATCCATAAAACACACTCCTGGTAATAAAATAAAATAATATAAATTTCTTGGTCCATGTAAGGAACAAACCCTGGCCACCCCGCGGCGGTGGTCTAGTGGCTAAAGTACTCGGCTGCTGATCCGATGGGTGCGGGATAAAATCCCGGCCTCGACGGTTGTGTTTCCGATGCAGGCGCAAATGTTGTAGGCCCGTGTGCTCACATTTGGGTGCATGTTAAAGAGCCCTTGGTGGTCTAAATTTCCGGAGTCCTCTACTACGCGTCTCTCATAATCATATGGTGGTTTTAGGACGTTAAACCCCACATATCAATCAAACCCAGCCCGCTTGCGTGGCAAGCAGCTTTTCTACCACACATGCGCGTATGGTTGAAATTATAGGAAAAATAACTGTCGCTTAAAAATGGAGTGAAAATAACTTTCATTCTTCACAAGTATACACAGGCTTGACAATACCACAGGTAACGTCGCAGTAGTATTGCGAGATACAAGCGTCGAATATTGCTTTCGAGTGTCAGAGCAAGTGATTGTGGTAAAGTCTTCCACCCGCATTCCCGCTATTTCAGAAAGCACACGTTACTGCACAAGTTCTATTAACACTGCGAAGTGGGGGTGCATAGCAATATGCAAAATACTTCACGCACATCATGAGCCAATCAGACGGGATGCAGCCACTTGCGAAAGCCTCACTAAATCTCTTTCAACATTATCGATTACTATTGCAGGAATCCACAATTTAAACTTCTCGAGTAAGATCATACAGTAAAGAGTATGCACTATGTGGCTGAAGTACGCACAAAGGCCGAACACATCGCTATCGCTTTCAGCTCTTAAAGGAGAAGTTTATGGGCGCGTCAAATTTCTTCGTACCTGCTTTTTCCTTGTTTATTTCTGGTTTCTTCATTCCCGATTTTTTGTTTGTTTTGATTGGTTTATCCTATGCCATGTATGGGTCACTTTATCGCTCTCTCGTTTTTCTCTTACCTAAATTTTCCCATTTTCTTTCTAAGTCTTTTCCTTTATTTCTCTTTCGGCAGTCTTTTCCCTGTGTTTATCTCTTTCGCGTTCATTAAATGTAATTCTGTATTCTCTCCCCTCCTCCTTTTCTTCCGCTGTTGGAGCAACGATTCCCGTCGTTTACATATACTATCTCGCCCAATAAAAAGTTCGAAAGAACAACAACGACAGCCTGATTAACCTATGATACTGTGGTATTCTTCGATCATTTTACGCATGTGTGTGCATTGCCACACCGCGGTGGTCTACTTGCTAAGGTACTCGGCTGCTGACTCGCAGTTCACGGAATCGAATGCCAGCTGTGGCAGCTGCATTTTCGATGGAGGCGAAAATGCTGTCAGGTGCGTGTGCTCAGATTTAGGTGCACGTGAAAGAAACCCAGGTGGTCGAAATTTCTGGAGCCCTCCTCTACGGCGTCTTTTATAATCATATGGCGGTTTTGGAATGCTAAACCCTTCGTATTAATTATCACCATCTGTGTGCTTGAGTTTGTTCATATATTAAGTGCCACTTCATATTGTCTCAATCAATAAAAAACTTAAAGCGCGTTCACCTTTCATACGAATACTTCACATATATTGATTGCCATGGTATTTGGGATCTGCCTATTCATGAAAAAAACAACAACAGTGAAGTCTTACTGTGGTGCACCGAGATGCCAAAGACGGACCTCTTGCACGTGGGTTGGGTATTTTATTATGTCATGACTGTTGAGACTACGTAGATTTAATTATTGTTAGCTTAATTTCCAGATCGGCTCAACGTGACCATGCTCCAACATCTAACAGGCCGCAAAATCTCAACTACAAGCTCACTTCCTCTCGATTAGCTTAAAGTGTATTAACCTGATCCCACTTAATCCACTTTGCCTTATTGTTATCACATCAGTCTGGCTATGCAATCTGAACTTACTCAAAATCATCTTTAGAATTAGCCTGATTCAGAGTAGAATAATTTGCCTGAATTTGAACTGGCCTAAAGTGGTCGTGCTCAAGTATCCGAAAGCAAGAATACTTGACCTCAAATTCGTTTGCTTCTGATTAAAATATTTTAAGTAGCTCAATGCGGCCTATCTAAATTGTTTTGTGACAACTTACTAAACCATTTTATTTCACGCAAAATGGCTGGTTAAGAATTGCATATCTCCGAAGTCGCTTAATCCGGCCTAATTCAAGCAAGATTAGTTCGCCCTAATCTTTACTGTCTTATTTAACCATACTGAATCATTCCGTATACCAGCCTACTTCAACACACTGACAAGAATCTTGCTGAAGAATAGCATAATTTAGATTAGCCTAATGTGGGTTAATAAACGTGGACTTGACAAACCATACTCCGGCAATAATCAGGCTAGACAATCTCCGCTCACTCGAAGTTTACTTTCTTATGATTAGTTTATGTGATTTAGTTTAATCCAGCTTAATCCACCTTGCCTTTTTGGCCACGCTCTGTCATCCCACTCGCTAGGAAATCTACACTTATTCGAAATTAGATGGTTCCGCAAAGGCACGTTGCCAGAATAGCATGTTGGGGTTCATGATTCAAATGGCTATAGCACACCACAACAGGGATACAAAAGAGAGAGACACAAACACACAGCGCCAAATTGCAAGTAATGTTTCATTTGTGGTCACACGTCATGCTATTTGTAGCGTAACAGTAGATTGATCAAACCTGTTCCCGAATTCTACTTGCCCTATTCTGGCATAATTAAGCCTATTTGCATCGGAATAATGTAATCATACGTCACCCGAACGGCTAGTCTATCTAAATTCAGTCACCAGCCATTCGTTCAGGATTAGCTTAACCCAAATCTATTGAGTCAGACTTCATCCGAAAGAGCATAGTCCAGTGATGTCTAACCTACTTCATTGCGTGCCGCCTCATCTTGAACTGTATTAGCGTGTGCTAGCGTAATCTTCAATAATACTGCCTAGCCCCCCTCATTAGGTATATATCATTATAAAGCGGTATCTACACCAGCATGAAATTGGATTGCCGAAGCTCAATTAGGCTGCTATGTAGTGGCTTAACTAGGATTTTTCTAAAGATACCCTTCTTTAATTCAGTGATTCATTAGGTATTATAGGTATCAATCAGTATTTATTAGTATAAGTACTATTTATAGTTTTGACTATGCTTATTTAGCATGAGCTATGATTACCCTGCCTTGTGTCAGTTTATCCAATACTGGTGTCAAACGGACATTTTTAATCGGGATCAGTGCCGATCCAGATTAACCACGATCAGGATTAGGTGCTCCTACGTGGTCACTTTTAATCGCCATCAGGCCCGATTGCGATCAAGACTGTGGCAATCCTCGCATCGCGATATTGCTGAGAGAGCGCGATTTCGCGTCGTCTGCACCATCTGGCCGAGCTTGTTGAAAGCCAAAGGAAAAGAAAATCAAGCATAGTTCTGTAAAAACAGGTTTAAAAGCTAGATAAATATTTATTAAAAATTTAAAGTGTTTAGTTTGAAAAAGTTTTTGTAATATTGAATATTTTAAAATCCGTGTTAACCGTATGTAGTTATGGCAGAAGCAGACGACAAGCTCAACTCTCGCACTGTCGGAACAGTTCGAGCACCTCGAAGCAAGTTCATTAAGAGTGTCGCCAGCTTTTCGACCACGTCGCAGCATACGCACACTTCGTGGTCGAGTGAAGAGACCTTTACCACAATTGATTACTGGCAGGAGCCACTGGGAGACTTGACGTGCCAGAGGTGATACTCTGGCGTGTACAAAAATATTGTCATTTCTCTGAGACTGGATGGCTACGAGAAGGAGCCATGAGTGATAACAGTGAAGGTTAAGATTCTCGTACAGCAGTACAGGCAAGTGCGAAAAAAAAACTCTACTGAATGATTGATTTATGAAATTAATTTTTGTGGCACGCAAAGTTTTTCACGTTCGAGTAGTTCTTGCACAAATAACATATTGCTGTAAAATGGCTCTATCGAAATATCGTACGCTGAGTTTTGTAGAGTACACATGTTTTATGGCACTCAAGTGCCACATGGTGCATTTCTTCGGACCCCAAGCTAGTACCGCATTAGCTTGGGCCGTGTAGCAGCGGTCATTGAGCTGATCACGATAAAAAAAACTGATCTGAATCACCCTAATTGCGTATAAAAGAGCCCGTATGACACCGGTATGGGGTTGTCCGCAACGTGCCGGTGCACTTACTTACCTCGCTTAGCTTATCGCAGAGCTTAACATCCTCTTTGTAAAACCAGCTTAACGAGGATATGTGATAGCGAGACAAGCAAACATATTTTTACCAGCGTGCCCATTACCAGCGAATAAAAATTGCACTGCCACACGCTGCACAAGTCACCTACTTACCTCTCATATCTTGGCGCGGTCGGTCGTATGCCAGTGGTAGCGTTTCACCCAGGCTTGCCAATTTGTGTCTTTGCTCACTGTTACGAGGAAAGCAAAACAGCTGCTGCCCTTTCTCGTGGAAACTAGTAAACAGTCATGCACAGCAGCCTGTCATAGCTGTGAAAAAACAGACATCAATACGTGAAAAACAATGTGTTTAATGCACCGTTCCCGCGTCTACCTGTGTGTATCGCCTGACACTTTCGAACAAATAGAGCCACTAGGCGGCACGGAGTATTTCAAAATGTGTCTCCACCATGAAGGACCCTACACTTCGTTCATGCTTGTCACCACCACTGTGAAGTAGCCGTAATAGTTTTTTTGGTTATAAGCGTCACATTTGCGGAGCTGACTGAACCCTTACAGCATCGTCTGCAGTTGCTTCAGGTGCCGGGCCCTTTTATGCGCATGTCTAAGTCGTAATGAGAGAAAAAAGAAATTAATACTGATAGAAGTTTTTCACTAGAGACTCAATGAAATGGAGCTCAAGAGAGCAGCGAGAAGCAATACGAAAATTCAGCTTTGTTGGAAAGCATTATTCTCGGCGATTTCGCACACAATAAAGTGAAGACAAAGAAAAGCAACCCAATAAAAGAGTGCGCTGCATGCCATGTCTTATTAGCGCAATTATAGAAATCATACATTGTAATCAAAGCTCGAAGGAGATAGTAAGACTCGTGTATTGAGAAACAAAAAGAAAAAAAAAGCGTGGCATCTACCGTTAGGTTGCATCGGTCGGGCAAAACTGTCGCTGTCATGTCATCATTATTTAAAGGCATGTGCTTACTAGCTGTTCTAGGCACGCCGCGGACGAGTTCTGCAAAATAATAGGAGAGATGAGCGAGTTGGTATTGGTTCATGAATAGTGATGGGGATGGTCGTTCCGTGTCCTATTTTTTTGTGATTTCCGCACATCACCTCAGTTATCGTGGACGAGTTTCTGAGAAGAGAACAAGTAGAACGAAGCGTTGCAAAGTAAATGTTAAAAAAAAGTAAGGCGGTTGTGAGGCTGTGGTCGTCATTGAGTTGCTTCGTGTTGTGCCGTTGCTTTTTGCGTGAAATGGTTTAGATGAAAGTGCAGACCTTAGTCAATCTTACGCCTGTGACGTGGAAAAGCTTACGCCTGTAAGCCTTTCAGGTGACTGGACGGAACAAGACGGAATAGGCAGCCTGCATGAGCGCGTCACATGCGGAGGGGGCGTTTGATGCTTTGTTTTCATGCACTTCCACCTGCTTCACTCCTACATTGATTTAGGCATTAATCATTACTTTTTAATTTACTGTCCCAATATTTCTTTTGTGATGAATGGGCCCCTGACAAAAAAAAACTTTAGAATTTATTTTGTGTTGGTATTTTACTTTATTTTGCTTTGCATCTGACAGGTATTTTTGGACGGCAAAGAAGTTGTTTTCAGTAACCCACCCACTGGTCCCGGATTGGACGAGTTCGTCGTGTTTTATTCGTTAGATTCGCAACCCAGGTTCGCCATGTTGGAGTCACACTACACGATGAAAGATACCACATTGATTAGGACTGTGAGTTTCACCGCTGTTTCTATTTGTTACTAGATACAGATTTCAGAGGTCGGCGAATGTGTAACTTAAGCCTCGAGTTAGTGAGCCTTGGTGGATCAACGGCTATGGTGCCTTGTTCCTGACGCAAACAGGTTGATAAGGGTCGCGGTCGTCGCATTTTGATGCAGGCGACATGGTAGAGCCCCATGTGCGGTAAAGAACACATATTCTCAAACTTCTCGGAGTTCTCCACTACAGCCTCTATCATAATGCTATTATAGTTTTGAGATGCGAAACCCTCCATATTACTATTACTATTATAAAAGTTCGAGCTAGTAATCCAGAATGCAGGGTGTAAACCAGCTGCAGACGCATGATGTGGTAAATAGGATATAATGCGTACACACCATGGCCTACGACATGGTGCTCTAGCAGGTTTGGCTAGTACGTCGTCTCACAGGACATAGCACAGACTATTTAATAAATAACACCTGTGCATTTATGTACTATATATGGCAATTCCGCCTCATTGCTTCCCTAGTTATCCTCAAATTTGCCTCCTCGTTCTCTTCTTCACCTAGTGGGTGCAAGATTTACTACCCACTTGACGTGTGTATTACCTTTCACTAGCTCGATCTGCCTGCTTTACGTGTTGTGCATATTTTCGTTACTACTTTATGTGCCGGAGTTAGTAGAGGTTGGTACTTCTGTACGTGATGGGTTTGTAAACATTACTACTTGTATCAGCTGTGCTCTGCTGTGCTGCAATTGCGATGGCGGTGTGAGAAATTAGCAGAACTGTAGTATGTTACTTGTGTCGAAATAACTGTTTTAAGCCACGCGATGGTACATGTCAATGCAAGTTGTGATATACAATCATCCGGCTCCAAAGCATCGAACCCACTGTTAGAGTGTGTGATGTCTATGTTTCTGAGCGTTCCTTAATATACTATGTAAGGGTGGCACTGCGATGTGCATTCACAAAGGTAATAACGTTAAGAAAGTCAATGGGAGTCTAAATCATAACCTTCTGTAGTGCGACAACAAACGCCGGACACGCTACCCACTGCGCCACCTACGCATAATGTGGAACATTTACAAACGCGCCTTGGATAACTAACACTGTTCTTTCCCAGTGTTCATGGTAAAGTGAAGTAATGCGTGATAACCGCCTTATTTATTGTTATAGTTTCTTGAAGCCTCGTTTTTACGCGCCAGTCTCATTTGTACAATGCCAGCAGGAGGCATGAAATTTTGACAAATCGTTATTACAACGCGAAGTGGTGACTCCTCTTTATCCAGTTACGCTCACCAGGTGAAAACATCGTGGCTGGCCTACAGAGTAGACACAACACACGTTGCGTTTATCTCTATGCGGGCAGTGGCGTTCAACACGGCTTCTGTGGCTGACACCGCTTTCGCTTATTACGCTTTCAGCGTTAACTACTGCATCTACCACAAGCATCTATGGCCACAAAGGTTTATGTGTATGTTGAACTTGTACTTTAGTCGTTAGAAAAGATATATATCGCAAAGCGTCAACGCCGGTGCGCTTACGGTAAATAGTGCTATAGATAGCTATCACACATGAAGAGACATTGTGCACGCATTCGCATATCTATGTACAATAAACTGGCCACTTCTTCAGTAGGAAGAAGTTTCAGTTTCATGTTATACTTGCCTATGACGAAGAGATCAAGCGTGTTTATTTTCATTTAACAGTTGCGAGATTTCACAAAATTGAGCTTTTCTTACGCTTTCTATGAAAAAATCTTTCAGTAAAACGAACCTATGAGTAGTGCTTAGAGGCGGCGTAAACCCAGAAAACTCACAAGGGGGCGGAGATACATATCAGAAAGGGGAATACATATACTGCGTTGGCGTTCATTTTATTTTCTTGGCATAGGTTATTTTTATTTGCATAACAAATAGGTCAAGGTTTCATATAAATTTCAAAAAAAACAAGCATAGGGTGTTAGTTCTATTATTGACATTACTCTCTTCAGTCTTCTTTGAATCCGTCAAGCGGCTTTTTGGATTTACAGTCTTGCACAGCTGAACGGTATTGAACAGAGTTACACGCTAAAACGACATGGTTGGTCCTTCCGTTTTAGGAATCGGTATAACACAAAAGTAACACGTCTCCTTACACAAGTAGTCTACTGCTTACTTATTCGTATAGGAGAATGAACAAAATGAAAGCTAAACTTAAGCAAAGTTTTTTCGTAAATGCATCCACGTTGATGCTTAACGACACGTCTCCATCCCAATGACTAACGTCCATGATTATTGATTGATTATTGAATAAGCATGTCCTTATAGTCATGGATGCCTTTGGTAGAGCTCTTGTAGTCAGTGGTGAAAGCGGAGCCGAAGAAAGCGCAGTGAAAGCCAGAAGAGCTTGACAGGTTGTAAGCGAAAGTTGGGCTTAAACGAATACCAGGATAACCATGAAGTGAATAATGATGAGTAGGGCGAAGCGTCCATTCGTTTGTCCATGTGTCCATTCGTCCATGCGCCATGACGGACGGACAGAGGCACAGACGTACGGGCGCACGGATGGACGGATGGGCACATGGAAGCACGAATTGACGTTCGAACAAAAGGACGGACGCGTAAAAGCGATGCATTGAAGGAAGCAACCGCGCATTGCACGGTCAAGCTGCATTATTTACATTTACCAAGAGAATTGTGAAATGGCAGTGGTAGATAGAAGAGGCGTGTTTTTAATGGTTGCAAAGTATGTGAGCATGGCGCAGTGGATAGCGTGCCCAACAGCTGTTGTGTAGTAGTAGGTTCGACTCCTATGACAGAGCCTTTTTTTCCTTCTGAAAGTTATTTTGATGTCCTTATGGTACAGAAGCACGCTACTGAAATCTTAGTGGACCTCGGCATAAAACACATTCGTGTCAAAATATTCCGGCTTGAAAAAAGTTGAATGCGCTTTGTGAAGCTCTTAAGCAAAGCGAATACATTGTTGCAAATATATAAGCTATATACAATGAAAAGTGAACCAGCAGTAAAGATGGTGGCTGCTATAACCAGAACATCAATATATCTTCTTTGTCTGGTTCCCTCGCTTAACGTTGGAGATAGTTTCGACACTTCAACATAAACTTCAGGTGACAGAAGCGCAGACCAGATGCTTGTTAGATAGAGTTGGGCAAAAGGTGCGGCTTCAGGCTCTCAACGTGGATAACATTTGAAGATATGGAAGGTGTGCGAGGCGGAAAGGCGTCGATGAGCAATCTGACGGGTCTTTTAGGCTGTGGTAATAGCGGGGCTAGTGTACGTTGTTGACTGCTTGGCAATGTTCGGTATGAGTGTGTCATAAGGCAAGCTTCGCTCTCAGCCATACAAACGATAGAAGAGGAAATATCAGAAAATATCGAGCTTTGTTGTGGCACGAGGTATTGTACGCAAAAAGACAAATGGTAGTGCAGTGTCTAGTCGCACTGGTCAGCCGGAACAGACATATCTAATATGTTCGTGCGATTGAAATGTACTGTAAGGCTTTTTGTTTGGACATGGTAAGCACTGGTGAGCTCGTTCTTCGTTGCAAAAGAAAGCAATATGTCATGAATCACATTGGATAAAATTAGTGACCTAGGTTCACGAGAATTTGCCGAGAAATGTCATATTGTAGAATAACGTCTTGCAACAAGAAGTCGGCGACGTCGCAGGTGCAGCTGATCGGAAGAGGTCTCTTCATGGCAAAACGGGTCGAATTGTCTGTGGCGACGGTGATACGTCTCTTGCTGTTGTTCGAAAGCGGGAAGAGTTTGAGAAGAAAGAAGGAGACTAGAAAAGGAAAGACTTAGTAGGTATGTCGACAGGTTTCAATAACTCGGCTGGGTGTACAGCTGGCGTTTCGCGTTGTTGAAAAGACCCACAAGAAGCTACGTAACGATGCACGGAACGATAGAGGCTGGGCAAGAAAAATATTTGGTGGATATGGTCGCACGTCATGGCACCACCAAGGTGACTGGAGGTTGCTATATCATATAGTTGCTGAAGCATGGTCGACCGCATAAGAGTTGGTACTTCAAGAAGTAGTTCTTGTGAGACGGGGTGCATGTTTCGGCGGTATAAGATGCTGTCTATGACAACAAACATGCGAACTAAACTTTCTGACGGCTCAGTATTCAGGCGGCTAAATATATCTCCTAGAAACGCACCAGGAATGTCCCGCAGCGATGTCGCCAAATGTGCCACCACGACTCGCAGTGGCGCTCTCAAAGACAATAGCTCCATGGGCGCCATCGTTCACGACGCTAAGACGGACACAAATAATCCCCTACCAACCACAAAGGACGCAGACGAATCCCCAGTGCTTTCAAACGCATCAGAGATTCCCGTTTTTGGCAAGGTCACATGCCAACAGAAGCAGGATGTTTCGGCATCGTCGTCATGCACGTTGAGCGAGGAAGAAGAATCTTCATCAACTTCAGAGCCTTCATGCAGATCCGATGCACCTGTGAGATCCAATCAGACGCACCTGCGTGGTGGTGATGGCTCCGAATACTCCGCCAGGGCTCAGAATCTTCCAAAAGGGCACAACAGCTTGACGTACATAATCGTTCGTGACGCCCAGACATGCTCTGACAATAAAATTCCGACAGCAGTGCACATGAACGAGTTTCCGATGCCATCGGAAGTCTCCGAGATGCCGCTATTTGATGCGGCCACTGCACTAAAGAGCCAGAATGTCTCTGCATCATAGTTGTCCTCGCCAAATGAAGAAGGAGAATCAACGTCGACCTCGGAGCCTTCAAGCAGATCGGATGGACCTCAGATCCAGGCACATGTGAAGGGCCACATGACCACTCAAGTACACGAGCAGGAAATGACCGCGCAGCACCAACAGAAGCTTCAGATGCAACACCAGGAGCAGAGGACAAACATCTTTCCCAAGAAACACGCACGTTTTCGCGAAACTGCGAGAGTTCACGGAGGTAGGCGAAGATCAGACTCTTCTTACTACAAGCGACGCACAAAGTGCCAAAGTCCCCAGTATGGCCTGAAGATACCTAAATACGTGACCAAGAAATTTTCTGGAAACTATAGCTTGAATGAACGGCTCCCTCCGCAAGACAAACCGCCACCTCCACAAGCTTCGTCGTCGTTGGCAAGCACTCCATCTGCTCCGTGTAGCACCTCCCCCCTTCCCTCATTAACATCTTGCTCGCACATGTCCGCCGGAACTTCTGCCACTGGGCACCCGAACATTGCCGGGAGTTTGGCGGGCGCGAGAGTGTGTTGCAAATAAAAGAGAAAGAAGGAGTGGTGGGCACGAGCACGAGCCAGCGCCGCCGGCTGGCTCAGTTGTTCTTTTGACCTTCGATGTAGCCAGACGATCGGGTCCGGGTCCCTTTCCTCGTTTCTCACACCCTCTTCTGGCATAATTCTTCATCGTCATCAGCCACTGCAAAAAATATTGCACAATATTTCCAGCAAGTGTGTAGCTGCTACCAAGCTTCTTCGAAGTTTGACAAAGATAGCATAGTGCATGCCAGCCTATATAAAAATTATCTATATTTATCGCGCAGTGGGCACCCAGCAACTGTGCTTGTGGTTCTTTCTCAATTAGTGTTAGGAAAAGGCTCAGAAACGCTGCTCTTCGAGCTTTTGCTGTGACAGTGCTGCGCGTTCTGTGCAGACCTGACGTTTTTTTATAGAAATGAAAACTCATGAGGCTCACTTACTTATATGTAGGTGCGTGTTAAAGAACACCCAGTGATCTAAATTTCCGGGCCTTCTGCTACGGCTTTGTCATCCTCTTATCAAAAGAGGTAATTACCACTGCCTCATGAAAGGGTGTGTGGCGTTCATATCTGAGAGATGACAGCTCACATAGATCACCATTGGCGCTTGGTTGTGACCTATGTAGCGCTCGCTAAGTTTGTGTCCACCTTTAGGTAAATATAAAAATGTTTCGCATCATGGTGGAATGCAGTTCCTATACATTTTTACTATTTTATAAAGTGGTCACACTTACTTTCGCTGGCTTGTAGTGACTTGTGTGGCGCTCCAGGTGGGTGGGCAACTGCGTGAAAGGAAACTGTGTTGCATTTTCGACCATACTGAGATGACACCGTTTTGAATAGTATTGACACTACTGCAGCAGGTAAAGTGGTGAATTTTGCACATTCTTCAGTATATCTATTAAGCAAGTAATGATGAGCCAGAAGAAAAAGCTAAACGGGAATCTGCTCTAATTTTTGTGGTGGGTATCGAATGACGCCACTAAATCAGTACTCGATGACGCCACGAAATTCGCCTCACACCACCACGGCGGGCCAGGGTGTAAACATAGTTCATGTGCCTCCTATGACGCGCGAAAAGCAAGTTGATTATGTCATCCGACGAGAACTCCAGCTGTGCCAGCTCGTCTGAACTTACCAGTGACAGGTTCAGTGGTGATTGCACCTACTATTTGAGCACGGACACATCGCCTTATCGTTTCGATCTGTTGGGCGTGAAACATATGACGTGCCAGGAATCCATCTCTTCATAGCCTAACATTCTGACGTCAACAACGACTAACACGATGTATGCAGCAAACAAAACCAGACTCGCTCACGTCGTCTTCGCCTCGTAGGATGAAGCTCGTGCTGCAATTGTCTACTGGGCAAACGGGGTTCTGAGAAAGAGTAGGCACCTACGTTACATACAAAGGTTGGTCTGCGTTCGCAAGTGTGATTCCAGAATTGATTACCGATTTGTTAATTGATATGTGGGGTTTAAAGTCCCAAAACCACTGTATGATTATGAGAGACGCTACCGATTTCTAAAACTGTTTTGTTGAAAACACTATACGACTTGAGTTTGTAGAATTTCGCACGAGTCATCAAGGTACCAAAGAGTACACACGTGGAAACGTTTATTAAAATCAAATAATGTGAATAGTTCACCGGAGATGAATGTGGAAGAATCACTACGTCAGGATAGTGGTACTTTTATTGCTCCTAGACACCCTTCTCTCGCACCGAAAGATAGAGTGCTAAACAAATTCGAAAAAAATCTTTCTTCCCTATTGAAGAAACGTCCACCATAGAAATGATGGATTCTAACATTCATTATTTTGGTGGAATAGGGTGCTGGAAATGCTGGTGGCACGTGGTGTATGGTGGCGTATGGTGAGGCGGATAGTGGATGGCACGTTCCATTTGGCAATGCTGGAGCGAGAAGCAGCGTCAGAACCACTGCGACGAGCTGCCACTAAAAATAATGAAAATGATTCTATAAAAACTATGTAGAAAACACTCGTTAAAAAATCGTGACAACGCGGAATCCAATTTCCCACCTTCGGATTCCTAAGTGAACGCACTAACCACTGTGGCACGCCGACAGATGGCAACTTCGGTGTTAAAGAAGTAGTCAGCTCAGAAACTCGCTGTGTAACTTCAGTTCTGTTTGTCGCTTACTCAAAATGGACGGGATCTACACCTGCTATAAAATTTGAACAATTGGCAAACATGAACAACTGCTGTCTGTAACAATTGCCACTGCAATAATGGCAACAGCGCTGTGTTTTCTTACAAAAATACAACCGCAAAAATACACAAAAAAACAACTCAGTGGACTGAGAAGCAGGCAGAGTTTTTCGGTGGTTACTGCGAAGTTTAATATCCGTTTCTAGGTTCCTCCGAAGGGCAATATCTGTTCAGAATTTATGACGCTTCTATGCGCACTCGATAGATACGCCCACACTATTGATTGTGATGTTTTTCGCGCAACGCACAGTTCCGTCGTGCCAGCGCACTGTTGTTGCTCTGTTGTTAGGAACAACTACAAAACAGTTTGGCCAAAAAGAATGCAGTGCACCAGAAGTGCTACCATATTGGTTCGGTAAGCATACAAATTGACGAGTCTGTGTTGTTGCATAAGAGCCAGTGAAGTGCCGGCGAGTACGACCGGCGGCTGTCGGTGAGGGGAGGTGTACGTTTGGTGGAAGTGCTGCAAGTGCGTTGCATCGATGTTTGTCGATTCTTGCACATACACCGTACTCAGCTAAAAGGGCTTTGTTTAGGATAAAGGACGCCACTGCTGTGCTGTATTGTCACTTTGATTCACCAAAATTGTGTATTCTGAAACCCATAAGCGCCGATAACAGTTGTACGTGCTCGGTCGGTAGGGCTAACCTTTGGTAGAAGTCATGTTGGTAGATCAGAAGGGTGAAAGTCAAATTCACTGGGGCTTGTCTCGACGCATGTAGAATGTGAAAGTGTATGCCGATCCGCGCGCCTTTTGTTAACCTAAAAGTACGGCTCAAGCAATAGTGCGTGCAAGAATTACCAGAGTTGTGTTTCTAGCGTGGCGACATCAAGTGACCGCTCTGTTCTGCTCTAACATTCGAAAGGGCTACTGCGAACTGGAGCTCATTTATTTCTCGACAAGTGTGAGCCGATGTAAAGCATTTATTGACACTGTTCACAGTCACAGTGACACCTCTAGTCTTCTAAACATCACAACAAAGAAACACATCGTGGATGTCAAACTAATGTATGTACTTGCGCGAAATGTAAACACATTCACGGCCGCAGATTCTTCGCTACACAAAAATTGAAGCGTTTTCGACAGCACAGGAATGGAAAAATAAACGTGCTAGAAAGCATAATGAGCAGCATTGGTTTTTTTTTTACCGTAAAAACATCTCTGCGCTTTCAAGAATGAAACACTGACAATAAGTCATTTCACATACTGGAAGGTGCTTTTTTTTCATGCCACCATCATCCAGCAAGCTTCCATCACGCCACCGTCATCCACCTTGCTCTCCAAGCCTTCCACCAAACACGTCTATTTCGCCACTATGAGCCGGTATTTTCCACCGTCACCGCCATTGGTTCACCACCACCACCATCATCTGCCGCCTTTTTTTCTACTCTAGCCCGCACCAGCCAGCATTTTCCATCATCACCACCATTCGCTCGGCACCACCACCACCACCATCCGCCATCATTTTTTCCACTCTCGCCGTCATCAGCCAATATGTTCACTACATTTTCCATCATACCCACAAATATATCCACCATATCCACTATTCTGTCCACCATATCCACCAACGATTTTAGCATCCACCAACCCAGGTTTTTCAATAGGGTGCGCAAAAAAAAACACACTGCCGAAACCGAAACCCATTCTAGTGTACTGCCTATATACGACGGACTACTTTTCTGGAACAGAAAATCCTGTAAGGCGTGCCGACTCTGCCAGCGTGAAGTAAGAAAACTGCCAAAGCCGTGAAGAGAAGATGCTTAGCGGATAGGTAACCTCGTCAACAACGCCACACAATATCTGTGACTGATCGTGCCTTATGCACGAGGTCGTCGGAGCTGTCAAATAATGTCAGCTATGATTCGGACGCATTTGGTGGTCAACATGCATCGCGGTTTCTCTTCGATGAAACAAAATCAACATAGAGGAAGAAAACAACTGAAGAGGGGCCCTTACGTCATTCTTTGTGAAGCCTTGGAGAAACCATAAGTTGGCCATATTTTCTGGGCAAATTCTTCTCTCTTGTTTACATTCAAATGTGAATCAGAAGGCGCGCTTTCTCTACGGATGCAAAACCACGTTCTTAGCACAGCACAAGTATGTGGCAAACCGAAACTCTCGGAACGGGGCTCAACACGCTGGGCCTTTACAACACCGTTGGCAAAATTATTTCGTCCGAATACGACGATGCAAGCTCAACAGAATGCGTGCTACATGCACTGGCAAGGGCGAGTGTGGCGTCAGTGCTTTCACGTCATCAGTTTGCGCACTGTGCAGACAACACGATCGGCCGTGCGCCGCTTTCTGCGGTTGCATTCCATCTGTCACGCGGCCAACACGGCGTCTGTCATCGCATTCATGTTGCACGTAGAAGCTCACCGGCGTCAGCATTGTGCAGTCGCGGTGACCTTGTGCACGGTGCAAGTGATACTTGAACTCAGTTGCTTTAACGCCGAGGGAACAATGTTGGCGGCAAGTATAGCAAGTGAAGCCGAAAACGTGATTTATACACGTATAGAACACGAAGCTACGCATGTGCACATGGTTCTCATTGCGTCTTGCGGGACACAGAAGTTTTGTTCCTGGTCAGAAGCAAGAACACGAACAACAACATTCACTGACCGGCAAGGCGTCCATCGTGGTTTTGTTTTGTCATGGTACTCAAACGCAATTTCGTTCAGCACATTAAATACTTCATCCGCGTCATCCTCCCACGGCACATTATTATGCGCTTGTTCTGGGCACGTTTGAAGCCTCGTGGCTAACAATAGGTTGGTAAAACTTGCTAGGCACACTACCTTACTAACAACGCGACACAGAGTGTGGACATTGTCGGCTATGACTCAGTACGAGACCCACGAAGGCGCACATGCTGCCACTGCTATGCACAACACGTAACCATAACAACGGTGGCATTGTTCCCAGTGAATATGGTTGCCATCACGTCATTTCCTCCACTTATATCAAGAAGAGCGCCGGCTGCGCATGACCTCTCCTCTGATTACTTTCTCTGCGAGCAGCACAGATTTCACACATGCTTGCCCCGTCACTCATAATGCCACCAGATGACGCTACTTGTCCAGGCCATAGAATTTTGTGCCTGTGGCGATCAGCTAAAGCGTTTAGGTTGAAACGGTGAATATATTGTGACAACACGAGATAGACGATGAATCAGAAAGCGACAGACAAACAGCCTTTCTCTGTTTCTGCAGAAACGCACTCATGTTTTTTTCGTCCTTGTCCTGACTAAGTGTCTTCCCTCGGCGTCTTTGTCCTCACCACTGGCACTTACGCACGCATTAATCCCCCTTCAAAAAGGCATCGCACAGTGATGAAGGCTCATAAAGCAAAAAGAAAACTATAGTAACTGACGGTGTGGCTTCATTCGAATCACGTGAACAATTTCTGGCAAATGTCTTCAGCTCATCGAACCCTGAGGGACGTCGGGAACAACCTCAATATTAACTTCATTGACGCGTCGGATAACCTTGTAAGGAATAAATACCTCCGCAACAGTTCTTCGGAGAGGCCGTAACGACTTATGAGTGTCCAGACCCACGCTTTGTCGCCCACATTGCATGTGACGGGCCTGTGCCGGGGATTGTAGTGCTGGGCGGCACTGTCCGGTTGGTCAATTATCCGCAACCGAACAAGTGGCCGAGCTTCTGCTCGCAGCGTAATAACTTGATTTCCGTCTCATGGGCCTCGTTTTCTTGGGGGAGCATTGCGTCAACCATGTTGCAATATCACGGCCACAGAGGACGATGAATAGCGTCTTCTGAGTAGTCTCCTGACGAGCCGTGTTGCACGCGAATGTGACGTAGGGTAGAATGGCATCCCAGTCTTTATGTTATGCGACTACGTACACGCTGATCATGTCAGCCAGGGTCCTGTTGAGACGTCCAGTTAGCCGGTTAGTCTAGGAACGGTATGCTGTATTCTTCCTGTGCGCAGCACCACTTAGTCGCAAAACGATGTCCAAAAGCTCGGCCATCAACGCAGTGCCTCTCTCGGTGATAGTTACTGCGGGAGCATCGTGCCTTAACACGATGGCTGCAACAAAGGATCACGCCACTTCAGCTGCTGTTGCCCGTCGCAGATCTCGCGTCTCGGCTTATCAGGGGGGGGGGGGTAATCGGTATTGATGATCATCCACCTGTTTCCGGCGGCAGACGTAAAAGGACCAACAATCTTCATGAATATGTGCGAATAGGGTTGTCAGCACTTGAACAGGCTGCAGCAGGCCAGCTGGCGTACGGGTGGTCGTTTGCGGCGCCGACAGTTCAAACACAATTTTTCACGACCGTGGCAAGTTTCCGCCTGTAGTAGTTCTGCCTGACCCTTGCCAATGCCCTGGTGTAGCCTAATAGACGAGCGGTTGGCTCGTAGAGGTAGGCTTTCAAACGTTTTTACGTCGAAGCAATGAGGGAAGGGCGAGTAAGTAGCTGCTGCCGCTAGATGAGCAGCTCTTCTTTTAAAACACGTCATTGCGCAAGCAGTATGGCGTTAGCCTTCTTGCAAATAATTTCCGCACGCTATTGGTTTGTCCTTCGCGGTAACTAATCAGCGGTAGCAGTTCAGCGTCGTTTCGCTGCTGGCGTGGAAAGATGGCACTGTCGCGAACGCCCAAAAAGGCCAAGTTTTCGTCGTCTTGCTCCTCTGCTTCATTGGGAGACCGAGAAAGACAGTCGGCATCAGCATGTCGTTTCCCGATTTGTAGGCGATCCTTAAGTAGAACTCTTGGAGCCGACGTCTCCAGCGTGTGAGACGGCCGGATGGATCTTCTAAATTCACTAACAAGCAGAGTGAATGAGGAATGTTGATAACTGTGAACAAGCGACCGTACAAACCCGAGGAAATTTGATGACTGCTTATACTATTGCGAGACAATTCATCGCGGTCGTCCTGTAGTTCGCTTCTGTTCGGCACAGCGTCCTACTGGCATAAGCAATCACATCCTAGGGTTTACCCTGCCACTGTGCGAGTACTGCTCCGAGACCAACATTACCAGCGTCTGCGTGCAACATGGATGGCATGTCTTCATAAAAGTAGGGGGATGGCAGGCGCTTGCGCGCGCTGACAAAGCTCGTGAAATGCCTGTTGCATGTCTTCGCTCAATGAGAAAAGGATATCTTCACCCTTCGGCATACGCAGGTTGGATAAATAGCGCATGCTGTTCTGTTACATTGAATCCAGCTGAGCCTGATACGCTCTGCCATTTCTGCAAAAGGGATATGGCACTGTTACACACGTCACAGAGAAGTGTAGCGACCTTCACCCTTTCTGTACTGGCGGTATCAATTGACACGCCAGGACACTTCCGAAGCATCTCAGAAATGTGACGAATACTGCTAGTTTTTGAGGGAATAGTTTTTCAAAGATTCCCTGTGTAATTGACATCAGTATTGTCACGATGATTCAGAAGTACTCGGGCTTTATCAAGCCACCGAGTAGCCATAGCTCGTCGACAATGCATCAGTCACAGCTTGCTCTCGAGCAGAGCAGAAGTACGCAATATTCTTTTTTTCTCCAAGTTGAGAGCCGTTCTTGCCATTGACCCACCACGTGTGAGTGGCATTAACCCCCTTTCCAAAAGAAAAAAATTCGGCAGGTCCCACGTACCCGGGAATCGACGTTATGCGAAGCATGCGGAGGGAAGGTCACCGTGTTGCCATTATTTTAATCGAGTGAGACGCCATGCAATGACGCTAAATATATGTTGAAATGTTATACGCCCACACATATGCGGAAATGTTGAGAAATTTATATATCCAATTGATTGCACTTAGGCAACGATGCCAACTCGAACATGCGTATTCGCAACACCACAAGCTCTTTTGAAGCGCTGAAGCTCGCGATGACGCTGGCCCTGGACACTGCTACATAAAATTACCTTCAGGGCTAAATACCTTACCACAATTGACGTTGACCGGACGGGACGGCTGAATCAAAGGTGTACATATGTAATGTTTATAAAGCTGGGTAGGGAGCACTGCAACCACTATTGACGTTTCACGGAGATTAGTGTCTGTTTGTAAAGTAGTTCCGATACGTTGCGTAGCTTTGCGGTAGAATGCTTCATTGCCACGCAGAATGATTGAGTTCGATTCAAGCTGGGACCCAGGCATTTATTATGCATTCGTCGGGTCGACACTACCGATGTCGCGCATTTCTTTATGCTCGCGTGTATAAATTGCCCATGTGTGTTCTCGTCGTTCCTGGGTAAATACTAAGTGGCACATACCCGCATATAAGTGGGACATACCCGGTCGTGGGTATGTGCCACTGTCTGGCGGGAAATGTTTGACGACGAAAGCGACGGGACTATTACAATATTCATGTCTAGATCAGTGCGCCATATTCGTCAAACTATCTTACATCTTACCTTTCCATGCTAACTTTGGTTCATGCCAAGTTAAAGGTGTGATCCTGGCAGCACCCAAACGTAAGCGGCTAAATAGATAGATACGCTCAGTCACCGAAGGTCTCTATGCATTTACAAAAAAGTACCAAAAGAAAGAAAGAAAAGTACGTAGTACCACCCAGTGGCTACAACATAGGCACGTGAAAAAGTATAAGAGTTAGGGATAAAGTGAAAGTAGAAATTAACCAGTCTACCAGTATAGGAAAAGTCTATGAAAGAAAAAGCAAGTTTATAAAATAAATAAAAGCCCGACCAATGCCGAACGGTAAAGAAAAAGTTAAGAACAACGGGCAATAAATGGTTTCAAGCGCAAGACATGAACGACGTCCGGTTTCGGTCGTGTTCTGGTCCATGCGTGTGGTATGAATTCCGGAACTGCTTTGTAATTGACGTCACTGACGTGGCTTAAGACGTAATAGGGGCCAAAGTACCAGCTCAGTAGCTTTTCACTAAGGCCACGCCGGCGGATGGTCGTCCACATGCAAACTTGGTCTCTGGACTTGTAGAACACTTCTCTGTGACGCATCTTATAGCGTCGTGCGTCTGTCTGCCTGCTGTTGCTGGCTGATGTGCAGTCGTGTGAGCTGCTGAGGTTCCTTGCCATGCTCTGTGAACTTTTCGGTGTCAGTTGCCAACTACTCATCTTGATATAATGGCATATGGTTCAGAATGGTCTGCACTTCACGGTCTAGAAAAGCCGAAATGGCGTGAATCCCATGGTCTCTTGCACGGCGCTATTATACGCGATGGTCACGTAAAGCAAAATACGATCCCATTTTCGTGCTGTACGTCGATGTACATTGCAATCATGTCCGCGAGGGCCTAATTCAGTCGCTCGGTAAGTCCGTTGGTTTGCGGGTGGTACGCTGCTCTCTTTCGGTGTCTAGTGTTGCTTAGTTTGAAAACTTCGTCCATAAGCTGCGCCGTGAACACCATCCAACTGTCCACTATTTTACTGGAACGAGCACCGTGTCTTAGCATGATGTGGCGTATGAAAAATTGTGCTACCTGAGAAGCCTTGGCTCGTGCGATCGCCTGCGTCACAGCGTAGCGTGTCAAAGATTCGGTAGCGACAATCACCCACTTGTTGCTGTCTGCAGACAGAATAAACGTCCCGAGATATTGATGCTCACTTGGTCGAACGGCGTGCAAGGTGCTTCAATTAGCTCAAGAAAACCAGCTGGCTTAACAGATGGTTGCTTTCGGCACTGACATTCCAGACATTTGACGTACTTCTTGACGCTTGCCGAAAGTCCGAGCCAATAGCACCTCTCACTCCCTCTGGAAAGTGTCCGTCAGTAGCCCAGATGACCAGATGTTGGTTCGTCATGGCAAGATGACAAGACATCGTCTCGCATGTATCGAGGTACCACCAGGAGGTAAGCACGTACAGTCGTTCAAAGGGCATTTTTTTCGTACAGCGCACTGTCTCGCAAGCAGAATGACGTCAACAAGCGGGATAAAATAAATTGTGGAATTGCGTCCTGGCCCTCTAAGTGAATGATGATCAGATGAATCTCTGCGTTATCTTGCTGCTGTTTGCTGATGATAGGCTAATGGTGCCCAGAAAAAGCCTTTGTAGTTTTCTGCTTCCTGACTGACAAGATGAAGAGGTGCGCGTGACGGTGTGTCAGTGTCTTCCTGCTTACGGCCGGACTTATAATCAATGGTGACGTCACATTCCTGCAGCCGCAAAATTAGCTGTGATAGTCGTCCTGAAGGGTCGCGCAGGCTAGCGAACCAACAGAGGGTGTGGTGGTCCGTCACCGTCTTGAAGAGACGGCCATAAACGTACGTGCGAAACTTGACGATTGCCCACACGACGAGCACTGCACCACGACCAATGTTACTATAGCGTCAGTATGCACCTGCGTGTGAGCATCATCGTCGAAATGAGTGATAACGGGCGCTGACTTCATGTGCTGTCGCAGCTCATCAAAAGCTGCTTGTTGCTCGTTTTCCCAGACAAATGGCGTGTCGTCCTTTGTGAGACGAGTCAGGGGTACTACTATCTGTCAAAAGTAATGAATGAATCGGTGATAGTAGGCGCGCAACCATGAAAGCACCGGGCGGCTTTTTTATCGTCAGGAGTTGGGAATTATGCAACAGCGGCAAGCTTGTCTAGAACGGGCCGGACCCTTTCGACGCTAACTATATGTCAAAGAATTTAGGTTCCTGATAGCCGAAGTGGCAATTTTGTTGCTTTAGTGTGAGGTCTGCCAATCAGATAGCCTCCAGCACACTGCGCAGGCGGTTAAGGTGCTTCTCGAACGTGGCAGAAAGACCACCGCATCATCAAGGTAGACAAGACAAGTTTGCCATTTCAGCCCAGTTAGGACAATGTCCATCATTCGGTGGAAAGCTGCCGGTGCTGAACACAAGCCAAAAGGCAGTACTCTGAATGAGTTTAGGCCTTCTGGAGTCACGAAGGCTGTTTTCTCGCGGTCTCGCTTATCTACCTTGAATCGCCAGTCCCCGCTTTGAGATCGAGAGAAGTGAAGTACTGGACACGACCAAGTCTATCCAGCGAATCGTCGATACGTGAAGGCGGGTACGCATCCTTTTTGGTTACGTTGTTAAGCTTCCAGTAGTCTACGCTGAAGCGTAGCGACCCGTCCTTCGTTTTGATAAGGACGATTGGAGACGACCATGGGCTGTTGGACGGTTCGATAACGCTAGCGTCAGGCATTTCGCGGACTTGCGTGTGTATCGCTTCACCTTCTTTAACGGACACGCGGTAAGGGTGCTGGTGTATCGGGCGTGCATCCTCGTACATGATGATCTTGTTTTAAGTGATCGACATTTGGCGGATCCTTGAAGAGCCTGCGAAGCAAGACCCTGAACTCAAACAAAAGCGCTCGCAGCGCAGTCGGTTTATCGGTGGACAGACCAGGATTGATCTAAATATTACTCATTGACGTGTCTGCGGTATCCATCAGTTCTGACGTGAGAAAGTTCGTGATGTTTGCTACTTCGTGAGCAAACGCTAACGAAGAACCACGGAAAAGGTGGCGATGCTCGTTGCTCATGTTGGTAACGAGCAATTTATGATCGACCATCACGAAAGTGTGTTACATTTCTTGCTGCAAAATGCTTTGCAGCAGGGGGATTGGCCGCTAGGGGTCTTGGAGTGCAGCAGCACTTCGCTTCGGCTCCGTACCGCGACAGCGAAAATTGCCAATCGCTGGTATCTCGAGTGCTCTTAACAACACGAACGCCTTCATACAGGTGAGCGCTCTCCACTAACCCCTCTTGAGGTTTCGGCGAGCCCCAGGAGGGCCACCAGGCCCAAAAAACCAGGCCCCGTCGCGCCACCGCCGTGCTAGGCCTTGCGACGCGTCGCGCCGCAGCCTCCTCACCTTAGGCCAGCATGGAGGTTCGAGTACAAGGCACGGACATGGACCCAAGCCAGTATGACCCTCGGGACTGGACCTAAGTCCTCAGAGCCCAGGCAAACCTCCGGGAAAAACGAAACGCGACCCACGGTACGAACGCCGATCCTTCTGTGCGAGAGACGCCGAGCCAGTCGCGCGAGACTCCGCAGACCGCCACAACTCCCGGGCTACAGAGCTCTTCGACGCACCTGCGCGTTCTCCATACAACCGCCCAAAAGATCAAGCAACTACCGCACTTCCACCCGACGGATTTAAAGTGGTGTTCCGCTCCCAGTGAGGCCTTGACCTTACGACGCTCCAGCCACGCTACCTCCTTACCGCTCTCATGCAGGGCGCTGCGCTGACCGACCCATCTACGCTGACCCTCCGGATTCACCCTGTCAATAACATTTGCACAGTGTCTGCGGTGAATGAAAAGGACGCGTTCAAGCTTGTGCAGCTACAGCACATCACCTACGACAAGCATGAGTATGCCATGATGGCATACATCGCACCCCCCGATGGCTCAGTCAGCGGTGTTATTACAAATGCCTACTGGAAAGAATCACCACAAGAACTACTCGCGGACTTGATCTCCCGCAACCCCCACGAAACTATACTAGACGCTCGGCCAATGGGACTCACGCGATCGATTCTCATTACCTTTGGACAAGCCACCGTCCCACGAAAGATTGTTTATGGTGGAGGACTGCATCTGTGCACACCTTATACACCAAGGGTCGAGACGTGCAGTAACTGCCGGACCATAGGACACCGCACGGATGTATGCATACAACCTAGGACACACAGGTGCCCCAGATGTGACCAATTACACCCGAAGGAGGCAAATCCAACGTGTACTCCAGTCTTCATCATCTGCGAAGGCCCACATCTGTCGGGCACCCGGGAGTGTAAGCACCGGCACCTACCTAAAGTAACCAGGCCCAAGTCACCACGTGAACCACGATCACAGGAAGGAGTACACCACTCACTACGCGGTGCAAGCACCAAACGCTCTGAGCCACATGCCGGCCAACGAAAGGGGCAGTCGAAGAGTTCCGACCAACCTACATGGGCGGACAAGCTGAAGACGCCCAATGGGACCAGACCACCGGCAACCAACACTCCGCCTGCCCCGGACCCCCGTGACCAGGAGCTCCGGGCCCTGCGTGTGGAAGTAAGCCGTCTCACGACCCTTCTAACACAAAGCCCTACTCCCCCCTCACCTCCTTCACAACAGCTGTCCCCAGAACAAGTCACCCCACCCACTGCGCAGTCACCCAACAGCCCCGCCACACACTCCTCACCCCCCCTTAAAAAGAAACGCAGCTCAGACTCAGTCGACATTTATCAGGCTGACCTAAGAAACTTGGAAGCCAAATTTGACGCCAAATTGGTAGCGTTGGAGGCGCGCATCGAAGCTAAATTTTCAACGATAGTCAAGCAGCTGTCTACTCGTTTTGAGCAACAGATGGATGCACTATTCACACGCCTAACCCAAACTCTAGAAACTAGGTTTACGCAATTTGAGACCCGCCTTCAGAGGCTCGAAACTACCAGCTCATCACATGAGGGGTCTTCTACCTACATCTTACACACACCTGCTCCTTCTATTTCACTTCCACTACAGCAACAACAACCGATCCTAGCTCCGCCCACGCTCCAATAAGGCGGGTCGTGATACTTCTACCCACCTATCACTAATCCAATGGAACTGCCGCGGCTTTCGGGGCAAGCGCGCACCGCTGCAGCTCTTAATGCCTGCCCTCCCTACCATACCCAAACTTCTTTTGTTACAGGACACGCAACACCAAGCCAAACTTCCAAGTAACCATGCAGTACACTCAGACCCCACTGACACTCCCCGAGTGTCCACACTTATTCATCGCACCCTTACCTACCAAGAACACACAATGACCTCCTCCACTCCGTGCGTCCTCATAGAACTCATCCCCACGAAACTTAACACACCTCCGATTTTTATAGCCAATATCTACCACACCCCACGCCAGGCCATGGCCACTCTCGATGCGCTATTGCAGAGAATTCACCGCATCGCGGGCCGAAACCCCCTACTCATAGGCGGCGATTTTAACTCTCAGCATACAGACTGTGGTTATCGGTACACCACAGCACGGGGTCGCAGGCTTTGGACTACCATTCAAGACTTGCGCCTCACTACACATAACAACTTTCTCACACCAACCCGAATCGGCAATAGCGTAACAATGGACGCTAGTCCAGACCTCACACTCAGCCGTTCTCTCAAAGATATCTCATGGTCTCGTACACAACACACACTTGGAAGCGACCATTATATTATTGCCATACAAATACCTCACACACCACACAGACCTCGACTCCTCACCCACAATCTCATTCACTGGAACGCTATCCGATCCGCTCGTCGGGAACTCCCCAATACCCCGATACAAGACATTGATCATTGGGTCTCATCTCTCCTAGATGATATAACCGCACACACACAAAAGATTACCACACCACCGAACACCCCTACATTGGACACTTGCTTAGCCCACCTCTGGGAGGCGCACCACAGCATACTGGAGAGATGGAAACGACAGAAACATAACAGAACGTTAAAACGCCGACTGGCTATGCTACAGACACAAATAACTGCGCACGCCGAGGAGTTGTGTCGTTCCAACTGGGGTCAGGTGTGCAACAGCATAGCTGGCAACCTCTCTACCAAGTACGCATGGCACCTCCTACGGCACCTTATCGACCCTACACACTCACGCACAACGTCACAACATCACATTACACGCCTACTTCACAACTCCACGCTTTCCCCTGACACCCTTCTGGACGAACTACGCACAACACACACGGCACCCGGCACCTCCTCCCCTCTCCCGCCCTACACGGGAGCCCCGAATGAAGCCCTGGACAATGACATATCGGAGCAAGAGGTCCGTATGGCCCTCCAGAACATCCGAACAAGCTCTGCACCGGGGAAAGACGGGATAACTAACTCCATGCTCCGTAATCTGGATGATCAATTGATTGCACAGATTACAGATTACTTTAATAAATGCTGGAAGGAAGGCACCTTGCCGCAATCCTGGCGCCATGCCAAGATTGTATTCATCCCTAAACCTAACAAACCCCTTACCATATCAAACCTCCGCCCCATTTCACTCACATCGTGTCTCGGGAAGCTTCTCGAGCACGTTGCTTTAAACAGACTGACTCAACACATGCACGACCACAACCTATACCCGCACAGCATGGTGGGCTTCCGCCCGTGTCTCTCCGCCCAAGATGCCATGCTTCAACTGACGCACGGCATTCTTGATCCTCTCATCCCCGCTCATACTAAAGCCGTCTTGGCCCTGGACTCAACCAAGGCCTTTGATCGAGTAGAACACCGAGCGATCATGGCGGCTCTCTCCCCCCTCAATGTGGGCGTTCGTATGTACGCCTACATACAAGCCTTCTTATCAGGACGGATGGCCGAGGTTCATATGGGCCCCCATGCGTCCCCTCCATATACCCTCAGTGGTGTAGGCACTCCGCTAGGTTCGGTCCTTTCCCCTTTTCTCTTCAATGCCACACTCATTCCCTTAGCCCGCGCTCTTCACAATATCCCTCACCTTCACCACACCCTCTATGCAGACGACATCACACTGTGGACCACCCACGGTAGTGACGGCGACATAGAGGAAACCTTACAAACCGCCGCAAACATTACACAACAACACGCACAAAGCATTGGTCTCTCCTGTTCCCCGGAAAAATCTGAGCTGGTTCTCAAACGCCCTTCACCACGTACTCTTCCCACTGCCCCCATAACCGTTACTCTGGACGGGCGCCGTATCCCAGAGGTTGACACAATCCGAATCTTGGGCCTTCACATCCAAAATAACGGCCGTAACGCTTTCAATATCCGGAAACTCAAGCGGGTGACGGATGCGCTCTCGCACCTCGTCCGCAGAGTTTCTGGAAAACACTATGGCATGAAGGAACACGATTTGTGTCGTCTCATTCATGCCTTCATACTGAGCCGCTTCCTTTATACAATCCCGTATCTCCGACTTTGACAAGAAGAAAGAGCCACCCTGGATGCCATGCTTCGTAAAGCCTACAAGGTGGCCTTACACCTCCCCCCTAACACACAGACCACTAAACTTCTTCAGCTTGGTCTCCATAACACCACACACGAACTCACTGAGGCCCACAGACGAGCGCAATACACTCGTTTAGCTCAGACTTTCACCGGACGCTACATACTTAACACCCTCAATATTCACATACCAGCAGCTGACCCCACACTTCTACCAATCCCCCGACCCATACACACACAGATAATAGTTAAACCTCTCCGAAGAAACACCCACGTTACCTACCATTCGGCCCGCCGCAAGGCCCGTGCAAAAGCTCTCCACAAATACTACGGTTCTGAAGAGGACGCCGTATGGGTGGATGCAGCTTGCACGGGCGACCACGCGGCAGTTGCAGTCGTTGATCGCACACTCCAACCCATTGCAACTCTCCACCTTCCTCTTGCATCCACTCCGGAATCCTCGGAAGAAGCGGCGATCGCGCTTGCCCTCGCACACACTGATGCCCGGTACGTCCTTTCCGACTCGAAAACCGCGATCCTAAATTTCGCGCGAGGACGAGTCCACGAGAGCGCTTTCAGAATTCTCAGCTCGCCCACCAAAAACCCGGCCCGCCATGTGGAGCTGATCTGGGTGCCTGCGCACTCTGGAAATCCCGGCAACGAAGCCGCGAATGACCACGCCCGAGGTCTCACCAACCGGGCGGCGGCGGAATCGGAGTCGGGCTCTTCCAGGGAGCGCATGCATTCATTCAACGAAATGACCCAGTCATATCGCGCCGAACGCCAGCTATACCCACCACCCTACCGATCCCTCAAAAATTTTCACCAAATATTATGGCGTCGCCTTCAGACCTGCACCCTTCCCTCCCCCTATTTTCTTTCCCGCATTTACCCGGGAGCGTACGCCCCGTCCTGTGCTCAATGCACTCACCCCCACGCTACCTTTACCCACATTCTCATGAAATGCCCGGCGGACCCTCCCCCGCGGGGCCCGGAGCCACTGACCACATGGGAGGAATGGGAGACCTTGCTGCGCTCGACGGACCCGGCCAAGCAGAAAATCGCCACTGACCGGGCCGCCCACGTCATGGAACTGCATGAACTCATGAACGCATAGCGCAGTGGGGTCGTGCGGGGACCCTGGAACGTAAGCGCCCAAATCCCTTGGTCTAATAAAGTTTTACCTCCTCCTTTGCAGCAGGTGTTCTAAGTTTGTTTCGGCCACCACTTCACCATCGCCGAAACCAGAGCCGTCAGCTAGAACAGTTGCTCGTGGAGAAAGCGTCCCACTCTGTTAAGAAACACGGAGTACGTCAAGACGGCTTTCGTCATCCTGCAGGTTGATTGCTCACTGGACTGAGAACATGACACGGCGCTCCTGCAGATAAAAAATAGCTCCGATCTCCTGCGAAAAGAATTCCGAGATCTCACGTACAGTGGAAATCGATGATGTGCGAAGCACCAGTGAGAAATTTTGATAAGTCAATTTAAAATCAGCACAACATTACGAGGTAGAGGTAAATGATGCCTACATGACTCACGTGTCTTGATTATCATGTTTGGGTCGGTTGTTTACCTTCGTCATCTATTTACGTCACGTGATACCAAATTTAGTATATGTGGAGCTAGCCAAACGGCCGCGAAGGTGCTATGAGCGTGGTATGTTATGTTCTTACATGGCACGCCTGTGATGATTATCATATTTGCACCAGTCATATGTTTTGTCATTCGTTGACGTTACGTAACACCGAATTTGGTATATGTGGAGCTAGGAAAACCGGCGCGAGCGCATCTTGAAAGGCCCAATGTACTCTAATGTAGCATTGACGCGTGCGCACGCTTAGCACAGCGACGCTACGTAAGCAAAACGCGAGTATTCTATAGTCTGACGCCAGGCGCGACCAGCGTACGCTGGCGCGGCCCGATGGCAACCGGCGCGAAATGCAAAATGCTGCCTTTCACGCCGATGCGTTACCTAGACAGCACTGCGTCTCCCTCTTTTCATGACGGAGGGACGCGGACGCGCTGAAACGCACATGCGTCGTAGGAACGCAGCGCGGCTGCGTCTGCGAGCATATGGCAAGATCTGTCTGCGCCTGGCGTGACAACACCGTCGTGACGCAATGAAATGAACGCCGCCGAGCACGCGCACCGCGTCACATCGAAATGCATTGGCGCCTAGACTGTAACATTTAGTCACGTTTTCACAATACACGCATTTCATAAATATTATGTTTTCACCAATCACGTACCTTTGTCATCTATTGGCGTCACCTAATACCAAATTTGACATATTCGAAGCTATCGAAACGGCCACGAGCGCATTATCAGCGTCGCATGCAGTCATGTTGTAACATGGCACGCATGTCGTGACTATGATGTTTGGATGCGTCATTTGCCTATGTCGTCCGTTCGCGTTGCATAATACCGTATTTGGTTTATGTGAAGCTAGCGAAACGGCCACGAGTGCATCATGAGCGTAGTATGTAGTCATGTTGTTACATGACAAGCATCTCATGATTATCGTGTTTGCACCAGTCACATACCTACGTCATCTATTCACGTACTGTAATATCGACTTTGGTACATGTGAAGCTTGCGAAATGGCCGCGAGCGCATCATGAACGTGGCATTTAATCTTGTTGTTACATAACACGGATGTTATGATTTTCATGTTAGGGTCTGTTGCTTGTTTTCGCCGTGCTATCATGCCATACGATACCAGTTTTGCATTATGCCATGTGAACAAAAGCACCGCAAGAGCTGGAGGACCATGAAATGTCAATAATAGCATTCATGACATACTTGTCACGATTTTCATGTTATGACTAGTCAAATATGTTCTTCGTACAGTCATGTTATGCCATACCAAGTTTGGTATTGATACCATTATCGAAACGGCCAAAAGTTGTAGGTGGCGAAGATAGATAGATAGATAGATAGATAGATAGATAGATAGATAGATAGATAGAAATTCGGCAGATTCCACGCACCTGAGAAACAACTTCATGCGAAGCACGCGGAGGGAAGGTGACCGTGTTGCATTGTTTTGTTGAGTGACACGTCATGTAATGACGCAGAGACATATGCACGCAGAGACATATGTAGAAGAGTTGCAGATGTTTACAGAACCAATTTTCCTCTTGCAAAACTTTGTCAGCTGCCATTCTGTTTTAGCCACATCAAAAGCTGATATGCAGCGCTGATGCTCGCGAAGATGCTGGCCCTTGATACTGCTGCCGAAATCAATTTCAGCATATGGTACCTCCCCACAATTGACATTAACCCGACGTGACGGCTGTATGCAAGGAGTACATATGTAATGTTTAAAAAATTGGGTTGGCAGCACTGCAACCACTATAGGCGTTTCCCGAAGATTAGCTTCTATTTGAAAAGCAGTTTCGTGACCTGGTGTAGCCCTGTGGTAGAATGTTTGACTGCCACGCGAAATTCTTGGGTTTGATTCCTATTGGGACCATGAAATTTATTATTTGCATTCATTGGGTGGCCAACGCTGCCTATGTCTGGTTTTTCTAACACTGACATTTATTCGATGCCTTCGTTGGGTCGACGCCACCAATGTCGGGTATTGCCTAACGCTCACGCGTTAAAATTTCCGATGTGTGTTTTCGTCGTTCCTGGGTAAATACTAAGTGCCAATCACCTGTGGCACTTCCCCGCTTACCAGTGGCACATACCCATCCGTGGGTATGTGCGACTGTCTGACGGGAAGTGTTTGACGACGTACGCGACACGATTGTGACATTATTCAAGTGTTGACCAGCGCGTCATATTCGCAAAAACCATTTTACCCTCCCATGCTAATTTTGGTTCTTGCTAAGTTAAAGGGGTTCACGGGAACAACCAAACGTAAGCGGCTAGATAGATAATTAGTTACGCTGAAAGTCGCCGAAGTTCACAACAAAATGCTTCGCATTTGAAATCAATTCCCCTGAATCACGTCACGGGGGCATTCGCGTAAAATAAGGCAGCCTGCTACAAATCTAAACTTGAATCTAAACTCTAGATGCAGAGGTGCGTAGTGGAGTAACGACGTGGCCACCAACTGTGCAAATTTGTGAGTTTTGCCACAGCGTGTTTACCTTCATCAGCTGCGTAGTCAGTTTCCCGTTCAGTATGGAATAGTCTGTGCCAGTGTCGACTAACGCATTAACTGCGTAACCATCAACTGTCAATGATACGTCGAGTGAAAGCCCGCAATCCTTTGCAGCAGCAGGTGATGTATTACCAGTTTCTGTACGGTTCCGCGTCAATAGCTAGCCTTCAGTACTTCGAAGTTCAGCGACCGAACACCAATTGTCTCTTCGGTTGGTTTTCCTAGTGGGGGCTAGAAGACCGTGCGGTAGATGACCGCTGGGGCGGTGAGTAAAATCGCCTCGGTGATGGCAAGCGCGTCTGGCGCCCAGCTGATGTTGGTGCATGCTGCTGAGAGAGATAATTTTCGCTGTCGTGGGGTCACTGGCAGTAATGGGGTGGCGGCGAATATGCAGAGAAGCCTGAAAGCAGAAGGCGGCATTATGGGCACTAGCAATACAAGTGATCAGCTTTTCTGCAGTGAAATTGTAGAGGCCGGCAATCAAGTGTGCTCCACGCATTACGCTTCATAAGAGACGTGCGGCGATTAACGATTTACTGAGCAGGTTGCACCGAACGATGGGCGAGAAATGCGCCAAGGAAAAAGGACAAAGGCGGTGGCGTGTACGTACCTTCTTAGTACGGTATGTGCTGCGCTGACTGGAATGAAACCATAGGATTTTGATTAATGAATAATGACGGTGATGCAGCATGGCGCTTCAAGGCTTCCATGTAGGTTGTCCCACACCGTTATTCAGCAGGATTTGGCGCAGCTGTATCAGGCGGCAAGGTGTCCCGGAGGGCCTGGTGCAGCTCATCCTTGATCACAGTTGCAATAGAGTTAATCATAGTATGAGGTGGTACACCAGCCTTTTGCAACTCTCCACGTACTATATTACGGAGGAGTTCACGTAAGGAGTCATTGCTGATTCCAGTGGCGGTGAAGATGTCAGCAGTTGGCATGACGCTGACTTCCCTTTTGTATAGGTTGGATCACTGCTGTAGCATTTTTGGACTGTCACGGCCTGGGATATCAAATCCTCAACAAAATTCGGAAGGTTCCACGCGAGTCCAACCAAAAGCTTGTGCATGCACCGCGCATCAAGTGACGCAACTTCTTATCCTCCGTCATTTTTGGGTCGACCCGTCAAAAAAGGGCGTCATGTCCTCGACGTACGTGGTCACCGTTTCGTTTGGAAACTGGACGCGGGCCAGAATATCACTTTCAGCTCATATTTGATGATCAGTGTAGTCTTAGGTTGCAGGAGTCTCCGAGAGAATGCGCACTACGACACCAGCTGCTCCTCTCGATTTTCATACCCCGTATATGCCCCGCCTTCGAGGTAGAAATATACACGACCCAGTTTCGCCACGTAATCCCACTTGTTCAAGGTGGCTACGCACTCACAGTCCGCCAACTTTTCCTCATTGTCTTCGCGTTCCGTGCCATAGAACGTCGATGGTACCAGTGGGCTTTTTAACGTATATCGATTCGACGTCCTGCTTTCGGTGCCGGTCGTCGAGGTTTGCATTGAAGCGCTGGTGATATTTATTAACGTGGTGGGAGCAGTATCGTCACCTTCCGAAGGCAATCTCCAGATTCGGCGGCTGGCCGAATGCGCGGGGGTGTTGACTGGCACTGTACACGTATTAGGGTTACCTGAGGAAGGGGGGGGGGCTGCAAAATCCGTGCAGCTACCCTGAACCTCTACTAGTTTGTCATGGGATAGCTCCTGGACACTGTGTCAGGCGTGGCTGGCTCTCGGGCAGGGAAGAAGCGAGCAATCTTTTTTTCGCCAGGTTGAGAGCCGCTCTTGCCGTCGACCTGCTACGTTAGGGTGGCAATATTTCAGCACGTTTGTAGAGGTAATGAGTCACGAAGCAGAAGACGCGCGAGCAATCTTCAGTGAAGCCTAGGCGCATAAGATGAGATGGACAAGCGTGATTTTCGGGACGTCGTACCAACCAAGGTTTGATTGAGTACTAGGCTGACAAGTGAGACGTTGGTTACCGTTTTGTGTACATTGTTGATTAGCAGAAATAAAGAAGCACTTTTTCATTTTTCAATAAATGGGTTCGGATAAACTATCTAATGCGACATTAATTAGTCCAAAAACGCTTGTATCACGAGCTCAATTTTTTGTTTGTGGTCTTCTGAGGTGCCGACTACAAGAAAACACGCACAGAAACGTATCCGATCAAAATAAAAATTTTATAGCTGAAAGAGGTAAGAAGCCTCACCTCCCCTTCCCACACCTACACACCCAATCCGTAACCTTCCGAGCGATAGTACACGCTATTGTCCAGCCCCGCCCTGCCGACTGAGCTTTCATTGACGGCCAGCCAGGAATTGCTGGAAACATATGGGTCCTGAGAATAAGGAACCACCCCATCTGGTACAAACGCACACCACCGAGTCTTCGAGCTCAATAAAGTTGATTCTTTCTCTCTTTCTCTCTCTCTCGCTGTAGTGAGCTGGGTCAATGATGATTGGATGTGTGAAAAATTGGCAATAAATCGCCAGTAATAGGCACATGTTTCCAAAAGACGCCGAACTGTTTTTTTATCAAGCGGGATGGGGAGATTCGCCATAGCAGTAAGTTTATATGAATCAGGTCGCATCTTATGACTGCGGACGACGTAACCGAGGAATGGGATTTCATGGAAGCCAGGGTGACATTTTCGGGCTTGAGTGTCTGTTAAGAGCTTATCGTGTGTGGCCACGGAACACAACTTGGCACCCATCGCATGACAACCTGCACGGAAAAGGAAATCGATTGCTCAACCTAGAAAGCGTGGTCCAAACACACAGAATTTGTAAGACAAGCAGACACTGCAGGGGCACCTCAGTTCTGTCACTTCTGTCACTTCGAATAATCAACGTCACACACAGAATCTTGCCATTCATTTTGGCAAGCGAGGTGGGCGTTTAGATGCCAGCTATGAAATTGATTTCAAAAGAATCTGCGACACACTTAAGCCAGGAATTCGGCATGAACGGCGCAAACGTGCAAACGAACGTACCCAGTGAAATTAATTGAGATCCACTGCCCTGAACACGAACATTCGCCGGAGTTGACAATTAGGTGCTGCTACACCGTCTGTCATCTACGCCAATAGGAAAGTCAATTTTCCTGAAGTAGCTTGGCCTGCTGTACGTTAACTTGGAATAAATGATGCGGAATGAGAACGAGCCTAGCTTTAAGGTTTCGCAGGTGCCAGAATGTTGTGATTCCACAGAAGTGAACCTTCTATCTATCTATCTATCTATCTATCTATCTATCTATCTATCTATCTATCTATCTATCTATCTATCTATCTATCTATCTATCTATCTATCTATCTATCTATCTATCTATCTATCTATCTATCTATCTATCTATCTATCTATCTATCTATCTATCTATCTATCTATCTATCTATCTATCTATCTATCTATCTATCTATCTATCTGTCTGTCTGTCTGTCTGTCTGTCTGTCTGTCTGTCTGTCTGTCTGTCTGTCTGTCTGTCTGTCTGTCTGTCTGTCTGTCTGTCAGTCTGTCTGTCTGTCTGTCTGTCTGTCTATCTATCTATCTTTCTATCTATCTATCTATCTATCTATCTATCTATCTATCTATCTATCTATCTATCTATCTATCTATCTATCTATCTGTCTGTCTGTCTGTCTGTCTGTCTGTCTGTCTGTCTGTCTGTCTGTCTGTCTGTCTGTCTGTCTGTCTGTCTGTCTGTCTGTCTGTCTATCTATCTATCTATCTATCTATCTATCTATCTATCTATCTATCTATCTATCTATCTATCTATCTATCTATCTATCTATCTATCTATCTATCTATCTATCTATCTATCTATCTATCTATCTATCTATCTATCTAACTCCTTAACTGTCTGTCTGTCGGTCTGTCTGTCTGTCTGTCTGTCTGTTGTTGGTCGTCTCCTTCACTGGGTATATTTCGAGTATCAGCGCGAACACGACGCAGACACAAAACGAGCACATAGCTTTCGTACTGCGTCTTTCTCGTCTAGTCTTCACCGTGTTCGCTCTGATTTTCCAAAAACTTATTGTTTACAACTTGCAAACGTTTGAAGTATTACCATGGTATATAGCGAAACTGGCAAATGGTGATACTAGTGTGTTACGAACATGTAAGACAGCGAATCAAAATTAGTATATTCATAGGCCTATCATGTGAACAAAAAACATTTTACTCTTTGTACGTGTGGCGCATAACGACGTCGGAATACCGCGGCGAGGGCCGTTGAGTGAGTGCCCAACATCGCCAAATGTTCAAGTGAAGACTTTTTCAACAATGCAGAAACAATTGAAACATAAACGTCAAGTATTATAGGAACACGCTTTTTGTGAGCTGACCTAGACAGAAACCGACGGTTCCTCATACGTGATCGTGCTAAGCCAGGCATAACTAAATCGGACAGACAAAGACAAGTGTGTTGCAGGAATTTCCAGCAATCTGGGTTGTCAGTTTAAAGAAAACAAGGAAATATTTATGCATTGATCGAAACTAGCTGAAATGAAGTCAGCCTAGCCAAGAGACTGAAAGTAGCCACGCGTATCTGAAAAAACTGCGCCTTTTAGGAACGAAGCTCCTTAAAATCGAGTCTTGTCTGTTGGCGTGCGCTGCAGCCGTGATGACGATGACTGTTATACTAATGGCGAAGAAGAAGAAGCATGTTTCAGGCCGTACGATCTCTTTCTGTCATCAAGGCACAGTACATCAAAGGTACCGACTATGCGTCATGACGATGGCGATAACGTGGATGACAATTAAGAACAAAACAAGTGCGTTCTAGACCACGCATTCTCTTTCTGCCATCCCGGCAGAGCCCATGCAAGGTACCAGCTATACGCCATGACGATGACTAGGACCATGATGATCCCGCACAAGCACTCGCTTGAGGAGTAGATGAGGTTGGGACATGCTTTAGGATGCATTTCACATTACTGGAAACAACCAACCACCAGGACAACATGAAAATACCTAGTCATTGCCAACTTCATGCTAGACACGAGACCACAAAGCAGTAATAATGAATGCAAAACAAAACTGACAACTCAACAGAACATACGATCGGTGACCAATAAACATTGTATACAACTGTACACCGCTTCTTCACTCAGTTACATGCGTGAGGGTTCAAGGCCTTGCATGATTTGCGTTAACACCGAATGATACCACTGCTTCCTGCGCTCATCACCATTAATTTCGTCGATATGCTGTTAATTTTATTGCAAGGACTAAGCGCCAGGCAAGAACATTTTGACGGAAAACTTATGCAGAGCAACTATCCATGAAAACTTGGTGAAATTCTTGGTATTGTTGTCAAAAGTACTCCTTGCATGAAGCTTTGAAGTTTCCTGACCGGCTTTGGAAGAAATATCTTCATACGTCATGCTTGAGTTTTAGAAGAAGGACTTAGTTGAAAGATTGACTTCTAAAAGAGGAGACTTATATTGACAATGCCAATCTGTACTGCAAAGGTGTGCTCAAAATTATGGTTTATGGGACTGAAGAATCAATTGTACTCGCTTTAACATTGCTCCTTTCGTGACGATGAAGTCCGTTTGCTTGAAGTACTTCCGTGTCGCACTTAGTACGCAACCATAAGTACCTTGTGTGACGATGAAGTCCGTTTGGTTACTACTTCCATGTCGCAGTTCGTACGTAACTCTAAGAAATAACGCAGACGAATTGTCGTATATCGAATTTCTGATATAGATGGCTTGAAAGCATGCTTAATAATAAAGGTGTTAGGCGCTTTTTATTGCCCTGTTCTCTTCCAATAACAGTTCAAAGACGCGTTCAGCTATAGGTTCAAAGTGATCTGTATAGTCAGGCCCTATAAAACATTTCGCCTCGAACCACTAGCCGAGTATTCTTCAAAAGTACTTTCTATTGTCTCATGAGTGTGCCAAGTTAAACTTTGAAGCAAACAAATTGAAGGAAACAAAACTGGCATGTTCATGACGATGGTTATAGCGCGAGGATAAAACGACGACACCGAGACAAGAAGGACACGAACTCTCTGTGTCGTCGTTTTGTCTTCGCGCTATAACCATCGTCATGCCATACCAACTAGCCCAAGCTGCCACACTTCTAAGTGGCATAGTCAGTTCCTGTTTGGGTGGTGAGAGATGGTCTAACAATTTCGCATGTGTCTTTTTAAAGAAATGACGTAGACAGAAGATTTTGGCAGCAAAATAACAAGAAATAAGTTGATAATTTACCATAGTCATATACTGAAAAAATGATTTGGAAAAAAGGCTTGCTTTTTCCACTGGGCCTCATACATTATATTGTGCAATACGGCCGCATCAACGGCAACAAATTAAAGAAAGTGTTATCAATGGGAACCAAGGAATTTTTTAATTTGTTGTTCTAAAAAAATGAACGCAAGCTCTGTTTTCATTATTATCATCTACTCTCTTAGAAGTGTTAGAAATTTGTCATTCTCATTCTCGCTCTGCTGTGCTCATTTCAGACGCCCGCTCACTGGAACCCTTCAAGTAAGATTTATTTCCGTCACGATTATAACTATGTTGCAACTGGAGGCTACGCGCTATGGAACGGCAGGTGGCCGAAAGGAACAAAGTAAGCGTTTCGCATGCAAGAATCAGGCTTGCTAAGGACGTGCACGCGTGAAGTTTTACCCCGTGTTCAGACACGCTGCTTCGCTTCAACTTGACTTGCCACCGACTTTAAGTGCGCGCAAATGCGTTCCGAACACGCTCTCTTTAGGCGATGTCAAGGCAGCGCATACACACAGATTTATTTTAAGCGAGCAACATTCAAGGTGGTTTCAAGTCAAGTTTAAATCAACGAGTGTTTCTGAGTATGAGGGCTAAGTTTTTCTTGGAGTTGAAAGGTTCATATTACGTGGAATAAGTCGCCACGAGCTATGTACAAGCTGAAGTGGCGGCTATATTGAAATAGGCTGTGTGAGTTTGTGAGCGAAAAGCCTCCCTCATGTTTATAGGCAGTATGCTAACTGTTGAGCTCGCCTGTGGTGCATGCTGCTTCAAATCGGTCTTGCTGTAGTTCTTAATCCTGAACCTAAATGTAGCTTTACTACCGTGAAACCTGAATGAGTGTGCAGCACGGACATTCCAGCGATTTATTTGGTAATTCCGCCTTTCGAACCACTTCGGCAATCGCACGTTTTTCGAGGTGTTGGTGCCATCTCTTGAGCGGAGCGGGTATCCGCCATATCTTGGAAGATTATTGAACTTCTCAGCGCAAGAAAACTTCCGACAAGTAACACAAGAGACGAGGACGAGCGCAGACTTTCAACTATATTTATTACTACTACGACGCACATATATCCCCTTCAGGTGCAGCGTCCACATATGTGGACACAACTTGCTTATGGCAGTTATTCAGACGAGTGTGAAAAGAAGGGCGTGACACATCGCCCCCAAGATCAATTGATTCGTCTACATTGTCAACACGTCTTTCTTTAACCCGAATGTGCTGCGTAAGTACGAAAAAGTACAATAAAGTACAAAAAAGACGATAAGATCTCTTGCTTCAGAAGAAACAAAAAACACAAAAACAAAAAACCAAAAGCAAAAAACCAAAAGCAAAAAACCAGAAGTCAAAGAAGACTGCTACAAACCACGTGCTCGACCCGAACCATCACGTGCCGAATTTAAAAACGCTAATTCTTTTTCAGATAATGCTATTGATGGTTTGCTGATGCAGCTGCCTCGAGCGATTGCTGCAGCATCAATTACAAGTCTTGTGCCTTCGTTAAGGTGGGACGCGAGAACCCTTGTCTTATCTAACAATGACTGGCACCCACATTCGGAACAATGAGATGCCAAAAACAGTCTTGTCCTGCACTTCTTACTTTCTGGCAATGATTCTCCGTCTGATCGAAGTTTCGACTAGACGAAGAATCAGCTAGTCCAAACTTCTTTGCACTGAGTGGAAGCAAGATTTCGTTAAAGCGTTATGTATGCATGCTTTTACGATTCCACGCTTTACATGTTTGCTGTGAGAAGACGCGTACGGCAAAAGTGGTTTTTCCCCTGTGGCTTATACGTCCAACAATGATGTCCAGTTGAAAATGTTACTATCAAATTTAAACACCTAAGGTTGGTTAGTACTACCGTGTCGCGGTTCGTACGTAACCCTAAGAAATAACGCAGACGAATCGTCGTATATCGAATTTGTAATTTAGATGGCTAAAAAGAATACCTAATAAGAAAGATTTTGAGCGCTTATCATCGTCCTGTTCACTTCCAATAAGGAAGAAGCGTTTTTCTGAAAAATAACTGAGTTATTGCGATCAATTTATTCTTATTTCTTTGGTATGTATTGGTGATGCCACCTATATGTAGGTATATGCATTGCGCCCGCTATATATAAAAAGTTGATGCACACGATTTTTTGCAGCCTAAAGTGGATCTTTTTTATGTGCTATCTTGGCGACGTTGTGACGATCGGGGGTAACGAATGGGTAGACATTATTCTAGAATGTTTTGGGAATGTTTGCTTGGTTACTATGGCGAAGAGGTGCCATTTCACCACCCGCCAAACATTGTTGCTGAGACACATCGACAACTAGGATTACATCAGGCCTGATCCAAAGAACATAGTGGCTGTAAGAGCAATTAACCCACCTCGCTCAACAAAGGAGCTTCGTAGATTCTTGGCCCTCTGCTCTAATTTCACTGATTTATTCCCGTATTTCATGATGTTGCCTTTTTCCTGAAATGTATTCTCCGCCAAGGTGCTTGTTTTAATGAACTCCTTATTGTGAGATTTCAGTCACCCAACTGAAATTCTTGCTCACTTTAAAACCTATCCTTCTACACTTCCTTTTGTGGTGACTGAAGTTGACAAAGACGCAAGTGGCATTGCTCCAGGTAAAATCTTGGTACAGCGATGTAATCAAAAGGAACAAGTAATCGCATATGGTATGGTGCATTAGCTAAGCCGGAACGAAATTACACTGTGACAGCGAAAGAATGTCTGACACTCGTCAAAAGACAAACCTATCCTAATAGTTCTTCACTGCTCGGCACACTTCTAGTGTTCGTCGGCAGGCTAAAATTACCACACATTCAGGCCGTACAACAAGTACTGGACGTTCGACGTCCAGTGCTTGCAAGCCTTCAGTAGGTACCACGAACAGACGATTTACGGTGGAACGTGATATGCCTGAACTCTTGCGTCCACTAGTATAAACGGAGCAGTTTAATTCACCTCACCGGTGTTTTCTGTTCTCTTCTTTTTCTCTCTCTCTTTATTCCTCAAACCCTTCTTTCCCTGGCATAAGAAAAGCGAACCGGAAGCTTGCCTGGTTGACCGTCCTGTCTTTCCTTCCTGTACCTCCTCTTCACACTCGTCTTCGCTATGTAACGATTCCGCTCATACCTGTGCATTCGTCTTTTCCAAGCAGTTGCGAATCATCATTCCTTGTGTAAATATTGGAAACCCACCAGGCAGTCTTTCACGCTATGCCCATAGGCGTATCAGCCGAGGGAGCAAGGGGGCGTTAGCACCACCCTGAGGAAAGTTAAGGGGGGCTGAGCTGCCCCCCCCCCCACTTTCGACAGTGCACCATGGTTACTCTTGGCAGCACGCCGGGAAAACTAACAAGTGAGGTGATGTTTTCCGTCACAACAGCCATCACTCAGTTTTGTTTTTACGGGAAAATGAAAATGTTTCGTGGTCAATGTTACAACAGAGACTTCATCGACGTGCTCGCACTTTGATATGAATTTGCATGCACAGAAGTGACGTGACGTGCCGTCTTAGATGCCACGAAGTTCAATCACACTTTAACAGGCCAAGGCCCAGGAATGGCGCTCTTAGCCCGATTGCCACGTTCAATATGTGACGCTCAGCTTGCTATTACGCTTCCTTCTCTCATTTTGCTTTGGCGGTAAACATATACAGATACCACAATAGCTTAATAATTTTACCATACATGTTAGTCATCGTGATGAAAATTTACTTGGCGTCAACGAGGATACATTCACGTTAGCAGGGATATAACTGCGAAACACAGAAACTTACATTCGACAAACCCTCCGTTGTCAATGTACGCTAAATTAGAGTAAGTATCTACATCAACGACCTCCCAACTAACATATCATCGCATATCAGAATCTTCGCTGATGACTGCATGCTCTACAGACCTATAAACTGTCCTAACGATCACTCCATCCTTCAAGATGATCTGAACACTATTTCTAACTGGTGCAGCACTTGGCTTATGAGGTTGAATACTAATAAGTGTAAAGTTGTTTCTTTTGGACGTACACAGGTCATATCTAACTTCACTTACCATATGCAATGTGACAGGCTCTCCACGGCGACTTCTTACAAGTATCTTGGCATCCACCTTACACCAGGGCTTTCCTGGTTTGATCACATCACTAACGTTTGTGCAAAAGCCTCCAAAACATTGGGGTATTTACGCCGAAACCTTCGTCGTTGTCCCACTAACATTCGCAAAATGTCATACCTAACTTTCGTCCGCCCGCAACTTGAATATGCCTCATCTGTTTGGTCCCCTTCCGCTCAGTATCAAATTAACATGCTGGAAACAATCCAGAACAGAGCCACCCGTTACATTTCTAGAAACTATGACATCAATTCCAGTGTGACTCAGCTTAAACTCCATCATTCCCTCCAAGCATTAAATGTTCGCCGTCACGTGTCCTTGTTATGCCTATTTCATAAGTACGTCTACAATAACAAAACATCGTCGTTGCACCTTCAACGCCCGCTCTACACGTCACGCAGATTACATAACCATCTCAGCTTCACTCGCATTTTTGGAAACACGAACGCGTTCAACACATCCGCACTACCACAAGCCATCCGCATGTGGAATGATCTTCCCGACGATATCGCCTCTGATAGCAACCCCAACACGTTTCGGCAAAAAGTTCAGACGCATTTCCTTAATATTTCATCTTGACGTTCTTTTACTTCTTTTCCGAGGGTTTTTATGTTACGGAGTGTTCTTATATACTTCATCGCCATGTTTACGTATTGCTGACTTATTGCTTTGTTAATTTTTTTTTGTTATTACTAACCGACATTGTACCGTTTTTATTTTGAAATTTACATGCGATTTTTCACTGTAACCCCCCTTACTCAATGCCTTCTGGCCTGTAAGGTATTTTCAATAAATAAATAAATAAACCATAACTATCCCTGTAAAGGCACGTTTTACTTTCGTGTTAGATGCCCATTTCTCTGACTGAGGAAACAGTCACGTTTTCTCAAGGAATGATTGCTGTTATATTTTTTCATAAGTACCACACTTTCTTGCATATATTAACGAATGTGTGTAATATAGGTTGCCTTATTTGCTAACAGTTCGAATTTTGTATCTTGAGCGTGCCCTTAATGATATTATTGCTATTGTTATATTACTATTTTTAACCTATTATCAAATTCTAGACCCTTTTCTTCAAAATGTATATTTTTGTGGTGTTAGGAACGTAGTACTTTGGTTACATTCATTGTATTTGTTCAAAATTTTGTAACAGGTCAATGCGCATGCATAATTACACGAATACAAACAGTGTAATGAAAACTTTCTTCTGAAAGAACAAAATGTCAGTGATAATAACGTTGAACTATTCTTCATTGCTTGCTATATAAATGGTCATTAGCTGTATATTGAATTGAATTCAGTTTATTGCGCAACAAGGTCACGAGGAGACTAGGCGAAAAAGCTGCACTGAGCAGCTTGAGAGAATCTAGAGGGAATGTTGGCGTAAACAATCTTTGTTATGCACACAGTACTAGCTTGTCATGCGAGGCTATAAATGAAACAAAAATGATCCATTGCGTAATGACCACTTATGCACGACCACATCAAAGAGAATAAGCTATTATCGATAAGATTAGGTTTTCCATTTATTCTTCAGCATTTAAAACTTTCTGCATGCCACAAAATAGCCTGCTTCTCAAAAGACGTCGCGAAGCAGAAGAGCATCTTTTTGTAAGATTAATTCATGTAGGCTTGCTGCCAATCACATAAGCAGTGGCTACATATAGCCGCTGGCGTGATCAATTTTGAGTTTAATAAAATATTGCCGCTTGCAGCATACGGTGTTTTTAGTTTGTGCGCGTATACATCTCTGTGAGCTCATACTTGCTGACAGAAATAGAAATAAGGGAAATAAGGAGCCCTGCGCATGCATGGTTCTTTTGTGTCTGAGATGTATTTTCAGATGGAAATGGCAATTCAAGTCGAGTGAAAAAGCAAGCAGCCTGATTCCCAACTAAGCCTCCATTGTGCTAATAAACTACGGGACACAATAAAGGAACACACTAAAGGGACACACTAAAGTCAAATAACAGTTTACGTCAGGCTGAAACCTCAATATATGACAACGTCTAAAACGCAATATTATCAACAGCAGTGCCCTATTTACCGAGAAATTAGGGTAAATGAATAAGAACACCGGGGCTACGGTCGGACATTTTCAACACTACTCCGATTACGTGAAAGGGACCGCCTACAAATATACACCCCTAGTTGAACTAGCTGCATTAAATAAAAAACCTTCCGAACATCAAGAGACGTAATGAGTTGCTGTTCGTTGCTGTCGGATTATTAGAAAAAAAACTCTCTTTGGCGTTTCTATGGGAAATGGCGTGCGGGGTTCAACACTTCCGTATTCGCCGAACTCCGCTTCGTCTGGCGCCCCGTGTCCCTCACGCGCTCAGATAACACCTACGACGCGGTCGCCTCTCAGAAGTAGTTTCGTTATCGCGCACGTCCGTGTGTTTGCACGCTCGGGAAAGTAGCGCTTACGGAAAATTCGACAGAATGCCGCATACGTGCGATGTTGTCAGATGCCTCAATGGTGCACGCCGCCAGTACCGCAACAGGGGAACTGATTTGTTCTTTCACTGGATTCTGCAGAAAAAAAACCTTACGCTCGAAGTCATGCCCTTGTTCCAGCGTGCTAAACAGTGAGATATTGTGCGTGTGTGCTCACTGCGATTTCGTGATGAGTATTGCGAGACCAACCGCAACATGGCCGATGCTTGAAATGGGCCCCTCCAAGCAAAGTTTTGCCCCTGTGCCATCCCATTGGTATTTTTTGAATCCGAGAGTCAGCTCGACACGCTGCCCGAACTGCCTGTGACAAACGACCTGCAACTTCTGCAGGACGACGACGCGGTGAGTTCGACATTGGCTCCTCTTGAGAAAGGAAGCTGCAAGAGTGCGTAATTATGAAGACTACATGACGAGCAGTTCTGTTATTTTCAAACTGAACGCATGGAATCCGGAACCACACGATCTACAATCGATAGCGGCACCAACACTGACCCGAAGGTGCATAGCAAACGCAAACAGTCTTTGGTACTCGCACCTAACAGTGGTGACAGAGTGCCCTTACAATTCGGGCGCACGTGACAGGAAGCTTCGCCATTTCTTCGTTATTTCTAGGTGGCTATTGACGCGGAAGCTCAAACTGATTGTTGGCCGAGGACTGGCAATGACAAAAGTGTGCAAGTTTGTCTGCATGGCACGATAATTGGTGAGTGCATCCTTTAGCGGGTCTGCGCATTCCGCACATCGTGATTGAAGCTGAAATGTGCAGTTCATATTTTAGTTAACTTCTCTTTGTTCAAACATAAATTCGAACTTAATTTTTTCATAATGAGCAAAAAAACACAGCTATCGCAGGAAGTGAAAGACTGTTTTATCATTTCAAATATTCCAGGCAATGAGGGGCTGTTTTCTACGTAGATGTCTAGTTATATTTGAAATCAAGCAAGCGTGTTGCAAAATTCGTAACGGGAGGATCATAGGTGCGGTTTGATTCTTTCTGTGTTACATATGGTACAGTAAGAGAAGGAAAAAAACGAGGTTTAGTTAAGAAAACCTCACAGCTTGAAATATGCTAACACTAGACACTTAATTATAGGGCAGGTTTGCTTTGATTACAGCTAAAATAATTTAAAGAAAATGATTGGTTGATACCAGTCTGTTACAACGTGACTTTAAATGCAGGGGTCATAGTTCATTTAACTGTGAAGAACTCAAAAGAGACGGAAACACAGATGCGTAAAAGGAAAAAAAAAAGCCACAACATCAACACCAGCAAAGAGGAGGGGAATAAAGATGAGTAAGAAGAAAAATCTCATGTCATCAGTGCGATGCTCGAAGAAAACAAAGAGCAACACAATATATGAGCCTAACTTGTTAGTCTCATCAGGCTCATCACCATTGAAATGAAGCCCGCCATGCCCGATGTGACGTACGAACCAGAGAACTTGACCTGCATCTCTGGTGACACAATTGCTGAAGAGTAAGTATATTTCACATTTTAAAACACCGAAACCAGAACCTGAGGATCAATTGGCTGCGACTGCAACCAATAGTGTAATAGCGCTTGCCACCAATGCTTTGTTTTGTTACCATTCTTCCTGATGAAAAAAAGGTAACATGCATAAGTTTACAACTTGATATTGGGCAGTAATGTTTATGGCTTGAACTGAGTTTTCAAGAATGCCTGTAGCACTTATAAACAAAAATATTGGTCAGGATGATGCATTTGCACTATACAGGTAAGAAAAAATTAGTAGTGGCACTTTATGTTGTGAGTGCGAGACCAAAATTGAAATAATGAAATGGTTTACATTTTAAGGTATGTATATCAGACCTAGCACTGAATATTTCATTCGTTTCCAGAAGTGTAGAAGGTCACACACAAGGCAACCATCAAGAGTATTTCCTGGTTCACCAGCCTTTCCTGGTGACACCTCTCAACCAGTGCCACACATGTGCGTCAGATTTAGTCAATGTGAGCCTCTTTTGCATCGGCACTCAGTTAAAAGCAAAATTAGAGTGACATTAAGGACATCTGTGCACATGGTCCAGCCAGTACTAGTGGAAAGAAAGCAAAAAGGCAACACTGACCTTCCAACAGCGCTGCTTCATTCCGCCTCAAGTACGACTTGTGCACTCAGGATGGTGCGACAGATGGGCGTGCAAGTATTGAGTGACGAGGCTTTCTTCAATTACCAGAGAGCCCATTTTATTCCTGCTGTCACCGTGGTCAATGCACACAGGTTGCCCCGAGTATCCGAAAAATAATGCGCTGCTTTTGCACAAGCTATATATGGAAGAGTCTGCAGGAATGACACAGTGATCTATCTCTCTTCTGGTTACTTAGTACGTGTTAGCCAACGACTCACAAAATGGTGCTACCATGCCGAACGCATGAACGAAATGGCGCATGTCTTACGTAAATGAAGCTTTCTGTAGCAGTAAGGTGCCTTCTTTACATTTCGATGTTCCTGCTATCTCAATTAAAATGCTCTCAGATTACAACCGCACATTTTTTTGCCGGACAAATTTTAATCATCATAAACAATTTTTTTAAGGCTGAACCATGAGTCATACGAAGTGCCGCATCTAGAGGGCTTTTGACTTGCTTAGTCTTTCTTGCATTAGAGTCAATCAAACAATCTTTCATGTTTAAGTTCTTAAAAACTAAAATTATCCTCGTAAAAAGTGCCCCAACCTTTCCAACCCTCTGCTATATGGTAAATTAACTTGTTATCTTGTCCTTTCCATCAAGTTTTACCCCATATACAATGGTGAAGGTGCATGCTATTATGATATAAATTTCAGGACGCAGTGAAAGCACATAAGGCAGGAAAATATTTAAACACGGAAAATTTGAGTATGTCATTCAGAACCGTGAATCGGCCCGGTAGAGTTACACATCAATGATCAATGACCAGAAAAAGTCAGGCATTAGCTTTCATTTAGGCGCATTTATTGAAAAAAAGAATATACATGCCACTTGCAAGGGACAAAATAATAATGAAGAAGTGAAGCATAGATGGAATGCCAACGAAAAAGTGGTTTGCATTCAGCTACAATCATAAATTGCCAAACTCATTTACAAGTCTACTCAATTAGACTCATTCAGACTTGAATCAAGTATTATGGCGAGTTTGAGTTCCGTGATTCCAGTTCGAGTAAATCCTGTTGAGGAAAATTTTGGCGAGTCTGAGACCGAGTGAGCCGTGAGGGCAAATTGACTTTCATGAGCGAGGACGATTGTGCTCCATATGTTTTACCTACCTACGTTTAAAATACATGCCAGGCTAAGTGCCTTCCTCTAATCTGAACTTTTTGAACCTAACCTAAACATATGCATTGCCATCATATTAATACGGAGAATCATTAGAAATATATTTCAGTCTAGGTTATTATGTCGCAAGAGCATTTTACATAACATTCCTGTTTGTGACCCTAATAATATTATGGGGTTGATGGTTTTCTAGTGAACACTTGCAAATTTGAATGTATTCGACAGACGTTGCTATAAATGATCATTTGTGCAGTTAGATGTTATGACCTTTTACTCTTCGTAAGTTTCCTTTCTTCTTCATTCGCCTTTTCATGATTTTGCTTCCTCTGCATAGTGCCATCTGTGCAATCAGCTTGTGAAGATATCCCGTTTACGCGGGAGGCTTTTGCAATGTTCTGCAACTTAAAACAGATATCACAGAACAACGCTTATTACCCTTTTTCGATCTGACAACTTTTTCTTCATTGGCACATGTAGGAGCACGAAGTATGGGATGACTTGCTATGTTTATTAGCATTTTGCTGTATTTATTTCAATAAGAATATCCAACATGCTTCCCATTTCAGAGGAAAAATTGTGCAAATATGCCCCACCTGGTTTATTTTTTCACGCGTTGGCACATGATATGAATTTTGACCGTGATGAGAAGCGCACTTATTATCAGTGTGAACTTCTTACAGGTGTGGGCGAAGCAACAAGAAAAAGTTTTGACACAGCTGCGCGAGACCAACTTACAGCTTTGTGGTGATGGATGGTGTGATTCTCCTGGTACAGTGCCAAATACCTAGCGTACTCCTTCCTGTGCCCCGATTCAAAAAAAAAATCTTCCACGCGAATCAAGTGCAAGCGAAGGAGCTAAGTAAGGCAAGAAATATTTCCGGTATGTTCACTGCTGCTTGATGATAAAAGGATAGTCAATGTCAGTCAACAAAAACATGGTGTGTATATTGTTGGCCTGCAATCTGAGCTGTTTTGTGTCTAGCCAAAGTATTATGTGACCTTTCATCACAACGCTTGAACAATTATTTACCATAGTTTTTCCAGAGCTGTATATCAGAAGTAGATGTGCTCTCTATTCATTCCTGTTTGCATAGTGAACAAGTGAAGGCGAGTGCCACAATGGAGATGGAGGGCCCTATAAAAGGTCTGAAATTTCTTTCGGAGGATGGAATGACAGTGAGGTCACAGACGAAAGACCGCCACCCAGGCATCAAAAAATACATGCGGCTGAAGTGCCCAGGGATAGGTCACTACTATGATATGTGGCATGTTGAAAAGGTGCGAAAATGTCGTTCTGCAATCTGACAATACGTGGCCGTGCACTACTGTGCTTCCTAAACATGTACGCTGCATAACAGCTTGTTGGTTGGCTAAGTTTTCTGCAGCAAGGCAATTACAAATCAATGCGGAAACCAGTGTGCAGACATATACAAGCTATAAGTGCTTGCAACATCAGTTTGCTCGCTTCCTATCAACGCTGCTATTTTTTTCGGCAAGGATTACGATTTGCGCCTGTGTACATCCTTCCGAGACTCGGCAGTAGTGAGTGTGTTGTACCACTGGATTGTTACAGGCATCAGGAAAAAGCTGGCTGCTCCTTCCCGAAGCGCCAGGTGTGTTGTAATCATAGAATGGACGCAATCAATAGTCAACAACCTATACTGGTGTGTATGTGCTTGTGGAGGCAATGGAGACCTGCTGGTGGCTGCATGGAGTATCGTTTTAAACCTTGTCAAGAACATCCATGAAGGGCATGGAGATTCGTACGACCACTGCCTTCATGGACAATCTCGCCTTATGCGTTGGCTCACTGCTGGTAAGCACAAATACCCAAACAGTGCCACAGATAAACTGCTGCACATATCGAGTTATACTATGTACATAGCACCTTTTTTTCCAGATTCTCCAGCCTACAAACAGAATAAATGCATCATGACTGAATCATTGCTCTTAAGGGACATCCATCAACTATCACCATCCGTGCAAACCTACAGCCTGGAGTCCTTTTATAGTGTCTTGAATAATTTTGCCCCACAGTCCAATGCATTCAAGTAAGAAGGCATGCGAGCCCGGTGAGTCTATATGACCAATATGTTACTTAGATGAGGATGCAATACTCAAATTAATATTGCAAAACTTCTTTCCAAGGACACTAATTGCCGTTCTGCACTTCAATGAAAACTCTCATCGAGAAGAAGCAAGAAGTAGTGACGACACAGAACAGTGGTGCGTCAAGACATTAAAGATCGAACCAGGCACCTCGTTAGCTTGTGCACTCAAGACAGCAACCACATTCGGCAAGACCCCTTCGACTGTCGCATTATGCTGCCTTGTCTGTTAATAAATCTAGTGTTACTCACACAGATTTTGTCTGTACAGACATGCTGTGCACTGAATAGTACACTTGTAGGCTACCATTCAATTTACAGTGGAGTGAAAGTAAGAAAGCCAATGGCGGAGAAAGTGTGTTCATAAACCTCGTGTAAGTGTTATTATTGAAAGCAAGTATCAATTACATTGTACTAGATATAAAATGAAGAAAGTTTATATATTGTGGTTTGGAAGGAAACAGCTCTAAAAAATTGACGCCAACCATGAAACAGGATGCACACAAAAAAGTGTAGGCTGCTTAAGCTCGTCTTTTTAGCTACCAAATAGTACCACACATGCCCACACAAAAAGTATGCTTTATCAATGACTCTTCTGGTATATTAGCTATGTGTATGTAATTAGGTTTAATTCAAGCAGGTCTCAATATTTTGTCAGCATACGCAATTCTTCGCATGCCGTAGCACTGCCTACAGCCGATGAGAAGCATTGTTTTCATAGTGAGCTAAGAACTGCCAGTGTCACTTGTCACAAAAACTTATATTTGCACACTCATTTATTGGAATATTGTCATTGGCATCTGTAAAAGTACACATATTTTGCCATATCTGCGTAACTCATTTCACATAGCCTGCTGTGTGAAATTGTAAATTGATATCACCTTGTCCTTGGACATGGTGCAACCACATAAGAGTAGCAGTGATAACAATAATGAGCAGTCACTAGGCAGAGTGGTGGTGTGTGCTTCTGAAAGCTATGCAACACTTCTCTATGAAAGTGTGCAATCACTTACACTTCCAGCAAGAAATAGGAGCAGCAATAAGCTCACTGGTGCAAGACATGCCCAGTTTCTCTGATAACCAGTGTCAAGGAGAACAAACATAAGGTACATTTTGTAAACTAGTAACCCATGAAGTAACACACGGTATTTAGGCTTGAAAAATTCATTTCCCGCATTGGCATTTTACGTATGGTTACTGAGAGGCAAGCCGGTATGATAGGAACAGTCAAGTGCCACAGTAAATCAACTCACTGCAATGACAGTAGCTGAAACATATGTCTGTCTTTTACATGCCTTGTTCCGAGATGCATGCATATATTTAGACTGTTATTTCTACCAGAGAACATCAAACTCTGTGTGTGTACTGGTATAAAAACAAGGTAGAAATTGTATCCTAAACTATTTTTTCAGACTATGCGCAAGGCTTGCGCGAAGAAGTGATGGAGCTGTGTCAGTTGCACAACCCATTCTCGAAAGCACTTTCACAGGTGGAAGAAGTCCCGCCAGCATTCACATTCGAGAATGGCAAGCAGGTGCCCAAAGTAGATCTGGTAGCTGCACACAAAGCACGGTTTCTCGAATTTTTATATAGTACACTAATTGTGCTCATACAATTAGATATAATTTGGAATTCCCTGTATGTCAGCCTTTCTGAATATCGTCTAAGAGGGAGTGGTGTGAACTGAGGTGAGGGAGCATTCCTCACTTTCTGCCTTTATTAGTTTATAAAGAACAATTACAAAATTGTCCAAGGAGACACGGCAAAAGGCAAGCATTGCCTGATTGGGCCATGCCACCTATACAGCAGCAGCCGCAGCAGCAGCCGCAGCAGCAGCGGCGGCGGCGGCGGCGTGTTTGATTAGTTTAGACGTGGAGTATGCTTTAGTGGCTATGCGCTCTATGCTGAGTCCGTTCCTGCTGTCCTCCTGCAGGATCACTCCTAGTATACGAACCGAAGTGACTTGTAGTACTTGCTTACGGTCTTCTGTGTATACAGAGATGGGTGAGTTGGGGATCCATTTAGGGCCTAGTTTCGGCCTGTAAAGTAAATGTTCAGATTTTTCGGCCGTTAGGCATAAGCCCGTCTGTCGAAGGAAGGCCTGCACCTTGTCCACCACCGTCTATAGATTGCGCTCAATGGCCCCGTCGCTACCGCCCCTTCACCAGATGGCAATATCATCGGCGTAAAATGCGTGGTCCAGGCCTTCGATTGAGCTCAATTCTCTCGAGAGAGCACTCAAAGCTAAGTTAGAGAAATGGGGAGAGAACTGTTCCCTGCGGCGTGCCTCGGGGACCCAAGTCGTACGTCTTGGAAACCAAACAGCCTAGTCTCAAGGTGGCTTTGTGGTCTTTGAGAAATGACCGCACGTATGCATAGAAGCGGTTACCGAGTCCAGCGTCAGCAATCGTTAGTAGTATGTGCGAGCGCTTAGTGTTGTCGAATGCCCTTTCTAGACCTAGTGCAAGCACGGCCCTAGTGTCCCTGGATTTGCCCGTTGAGATTGGCCTTTGAAAAAGATAGGTCCTCCTAGCGAAACGCCGGCCAGCTAGTCTGATGCACTTCCACTGTTAACCCTGATTATCCCACTACGTTGATTCCATCTGTCGGCTCCCATATAGATTTTAGATGTGTTGACTGAGACACAGATTTCTCATTAAGCAACAAACATGTCTGTTTTGCTTATCTAGGCCTAGTTCGCAAAATTATGATCCTTGGATCAGCTTAACGGGTTTCATGGGAAACACTGTGCTGCCAGGTTATACTCTGCTTCTAGTGCAGGCAGTGTGCAGGCGTGAGTGAAAGTGTGCAGACTACGTATTCGAGTAGCAAAATGCATCAATGCGCTGTCCACCAACTTGGCACCTGCTGCTGTGAGCATACTCACCCTATCGTTATCAGGTGGCCTCTCATGTCGCCTAATGTAATTGACATAGAGTTCCCCATGATCAAAGAGAATCCAAGCTCAAGAAGATCCTAACTGCTCCTGACTGAGGCAAGTCTTCTTAAGCTATTATGTAGGTGAATGTTGTTGGTAAGAATATAATTATGACTCAGTAATATGTTTCACATTGAACCAAGCTGACTCTAGGTCCCACTATTATACAAAGTACATCTAGTTAAGCCTAAAAGAAATGTTTGTTGCTGAATGAGATATCTGTGTCTCAGTCAACACCAGTGAGACCTAAATATCTTATTTAGTTTGTCAGTAACAAGTAGTTAGCCTGTTCCTGGGCTTGTTTGCACTGGCTTCGGGGAAGTCGACTTGGAGTATTAGCGAGCGCGATTAGGTTTGCCGTATTGAGGCTAAATATGCTTGGCTAAGTTAAGGGATACCGTGATCAATTATGCCTAGTTAGATTTGAAAAGACTCAACTTGGCTCATTTAAGCGTTACATTGCTCAACGCAAAACAGCAAATGACTAAGCCTAAATAAAATTAGCTTAATAGCATCTGATTGTGCTTGGCCTTTATGGCTTATACCATGCTACACTATGCTTGAGTGGTTTGGACTGCACTTTGGGTTAACAAGGCTAGTTTAATCTGGCTTAATGTGACAAGGGCAAGCTGGGCTGAGAAAACCTAATATTTATGCTTGCCTTTCTTTAGTTTTATAATGCTTGGTATGCTTAGTTATGGTAACTTGTAAAAAAACTACTTGCTCGGCACCGCAATTGGCCCTGCCTAACCTTCTGCGTGAAAGAGTGGCATAGATTTGATGAAGCAAAGAAAGCAACACTCACTTGTCGTTCTGGCTATGAGCGCTGTAACTTCGTCAAACAAAGAACTGTTCCAGGCCACCTGATAACGACTGGACGAGCATGCACACTGCAGCAGGCTCGCTTCAGAGATGGCACGTTGATGCGTTCTGCCACGCGACCCCGCGGTTTGCACACTTTTTGTTACGCCTGTTCGTTTGAGACACGTTGTAAGCAGTACAAAACTGGTGCTGCCTTTGAAAACGTCTTTATTAACTTGCGAGCTCATCATAGCAGTGTAGGCAGTGGAATAAGCACTTGCAGCTGAGTGCTGCATGTTCTGTGTTTATTACACTCATATTTTCTAGAGTCACACTCAATTATTACTAGTTGGCATGCAACTGAATGCTCCAACAAAGTATAATTGACGCTGAACTCTGGCACCTTTCAGAAAGAAGAGGCAGGCTCATAGCCAGATATCAGTTGGCCTATGGTGGTTCTCTTTTGTGGTAACGTATGCAATAGTTTATATGTGCCTACTGTTGTTTCTTTTCATTTATAATAAGCTGGGGCCACATGTGCCACTGTAGCTGCTTTTTCGTGCGTGCAGCAGTGATAAAAACTGTGGGAACTCGGCAGGATCTGTGTATAAATTAGTCCATCGTACTGGGTGACGATAAAGTACAAAAAGAAATTTTTAAGCACAGACGTATACATAGCGTGAATAAAATTGTTACACAATACCTGTGTGGTGAAAAAAATTTTGCAGCAAATTTTAATAACAGTGGATGCAAAAAGAGAAGTTGACATCTAATGTGCCTGCTATATGTGCATGTATGTCCACCTCCCAAAAGCCATTAAATGCTTCACGTAGCCTTGCTAACATGGATAGGATTTTCTGTAGCCGAGTCTCACATAAATTTGTGTCACAGTGTGTATAAAATAAACCTTATAAAACATCCCCAAATGAGCTGACCTATTCGCTTAATAAAGGAAATTTAGCATGAGTAAAGAAAAGAGGAATAGCAACTGATTTTGAGCAAAGCGAAAGGGACGTTAGCATCGTGGTGCAAGCTTTCGTACGAAGTTTTATTGCCAAGCAGTAAAGAGATGTAAATAGCTACACCTGGTCCTATGTGTGTCACAATTGCCTATAGGAAGAAGAAATATTTCTGGTCAATTAATTATTTGCCTTTTCTTTACAGAGCCATTGCTGCAAGTGTGCAGCAGTTAATCTTGCAATCATAGTGGGACTTGTGCCAGAGGGTCTGCTGGACAATACCCACAAGGATTTCATTCATTCATTCATTCATTTATTTATACTGTTAGCCCAGAAGTGGGCCGTTACAGGGTGGAAGTACAAACAATTATTTGCAAAAAAGATGTACCGTACAGGTCTCGATATAATTTCTCGGTATTATTGTGACCAGCACTCGAAGATATACATAACATATATAAATGGAACACACATGCGATGCAATACATACGCGCAGAACAGCACATGATGCTTTGAGGCGGCACTTTTGCACCGCGCTGAAGATTTGAAAGACAACTACTGCAGAATCATGCAACCAACAAAAAGTACACACACACGCCAAAAAAAACACATATGTCACTGTTATTCGGAAAATAAACGTTTTAAATTCTGTTGAAATGATGTAAGCGAGGAACAACCAATTTCGTGGCTTTATACTGGCACAGCATGTGCTGTAACCGCAAGGCCAGCTAAATATACAAAATTTTGGCAACAAGCGTTTGTGTTTCTCCGGCCAAGTCACGCTCGTGTCTGCAAATCAGATGCAATGAACTCTTAGGTTGCGAGCATTCCATACTATGTTGAGCGTTTGAAGCTTCAGGGCAAATGATAGGCAACTGACTAGAAAAAACTGCGCCTATTTTTATCAATAATTGGCACTGAAGCATCTAGAACTCCCAAGAATTTCGTTTTGTCATTGCCAGGAGAAAACTTCTTCGTGAAAGTAAGACACCTAATGCAATTTCACTGCTGCACGAAGACGGCTGTAAGTGTGTAAAGATGTAAATTCAGTCATAGGTTGCAGCTTAACAATGCAAGTGACGAAAATTTTGTAGTAGATTTGAAGAGCCTAACCTGCAAACGCCACTGTTCTGGTGTTTGATCTGCATGGCAGAATGGTAGCTTGAATTCAACTAACTTTTGAAATTGTCTGCTTTTGACAAGAGATCGACCACATTACAAACTGCTAAAATAAAAGCTGGAAACCTGGAATAGCGCCTAAATGCAGCCAATATGAAAAGAAGCATTGCCGAAAGTGCTGTTCCCCTTCCCCCAGAAGGCGTGAGAACAACAAGTTGAAAGTGAATAAAGCCAAGAAACTAAACTGGTATATTTGTAGCAAGGCCCAAGTGCCAGAAAAATATTTTTACAAAAGGTATTCATTCTAAAGGTATTCATGATATGCTCATTAACAAAACATGTGCCTAAGAAGGATCAATGCATACAGCAATTAAACCACCCGAAAAACATGAGTACACTTCAAACAACTGTGCAGTCGCATCAGCGAAAAAAATATGAGGTGACTCTTATAGGGAAATGTCATGATTCATAAATTAAGGTTGACACTTGGTCACAGCAGCCATTATACGTGGAAGTATGCTTCATAATAGTGAATTGTTGAGTTAGTTTACATTTGGCCTAGAAGAACAAATTCTTGGAATCAAAATTAGACTGCTTGAAAGACGCTCAACTTGCAGCTGAGTATACTTTGCAAAGCGTCTCACCTCGACCACGAATGCACAGGCACAGTCACACCTGATTTTCACTAAACCAACTACAAATTTATAGGGAAAGATGTGCCAACAATCTATATTACCATCAAAGGTCATGCTTAATCAGTTTTTAGAGTAAACTACGTTGAAAGACGTTTATTTCCTTCATTGTCAGATGTACCGAAGGTGCACCGCCACATGCATCTGTGGTGATTTAATTCTTTCGCGCCTGTGAGAATTTGCCCGCACACCTTTTCTTAGCCCTGCCCTTGACATTCGCCTCCTTAAAAAGTGCATGCAGCCACATGTACTGCAATGCGCAGGAAGATGCACCCCATTTTTCGAGAATCCACCGTAGTTACGTTCTCTCCGAGTCTATTGTTAGGACAATGGCGTGTTTGGGCGATGTAAATTTTGCCACAGCTGAATGTTATCCTGTATACTATTTCCATAGCACAGCAGACAAACGGCTGCTTATGCTTCTTTCGACACACTTCTTTCTCTGTTCCTTCACCTGCAAGAGGTGCGCAAACGGAAAAGCTGTAAGGGTGCCGTGAACATGAGGTTTCTGCGCTGCATGAAATCGTGTGATTGTAGGGAATTGTAACAAACTTGTTCAAATTGACGGACCTCTGTCGTGTTGGCATGCTAGGTGAAGCCCCAATCTGCTTGAAAAAGTGGAATGCTATGCCAACAAGCAATGCGGAAGCAATAACCCAAATTTAGAAGGCACAAATTCTGGTAGTGACAGCTGAAGTTGATCTCAAGAGAGCATGCTTTTTTCAGAGCCGAATTGAGGCACGAAGATGCAATCTTGCTTCTCACCAGTGTAGCATGGAAAGAGTCAAATGAAAGGATGGCTTTTTTCACCGTGGCTTATACCCCCAGGACATGTGTTATTCACATGCTTTTTGTATCGCCTCGTTGTGGTTGATTAGGGTGAACCCTGCTTAAAGCAGTGTTCACCCAACAAAAATATAACCAACCCAGTTTTCGAATGAGCATTGTTTTTTTACTTGCGAGGACCACATCGGCTCGGAGTATTAGGCACGACCAAAAAAAAGCCATTCTCCAATATGACCCTCCCCATACTATACTGGTGAAAATGGGGATTGCTTCGTGCTGCCTACACACGGCTCCGACCAAGTCATGCTATCTCAAGGACAGCCTTAGCATTGAACGCCAGATTTCGCACCTTCTAACTTCAGGTTTGTGTTTCACAGTGCTCATTGCTGTATTAAGCTTCCTTCTCAAACAGATTGTGACTTCACTGAGCGTGCCAATACGACAGAGGTCCAACAAGTTTCCTGGAATTTTTTAGACTCACAAAATAAACACAACTTTAAAAGAACGTTCAAAGCATAACTAGACCTTGTATTCTCAGCGTCCTTAACGCTTCTCCGTTTGTGTGCTCTTTCAAGAGAGAGAAGAGAGAAAGAAGTCTGCCGAAATAAAACATAAGAAGCTTTTTGTCCTCAGTGCTACGAAAGGGGTGTATTAGATACCACTCAGTTGTGGCAAAGCTTATATCGGTCAAACAGGCCGATGCCCTAACAATGGATTCACAGGGCGTGTAACTATGCGTAATGTCCGCAACAATGGGGCGCACTTTCCAGCGCATGCAATACATGTGGCTTCAATGCTCTTTTCGCGGAGGCGGACGTCAAGGGCAGGGTTAAGAGCAGGTGTGAGCGCAAATTATTACAGGCGGGAGATTACAATTGCCACAGATGCATGCATTAGTGCATCATAGGTGCATCTGACAATGAAAGAAATAAACTGCCTTGAACGCAGTGAAGCCCGAAAAGTGATTAAGCATGTCCCAATTGTGGTATCATAGACTGTTATCACGTCTTTTTTACCCGAATATTTGTTTTTGGTTCAGTGAAAATCAGGTGCTACTGTGCCTGCGCATTTGTTTTCGCGCTGAGATACCTTTGAAAATAAACTTGGTCGCAAGCGGAGCCTCTTCTAAGTACTCTTCCTTTCCTTTCAAGTCTTTGCTCTTCTAGGCCAAATATACCAGGAAGTGTGGACAAAACAAAGTGAACTCGAGTTGTTTTAAGGACCTCTACAGGAGACGGAGGGTATGTGTTAGAGCGACGCAGTTTAAATGATGCCTACAAAGGGCCACTTGCTGTTTTGAACATTGCTGTCAAATAGAGGCGTTACCTTTGCTGCTGTAAAATTGCTGCCTCAAGAAGATTTGTTGAAGTAAAGAATTTCTGTGCTGTGCATCAAGAACAGAGTTGATAGCTGCACGCGGAGCTTTCACAAGCTTTTTATTTGCTTTGTGCTGTCAAAACTTCAGAACACAAAAGCTGGTGTCACGACAGCATTGTGATTGGTGTAGTTGGTATGGATCTATAATGTCAAAAAGTCCAGCAGCGACATTAGGTTAATGGCTGCATACGAGTTTATGTTAACTTTTTCACCTTCTCTACTGCTGTACAACTATAAGATGTCCTGAATATATGTTAAAATTCCAAAATTACCTCTTCCTCAAGTACCGAGCTGTATGCTATTGCGCCTAGAATGAGTCAAGGGCACGTATAAAAGAACTGCAGTACACAAATGCAGCACTTACTAGGATGAGTAAAAAGTGTACGTTTTTTGAAAAGTATTGTTTATTTTCGGTGCATTGTTCCCTACGTCTCTCATCGATGGTGTGCCCACTTGATGCCTTGCAACAGGGCAGCATTGTGGCATTCACTACACATTTTCTGCATGGAACATAGGAGACACCTTGCTTGATTTGCCATCCATGACTGTCACCTCCACTTGTGTGAAACCACAGCTGAGGAAGCCTGCTCATTGAAAAAAGGCGTCAAGGGGTGTATCATGCATTTTAGCAACTCTCTCGAGCTAATGTGTCACCTGACAAAGGTCAAGGTACTGCACATGACCTGAACGGTTCTCGTCCACATGTTAGCCTCTTACTGGTTTTCCTTTTTTTAATCAAGGCTCCAGGAACACCTGTATGAAGTGTCATATTGTTGCCTGCAGCCAAAAATTTTGGTCTACTACCTAAATGCGAGAACTCTGCATCCTATATTCTCATACAATTTGAAAGCAGATTTCCTGCATGAAACCTTTCCTTTTTTCACAATTTTTATTGGGCTGACCTGAATGACATAGGCATAGGCTTTCAGGTTTGTTGACAGTGTTTAGTGCAGACTTTTCAATACAGGGCAAGACAAAGGGACACAGACACACACAGACACTTCTGTGTGTGTGCCAAGTTCAAGGGGTCCTCCTTGCGCTTCTCCCATTTTTGTTTTATTAGGTCTGCACTGAACACCACCAAGGCCAGAAGTTGGCCTATGCCAACGGCTTGTGTGATTTAAGTCAGCGAATTGCAAGGTTATTACAAGAGAAATTGGGTTGTTATGTCAGCAAATTGCAAAGTTATTACAAAAGAAATTGGGTTGTTGTGTACGAAACTACTTTCAGAAGCTTGTGTGAGTGTAAAATGCAGTAGAGCTTTAACTGTCAGGTTTTGGCTGCAAGCTAGCCTACGCTGCTCCGAACCGCCGTTACCGAAGCCACGATTTTAAAAAAATCAAGAGGGTGATGTGCGAACATAAACCGTCAGAGCAGTTGTGGCGCCTTACTTTCATGCTGTCACGCGTCAACCAAAAAGAGTGGTTAGTACCCATGGTATCCTTATGGCTTTCTCTGTATGAAACAGGCTTGCTAAGCAGTGCTGCTGTATATACAGGAGGGGGTGGGGCTAGCAGACACTACACAAGCATGAAGTCTGCCACATCTCGCTCAGCACCCTCGATACACATAATACCTCATTCTAGTGGCAAGACCTGCATTGGTCAAACTGGGCGTTGATTAAATGAGGAACTTAAGGAATAAGCACAATCTGTAAATGATATCGAAAAATATAACATTTTGTTGTTGATCTGAACTATACTACTGCAGCTCACCATTACCCTGCAAAATTCACCCTTACTTTGAAGCGAATTGAAGTATTTTATAGGCAACGCTTTTCAATAACCATTAGTCTTAAGTGCCTCTGCATGCTGGACTGTCAAACAGTGCAATCATCTCAAATTTCCAAATATGGTTCTTAAGGACATTTAAAAACCTTCCAGAATTAACCCACAAAGACGCATTTCCGTAATGCAAAAGCCACAGGCAACGCTGTGTTGGTGCTCAATACTTCAAAGACTTTAGAATGACTAAAAAGCACATTGAATAAACCTGCTTTTTCAAAAGCTTTTCATAAACGAAAAGGTTATCAAGGTAAGCTTGAATTTTCAGGGAAGGAATACACCCACACACACACAAGTACAAGTTGCAAACAATATATGGCTACACGACTCATGTATGTGCTTGGAGTGTCAACACTGCTAGCAGCCATGATGGCGAGTGTGGAACACTTTTTCTGTGTGCTGGAATGGTGAAGCACGTAATATTTTGTGAGTTGCGAGCTGAATAATAATCTTTGCATACTACCTGAGGGCATCCAGTCTCAAAAAACGAGAGCCTTATTATGAATGAACAAAAAAGAAAAATTGTAAGGGTTTGTGCACTTGCGTTAGGTACTTTAGTTATTTTTAATAAAGAGGTTAATAAATCATCGGACATAATTCAAGTTGGCATGTTCAGTCTCTGAAAAAAACTCTCTTTTCGTCTGCCTTTCTCTCAATTATTCTTTATTTACTTGAAAAACATTCCCTATATTTTAATTGGTTTTCTTGTTAATATTGCCACAAGGCAGTAGTGGGATTGGGGCATAAAGCGGTAGAGGGTCCCTGCCTGAAAGAAGAGACTACGAAGTGGATAGAGACTGGTCCCAGCCCGCTATTGTGCCAGGCATTGCCGTCGCCTGTAATCATCGTAAATATCAGCAAATATAAGTTTCCTTGTAAGATTATTGGTGGAGGTGCTGGGTACGCCTACCTGGCTTTCCCGGCAAACCAACACGGAACTTCGAAGTGGTCGCCATCTTCATTTTCCTGCAATGGCTTAACAGGCCCACCCACAAGAGCAACAGCAGCCGCAACAGCAGCAGCAGCAGCAGCTGCCTACTCTGATTTTCCTGCCTCCACGAGACCCCGGAACCTTCTCGGGAACAGGCAAGAACAAGGTGAATGTCGAAGATTGGGTCGCATTGTACGAGCGTGTGAGCGAATACTATAGGTGGGACCCTAGGTTGATGCTGGCCAACGTTGTATTTTACTTGCGGGATACAGCGCTCACCTGGTATGAGACACATGAGTCGGAGTTGACCAGCTGGGACGTTTGCAAACTGAAGCTTGTAGAGTTTTTCAGCAGGCCATTTGTGCGACAGCAGGCCGCGAGGAAAAACCTGGAATGTCGCGTGCAGACATCGACAGAATCATATGTATCTTACATACAGGACGTATTGGGCCTCTGTCGAAAGGAGGACGAGAACATGAGCGAAACTGACAAAATCGCTCACATATTAAAGGGAATAGCCGATGATGCCTTCAATCTGTTGGTCGTTGAAGATTGCGCCACCGTCGACGTGGTTTTGAAGGAATGTCAGCGCTTCGAGCACGCCAAGAACCGTCCCATAACCCGCCAGTGTGCGCGTCTGCCTAATACCGCAGCCACTTCGACCTGCGAAGACAGCCCCAAGTTCACGCAAGCTACATCGTCCGAAAACGTCACCCTAATCGTTCACCGCGAACTCGAAACAATGGCTCCTGCAGCCATCGCCTCCGACGGTCCTCAAGACAACGCATCCACCGTCTCCCTCATCCAAGCCGACGTTCGCCAAGAAATAGCAAATCTCGGCATCGCACCTGTTTGCGCTGTTCGCACTACCGAGAGCTCGGCTTCTGTTAACCAGATTCTGGTGTACCCTTCACGCTACCCTTCCCGCTACCGGAACCCTGCTGAATGGAGAACGTCGGATGATAGACCGATCTGCTTTCACTGCTCTCGCGTCGGCCACATTGCACGCTACTGTCACAATCGTTGGACATCTAATTCATCTTGGAACACAGGAACACGGCGTCGCTTTGAAGGCAACTCTCGCCAGTTGTCTACTCCGTACGATCCGCAGCCTGTTCCTACTAACGTTAGGGGCCGAAGGTTCAGCCGGTCACCATCACCCCAAGGCCGCCGATCTCTCTCGCCGATGGTTTCTTGATCCAGGTCCCCTGCACGACCTGGGCCCTCAACCTCGGGAAACTAGACCATGCAGCTCCCGGAGGTGACGCTGCATTAACGACCCATTCTGCAAATCCTCTGTTGACGATTCCTACACGCCGCAATATTTTGGACCTTTTGGTGGATGACGTTACCGTTACAGTCCTCATAAACACTAGCGCACAAATTTCAGTCATGAGCGCTGCTCTTTGTATTAAACTGCGAAAAGTGATCACGCCTCCTATTAAGTGCGCAGTAATGCTTGCCGATGGGAGGACATCTACCGTTCTCAGCATGTGCACCTCTCGCGTATGTATTGCTGGGCGCCAGACCGTCATATTGTTTACCGTGCTTGATCAGTGCCCACATGACGTGATTCTTGGTCTCGACTTTCTCTCTGCGCACTCCGCCCTTATCGACTGCTCGACGGGTCTTCTTCAGTTGGAACTGCCTTTTGACGCCGCTGTTGCCCGTGATGCTCAAAATCGCCTTTGTGCCACCGAGTTCCTGCATCTTCCGCCGCAAACCGCGACTTACGTGCAGCTCGTGTGTGATCCGCCTATGCGCGATGGTGAATATGTCGTTTCACCTTTTACCGACGTTGTGCTAAAGCACTCCATTGCTGTCCCGGACACCGTGGTGAGAGTATGCCACAACCAGACCCATCTGTCTCTTTTGAACTTTGGTTTCCCCGCGCACGTGCTGCCTGCTGGTATTAAACTAGGCGTCATGTCGTCGTTGCAAGAGTGTGATATTTCTGAACTGTCGGCTCAGCAACCTACTCCACACGTCAACTTGCTCAGTGCGCCCAACCTGTCAAGCATTGACATTGGCAAAATGATAGCGCCAGATCTTTCGCCCTCCGAAGCACAACACCTCCACCGTCTTTTGACATCCTATGCGGACATATTCGATCTTGACAACCGCCCTTTAGGCCAGACATCAGTTGTGACCCATCACATCAACACCGGCGATGCCAACCCAATTCATCGCCGCCCTTACCGCGTCTCCGCTGCCAAACGCTCTGTCATCCAGAAAGAGGTCGAGAAAATGCTCGCCAAAGGCGTCGTCGAACACTCATCTAGTCCGTGGGCATCCACGGTCGTGCTTGTCAAGAAGAAGGACAACACATGGCGGTTTTGCGTCGACTATAGACATCTCAACAAGGTCACTAAGAAGGACGTTTACCCCTTACCAAGAATACATGACGCCCTTCACTGCCTTCATGGCGCAAAGTTTTTCTCGTCCATTGACCTTCGATCTGGTTATTGGCAGATCGCTGTTGACCCACGGGACCGAAAAAAAACAGCATTTGTAACCCCCGATGGGTTATACCAATTTAAAGTAACGCCGTTTGGGCTTTGTAATGCTCCGGCCACCTTTGAGCGCATGAAGGATTCCCTTCTGCGCGGCTTCAAATGGTGCACTAGCTTATGCTACTTAGATGATATAATTGTTTTTTCACCGACGTTCGCAAGCCATCTTGAGCGACTGTCCAGTATTCTCCAAGTATTCCGCCACGCTGGTCTCCAGCTGAACTCCTCCAAATGCCGTTTCGGCCATCACGAAATTACTGTACTTGGTCACCTCGTTAACGCATCTGGGGTACAGCCCGATCCGGACAAAATTCGCGCAGTGACTCGATTTTCCGTGCCCTCTTCTCCTAAGGATGTCCGGAGCTTCCTTGATTTGTGCTCCTATTTTCGCCGCTTCATCCGGAATTTCGCCGATATTGCGCGGCCTGTCACCGAGCTTCTTAAAAAAGATGTCCCACTTCTTGGAATTCGCCTCAAAGTGCTGCATTTCTGGCGCTCATTGCAGCCCTCACGACTACGCCAATATTAGCCCACTTCGATCAGACTGCCCCGACAGAAGTTCGTATGGACGCGAGTGGCCACGGAATTGGTGCTGTTTTACCTCAGCGTCAGCATGGACGTGACTGTGTCATCGCTTACGCCAGCCGCCTTTTATCAGCTGCCGAGAGGAACTATTCCATCACGGAAAGAGAATGTCTTGCTCTTGTTTGGGCTCTCGCTAAATTTCGCCCGTACCTCTTCGGCCGCAGTTTTACTGTTGAAACGGATCATCATGCACTCTGCTGGCTTTCCTCAATCAAGGATCCCACGGGACGTCTCGGTCGTTGGTCTCTCCGCCTCCAAGAATACACTTTCTCGGTCGTGTATAAATCTGGTCACCTTCATCAAGACGCCGACTGCCTGTCACGGTATCCAGTGGATCCACCAGACGCCACAGAGAGAGCTACGGAGGCTTGCGTCTTATCAATATCAGACTTTCTTGATATCGCTTCTGAGCAATGCCGCGACCCGGATTTACTTCCCATCATAGAAAGCCTGAGTTCCGCTACTCCACCCACTTCTCTGAACTTGTATTTCATTCATGAAGGTGTTCTCTACCGCCACAACATGCGCCCTAATGGTCCTGCCTGACCGCCTTCTCGTCGTGCCTTCCCATTTGCGTGTGGATGTTCTCCGAACGCTTCACGATAAACCTGCCGTTGGTCACCTGGGAGTCACGCGCACTTATGATCGCGTCCGGCGCCATTTTTTTGTGGCCACGCCTATATTGCTCTGTGCAAAAGTATGTCGCCAGCTGCGACCTTTGTCAACGTCGAAAACGACCAACATTGCTTCCAGCTGGCCTTCCTAACCCTATTGAGATCCCTGCTGAACCATTCTACCACGTAGGGCTCGACCTTCTCGGGCCATTTCCCACTTCTACATCCGGGAACGAATGGGTTGCCGTGGCGACCGACTACGCGACACGTTACGCGATCACCCGAGCTCTTACAACCAGCTGCGCTACCGATGTCGCCGACTTTCTACTGCACGACATCAAATTGCATCACGGCGCTCCTCCACAGCTCGTTACTGACCAAGGCCGATACATTATATCTCGCGTCGTCCAGGATATCGTACGTTCCTGTTTCATGAACCACAAGTTCACAACGGCATACCATCCACAAACTAATGGACTCACAGAGCACCTGAATCGCACTATCATCGACATGTTGTCAATGTATGTTTCTCCAGACCACCGTGACTGGGACGCAACGTTACCCTACGTCACCTTCGCTTACAACTCCTCCAGACATGACACCGCAGGCTATTCCCCGTTCTACCTTCTTTATGGACGGGAACCCTCTCTGCCTCTAGATACACTCCTTCCCGCTGGTTCAAGCTCCCCTGTCACATACGTCCGCGATGCCATGGAGCGAGCCGACGCAGCACGACAGATTGCCCGAGAACGACTCATATTTTCTCAAGCCTCCTAGAAAGATCGATACGATCGTCACCACCGCGAAGTTTCCTATGCACCATGTTCTCTCGTACTCTTGTGGACCCCATGTCGTCACATCGGCCTCTCAGAAAAACTTTCATTTCGCTATGACGGACCATACAAAGTCCTGCGCAAGATCACCAACCTCACCTACAAGATACAGCGAGTCGTCGACGAAGCGCACTCAAAGCCACCACCACCCACAGTTGTGCACGTCGTAAGACTGAAGCCTTATGTGTCACCCAACACTCCCCTTCCGTGACAAGCGCCGGGTCGGCGCTTTACCACCGTGGGGTAGTGCCCCAAGGCAGTAGTGGGATTGGGGCATAAAGCGGTAGAGGGTCCCTGCCTGAAAGAAAAGACTACGAAGTGAATAGAGACTGGTCCCAGCCCGCTAGTTTGCCAGGCATTGCCGTCGCCTGTAATCATCGTAAATATCTGCAATTATAAGTTTCCTTGTAAGATAATCAACATTTTGTTAAGATTGGAAAACGAGCCCATGCCCCGCCGTAGTGGTCTAGTGGCTAAGGCACTCGGCTGCTGACCCGCAGGTCGCTTGATCGGATCCCGGCTGCCGCGGCTGCATTTCCGATGGAGGCTGGAATGGTGTAGACCCGTGTGCTCAGATTTGGGGACACATTAAAGAACCCCAGGTGGTCAAAAACTCCGGAGCCCTCCACTTCGGCGTCTTTCATAATCATATGGTGGGTTTGGGACGTTAAACCCCACATATGAATCAATCAAAACGAGCTCTTAACATTATCTGCTCTTTAGCTCATTCCATACTATGAAGGGGTTTAGCGATGATGCGCACTTTTCCCAAAACAAAGGTCTAGCATGCATATTCTCACAGGCACTCAAGTTTCATCTTCCAAATTAGACATCAATATTAGGAGCGGTTGAGAAAACACTTAGTCTATAGACCTCTGTCTACCCTATTTTCAAATTCTGCGACGTTATGGAAAAGCAACGCATCCAAATGTCTTGTTGGGGCTTTGGCAACAAGCTTTGATTTTTTGCTTTAACTTATTTTCGCTTTGGAAACTAGCTTTTTTTGCTTACCTCATGTTACCACACTTGGAGTCCATTCGAATTGGCGCCCACAGTCAGTAATGAACCAAAAGAAAACGTTCTTTCAGTGCATTCCCCTTTTCAAAAGCTGGTTATTTTGGAACTCTGTTGTTCCCCGTATTATGCAATTTCGTCTTACCAAGCAATTGACATGTTCTTCATGCAAAACAGATATAACTGTCCATGACACCACCACAACAAAACATAGTCGTGAGACATGCCTTGTCACCGTAAATGGACAGATTCTGCGTGTTTAAAGAATATTTTTATTGTTTCAACAGCATCGACACCGAATGTTCAATTTACTCAGATTTGTTTAGTGTTGCAACAGTATGGCGCCTGTGCTAGTCCGTTCCTATCTAATGTCCCGTCTGGTTGCGCTACTCGGAATGGCTCTTATATCCAAGCACGAACTGACCCAATCCTCAACTCTTTTAAAGTGGCGCTTTCTTTCTTTTATCGTAGGAACGAGCGTGGTTTTGTCCTTACCTGGTGCAGAAGGATATATTTTTCCATGATGAACAGCTTGTTTATCAAGTGTAATCACCATTTTCTGGAATAGCCTACCTTCTTGCGCCTCATGTGAATGCACATGAAAAGCACATGCAGAATTGTTTCCAGAGCACGCGTCATTAAACTTTTATAAAAACAGCTGCGTTTTGAAGCTCTTGACATGAATTTAAAAAAAATGCTTGATTATTAGTTTGCCCTGCTGCTCTTTTTTTTCACAAAAGTGCTTCTCTCCTAGTGATATTTTTAGAGGTTTGATTGCAGTTAATAATAACGTTTTCATTGACATTACCTTTGCAATAAGAGTGGTGGCAGAGTAGTTAAACCACTCCATATATGTTGTATAAATGCTGACTCAATATGATTTTATGGAGTCATGGTTCCTAAATACTTTAGTGGTTTTGTGACTGGGCACAGATAGGTCACTGGCCCGTGCATACATGTTTAGTATATCGTGCTTTGCAAATTAGTGCAAGGAAGCTCTATGCGAAATTTTGGTAAATGTAAAAGGTTGGTTGGCGTTACATTCAGTGCAGCCAGTTCAGCCATTTTCGCCTTCCATGACCTCACAAATTGACACCATAACTATTTCACTATAGTTGATTCTGTTATTCTTGGCCTAATTTGTAATTGAATTACTGTGGCTGCATCTAAGAAAAAATGAACGCCTCGAGAACGTTCCCCTTTTTTGTTAATTTTCATTGAGTTAGCACGTCTTAACTGGGTCACAAAATGTTAAGCGAACCATGTTTTTTGCATATCACAAATATGGCCGAAAAATTTCACGTTTCTCAAAAACCTCGTCCTAGTTGTTTATTTTCTTTGCCAAAAGTTTTTGTGCCTGTTTGAAGTCTGTAGTTCTGTGCCGACTGAGCTAGAGAGCGTCAAAAAAAATTTCTTTTTTCATAAAATGTTTAGTGAATCACTAGATAAATTGGTATTTGTGGCAATACAATGGAGCAACGAAACTGTGAAAATAATGACTCTTTTCTGTATATAAACTTCCGAGGGCTTCACACACAAGCAAAACTGAATAGTTCCCATTTTTTCCTGAAACAATGCAAGCTGAAAGAGCGCAAATATATTATGTGCAGCTGGCCTGTTTGATAGGATAAAAATAAAAAAAATAGATTATGTGATGAATGTATAGCAAATTGTCTGCAAACAGAAATTGCAATTTCCTATTTTTTTCGCGAAATGCTCTGTATTCAGCGTCAAAAGGTCGTTTTGGTGCTTGGAAAATAAGCATGCATGATATCTCACTCTAAAATGTGATGTATTAGCTGAACATAGGTGCAGTGCAACAAACATTTAAAAAACTGTTTTTGACGCCCTCAAAGTGAGCAGGCAAAGAGCTAGAGACTTATAAATATGCAGGAAATTTTTGGGCAGCGGAAATGTTTGAGCAAGATATGTTTTGAACTTCGGGAAACACTTGAAAATTATTTCAGGTATATTCGTGGTCGGAAAAACGCTCGATGATTTGAAAAACATGACCCAACTGCGCACAAGTATTTTGAGTTAACGTCAGTGACGATTTAAAAATGTGTAGTGTAAGTTTTGGTGTTGCATTGCTGCACTTTTTAATTTGTTTTGTGGGTGCTGGTTTGCCCCACTGTCATATTAAATGTAATGTGCAGATGAAGCTTAGACGTGTTCTAATCTATCCATTAGAAAGCATTAGCAGACCACACATCCGGAAATGAGACAGAAAAAACCGTGTGCTTTGCGTCTGCTTGTTTTGTCCAATTTTTGTATGCATGTTCTGTGAGTACTTTTACTGCATTATCCTGTTCTGTGTAATGTGCGTTTCTTCATATGTTCATGGATGCCTTCTTCGAGCTTGATTGATATGGTCATCAATAGTACGGAAGCAACAAATTTATTGTACACTCTTCAACTTCTCTTGTACTGTTTCTTGCACCGTTGTGATGTAAGGCTGGTTTGGGATAGTCTGGTGAAGATAGCTTTGCTGTAAGTTGACAGCTGATACAATAGTTCAAGAGGAAACGAATGAGGATACAAGAGGAAACGAATGATTTATAGCCAGAGAGTCAAGGTATTTTTGAAAAAAATGCGGTTCACAAATGACGATGATGGCAAACTTATCCTCAAAAACGAACACTTTAAACTCAAGCATTATTGACTGTTCACCTCTGGCATTCCACTGAATTATAGAAGCACGCTTGAATTATTGCGGGAGAAACTGGTGTTGTCTATGGCCCGCCATCTTGTTACTGAAGGCCGGCTAGAACTGGTTTTAGTGTGTCCAAGACTTGCAGCGTGCGTTTACCGGCAGGTATCTAGATGCTAGCCAAGAGAGTAGAGATAACACTCATGAACGACCTGAATGCAGAAAAACTCGTCCCTCTTGGGCGGATAGACTGCCTGCTAAGGGCGTAGCCGTTGTTGACTGTCGATGCTGTGGTTCCGTAGGCACGTGTACTTGCGGTAAAGCGGCCCAGTCACAGTCAGGTGTTCTCTTTTGCACCACAGTGTCTTTCGGCACTTCTAGACGTACCCCACGTAGGGGTGGGGCGGTCGCTGTGGTCGTGGCGGCGGTGGTGGTGGCGGGGGCGGCGTAAGTGCAGGCACACTCGGCACAGGACTGCTGTTCTTATCTGCGAGTGCAGCCGTCGACGGCAACACCGTCATTGCACAACTGTTATCGCTTCCTTTCGTCAGTATCCGTCTTTCACCATTTGCCTAAAATACTCCTCTTTTTCTTGAGTAATGGGCAGTCTTTGAATGAGATATCATGGTTTCTGATGCTGTTGCTGCATTTTAGGAGAGTTGCTTGGTAAGCATCTGCTTTGTGGGGTCGGGTGCAACGTAGGCGTGCTTGCTTTTTGTTACACACAGCTCAACAAGACCCCGTTTTAGATACTTGTGGCACTTTAGGGGCCTTGGGATCTATGGTCGGACCATGTGACAAAAGTTACATACCTTTACGTGTGATGCGATGATATCTCCTCTGAAGGTCACCTTAATGCAACAGGATTGGCCAAGCCAGCATACCTTTATTATCTCTGGGGCCTCACTAGCTGGCTTTATCAGCACAGGAAGGTCTGCGTTTGGTATGGAAGCATCAACGTCATAAATGACGCTCATCGCAACGACACTATCCTGTGGAGGTCGAGCACTAAGATTGATGCTTTCAAGTTCCGTGACAGCTTGCAAGTCATGTAGTGCAGCCGGGTGCTCAACGCCTATGACCAAGATGTTCTTCTATTGGTTGAGCCTAGCATTCTTTATCTCATTAGGCGTGGAAGCTTCGAGACGCACCAATACCACTTGCCAGTTTATGTTCTTCAGGTTGATTGGGGAGTCAACCGGAAAAAGTATGTCATGGCGTTTAGAAGTGCATGTAGCATTCACGGCATAGATGCTATACTAGCCTGCGAAGACGCGCCGACCATTGTCCATCTAGTTTTACGCTTCACTGCAAAGATGAAATCGTCGTCGCTGTCTTCACTACTCGCCGTGTACAGTTCAGTGCTGTTTCTGCTTCTGCCATCATCTCGGCTGTTGGGCTTCCTTGAGGTTGACGTCAAAGGCAACGCAAAGTCTGGACTGCGTGCTGAGGGGTCTGGATATATCGCTGCTTGCAAGAGAGCGATGATCTTCGAAAAATGCGTAAATTAACAAAAAACACCAAGAAAAATGAGCAGCCTTCGGCAGAGAAACACTCCGTCATCGTCATCTACTAAAAGAGTGGGGTAGCCACATCGCCTACGCCCCGACGCCCTAGAACTGCTGTCCTGCACCCTCCCGTCGACAATACAAGCTGACGCTGCCCAACAAGCAGTACCTCTCGCAGCCGCTACTTGCCCTGGCCTTCGGTTTACCAGCGAGATCCCCCTATCTTTACCGCTGCCGAAGACCAGAATGTCGAGCACTGGATCTCGTCCTGCAAAAAGTCAGTGCACCCAACAGGTGGGATGACGCTGCTAAGTTGGGCACTGTCAAAGTTTATCTCACCATTGTGGCAAAACTTTGGTATACAAACCACGAAACCAAGTTGGCGAACTGGTTCGCTTTCAAGGAGGCAATATCCACCATTGTTGGTCGCCCTGCCTAACGGGAGCTACACGCCGATCAATGTCTGCGGACATGGGCAATGGAGGCAGCTGATACTTTCACCTCTTATATAGAAGGTATAATAGATCTTTGCCGGCACGTCGATGCCTCCATGAGCGAGAGTGCCAAGTTACAGCACATTATGAAGGGCGTCGACGATGATGACGTTTTACAGATGCTCCTCGTGAAGTCTCTTAGCACTGTGACCGAAGTGTTAACTTGTGTCAGAGCTATGATGAAATGAGGGGGCAACAAGCTCTGACTCGCAGTTCATCCCAGGCGATCCAACCTTTGACCACACTGGTCGTCATGCCTGACCAGACATACCTTCACCCAGAAAGGAAGTACTTCATGCGAAAGGAAGTGGCTCGGCAGCTTTCTTTACGGCCTTTTGCTCAACGCCAGGAGCTCTCGCAGAAGTAGACGCTGTGGCATCCTGCACCATTGGCTCCCACGTTCCAACATTGGACCCGGGAAAAGATTTCTGAGGCTATGCGCTAGCCCTTTTAGCCGCACACCGTCACCGCACCTCTTACTTACTCTGAGACACTAAATCAGCAGCAGCTACACAAGCGTCCATGGTACCAGGAAGTGCCGCATACCTCAGCGCCGACTCAGCCGTCCACGGTATGGGATCTTACTATTGCTACCACAGCCTCAACTCACCCATCCACCGCATGTTCTGCTGTCCTCACCGCAAATGACTGGAGAACGCGCGATAACCGGCACAGCTAATTTGCATGCGGTGGCCCTGGTTATATCGCTCGATACTGCAGTCGTAGCGTACCAGGATACACAGATGGCCGGACACAGAACATCTTCAGGGACCTTCCTCTTTATTGTTTTGAAAATTCGGATCTTCTGTCAAGGGCGTCTTCACGGGACTGGCTGTCCACGAACTGAATCTGGTCGATCACCTTTTCTCCGTCATCCCTCCCCGTCACCCAGGCGTTTTCGGCCACCTCCTGGACACGAGGGAAACTAACCACCACAGTTCAGGAGGCACACAGCGAATGAAGAACCTATTTGGCTTGTGGCCACCTGTCCTGCCCGACTGATCATCGCTAAGGGCCACTACAATGTTGAGTATATTGTGCTTACATCATGCTCGCACGACATCATACTTGGATGGTATTTTTATCGCCTAACCACGCCGTTATTGATTGAGCAAGATCTCAACTTCAACTCTTGACGTTTATGACCAAGCCGCCGACCACACTCAGCCCAACGTACACAAACTCGTCACCAAAGCAGGCACTGAAATGTTTCTGAAAGCAGCTGTGTTACTACCCGCGTTCTGTGGCGGCATTAGCTGCAATGTTTGAACCATCAAGTCTGTTCCTTAGTAAAAAATCACTTGATCTGTTTTATTCAACCCTCTCGATTTCTGAAGGAAATAGCGTTATCTGCGTCATCAGTCCCCTTCCATATGCCTTCGAACTGTTTCAAGGTGCATCTCTTGGATACGTGCACGCCATTAAGAAAGGACACAATTTTACCATGCCACCAGACTCTGCTGGTGACTACGACGGCATCATTGCCCTCAACTCATCCAATAAACTATCTTCCGAACTTGTCAATTTATCTATTGCCAACGGACTGTCGCCATCTGAATGCTCTGAGCTTCACCAGCTGCTGTACCGGTTCCGTGAATTCTTCAACGTTGCTGAGCCTAGACTTCGCCGAACTTCCAATTTTCTTCACTACATTCACACAGGTTTCAATGCATCAGTAGGAAAGCGGTCATACCATGTTTCTGCCGTCTAACGTCATGTTATGCCCAAAAAGGTTGACGATATGCTCAAGTAAGACGTTATCCGACCTTCCCTAGTCCATGAGTGTCACCTGTCGATCTTGTTCAGAATAGAGATGGTTCTATTTGCTTCTGCGTGCATTACAAGTGCCTTAATACGATCACTCGCAAATACATTTTGAGGAACAGGAGACGAGAGGGTGGCGATGAGGCCGTGTCGTGGTCGCAGCTTTTCTTGGGGATATGAGCGTAGATGAGCTCTCAGCATCAGTGTCCAGCCAAGTTCAGAAGATAAGCCGTCCTGCTCTAGGCGTGGCTCGCACGTCACAAGCCGCACGGCTCACATCGTTTTTTCTTCGCCCAGCCGGCCTTAACGGGCGTGGAACTACAGATGTATACCCTTTGCTCAGGATTGATGACACTTGATTGCGTACAAGAAGCCTGGTTTTTATCGTTAGATTTGCGTTCGGGGTATCGGCAGGGGCCCTAAACAGTCTAAAAACAGCCTTCGTGACACCAGACGTGCTATACGAGGTAAATGGTATGCCCTTCGGCGTCTGCGATGCACCGTCCACATGCGAGCGCATGATGGACTCGGCTATCAAGGGTTTGAAATGGATCCTTTGCATCTGCTAGTTTGACGATATCCTCGTGTTTGCACCATTATTCACAACACACCTTGTACGCCTAAAACATGTCCTCAATTTCTGAAGAATGCGCAGCTCCAACTGTATATTGAAAAACACCACTTCGCTTCGCGGAAACTCACCATTCTCGGCCACGTCGTTTGAAAGAATGGCGTTCTTTCCGACCTGGCTATACTACGCGCTGTCACTGAATTTACCAAACCGACGACTGTAAAACAATTACGCAGCTTTGTAAGGGTTTTTTCCTACTTACCTTGGTTTGTGCGCAACTTCGCACCTACACTTACCTCTATGATCCAACTTTTAGGCAGCGCCAATGACATCTCGTCATTGTCTTCCGAGTGTGATCACGCATTTACTATTCTTCACCGTCTCAGACATTACTGTGTATATTGCGCCACTGCAATCCAACGGCTGCAACTGAGAGTCATACGGACGCCAGTGGTGTCAGTCTCTGTGCATTTCTCGCTCAATGAAAGCCTGGGTTCCTTGAGTATGTGGTCGGCTACGCAAACAGAACTCTCACCAAAGCTGAGTTAAACTACAGTGTTACCGAAAAAGAGTGCTTAGCTACACTTTGAGCGCTTGTCAAGTTTCGCTCGTACTTATATGGCCGAACGTGGGCTGTAGATACATACCCTGATGCATTAGGTACGTTGTCGATGCTGAAGGATTCAAGTCGCCTTGCTTGTGGGGCTCTCAGTCTTGAAGAGCACGACATCCGCAGCGTGTACCGTTCCGGTCACCAACATGCCGGTGCTGATGTGCTGTCGCGATCACCACTGTCCACTGAGGCTGCCTGTATATCCTCTATAGCACACGCGCTGTCACCTCTTGACGTCACCACCATCTCTTCTGCACAGCGCACCAATCTATAGATCACTTCGCTTTTTGACGTTCTATCTGAGGCACCGACACTTCCAAGTGATTCAGCAATGCGATGCCAAATTTCACACATCACTATTCCAGTTGGGTGCTTGTACCAGCGCAAATAATCACCAGATGGCAGGAAGTGACTGCTCGTTATTCCCGAAAAGCTACGCTCTACGATCTGTGCATCATTTCACTCTGACCTGCAATGCTCTCATGCCAGTGTCTTCAAGACCTATGAACGTTTACGGAAGAGGTACTACTAGCATGGGACGTTTACCTTTGTTCGACAGTTTATTCACTGCTCCCAAGAGTGTCAGTGACGGAAACAGCCACCACACCTTGGAGCAGCTCCAGTACAGCCGTTTGCGAGGTCCGACCACCCATTTGAATACGTCGGAAATGATCTGTATAGGCCACTCCCATTCACCATGACAGGTAACAGGTGGGCTATTGTTGCTGTGGGTCACCGGACACAGTAAACCCGAACCGCTGCTCTTCGTACGACGACCACTTAGGACGTCGCAGCTTTTATCCTCAATCGTTTCGGGCTACGTCATGACCCTCCACGCGAACTCTTCAATGACCGAGGCCGTGTATTTCTAGCTAACGTAAATCAAGAACATCTCCACCAGTATCATATGCTACAACGAATGACTGCTGCTTACCACTCTCAGACGAGTGGCTTGACTGAGTGGTTTAATTGGACCCCGGGTTACATGCTCGTGACCATAGGCGTATCAGCCGGGGAAAAAAGGGGAACGCGAGCCACCCCCCCCCCACTGAGAAAAATTGGGAGGCTGATGTCACATAGCAGCACTCAGAAGGGGGCACGCCCGAGTTCTGGTGACAGTGATGTGCGGGGCGCCAGAGCTGCCGCTCGGGGTCAGCGCTGGAGAACAAAAAGCAAGCATCCAAAGACTCCCCAGGTGTGCCGTCCATCCCCTCGGAAGCGCAGTTTCGCCGGCCAACCTCCTCAAATTGGCCACCGAGCAAGCCCTGGAAATATAGGGAAGGAAAGGGGCGTGGTGATGTAGAATTGCGTCACGAGTCACGGTGGGCTCCCGAAACGTCTTGTCCTTTCCTCAGCCTTGGCTGTGCATCGTGCCGACGGAACGATTAGAATTTTTTGGAATTTAGCGTGAAAGGCATTCAAGAGAGCAGCGGAGAGTGGTGGTGAAGAGAAGACTGTATACATCAGTGTGCGTAAACAGGAGATGAAGGAAGTTTGCGCAAGTGTGCGTAAGGTCATTCCACCTTGTCGGCGAAGGCTTTTGTCGTCAGTGGTGATAAAGAGGGTACCCACGTGAAGGGTGAAAGCTGGTGCTACCAGCAGAAGAATAGTGTGAGACCACCACCAGAGAGCGAAGACGCGTCCTGCAATCGCAACGTGGGGGAGCGGACGTGTTACCGGCGAAGAAGTATGGGGCTTGGAGAGCGGCCAATTGAAGACGTGAAGTTTCCTTAAAGAAAAACTTCGGAGGAAGCGGACCAACACTAGTGCCGGACTTTAAGTGAGTGATGCTGGGAAGAGCATCATACAGACTTTGTTCCAAGGACTTTGGACTGAATATGTTTTCGAGCAGTTTAGTCTATAAATGTCTTGTTTGTTTGGTGCATGTGTTTGCATTGTTGCGCGGAGTGTGGTTCGTGTCCGTTGTTTAGAGTATAGCTGATTGTTTTGGGTAGTCTATTGTTTGATTGATGAAATACTGTACTGAACCTAGTGTGCATGTTTGTGTATCGTTGGACCTGCCATACTGGAGAATATTATTTTGTTTTGTTTTTCAACTCTCACCTCTCACTCGTTCGTTGGAACACAGCCGGCGTCCGCTGGCACACCAAATAGGACCACTTCTAAATTGTCCGCGCTTTCGTGGTGCAGTTTGGGGGGCCGATACTTAGGTCCTTGCAATTAGCCCGGCAATCGCCTCCCTAATTAACGGGACCTGTGACAGCTGAGTCCCCCACTTTCTACAATGGCCACTCTGGGCTACGTGCTGCGGAAACCAACAAGTAAGGCATAGTTTTCCATCACAACAGTAATACCTCAATTATGTTTTTGCTGTAGAATAGAATTGATACAAGGCTATGTTACAAGCTAGTAATATTTTTGTATGCCATTGTGAGGATAATAAATAAATAAATAAATAAATAAATAAATAAATAAATAAATATATATATATATATTGTATGCATTTATTGTGCGCTTCATCCTCAATTGGACAGCCGTCAATCATCATTACCTGTTCTGACTGACTATCATCAACGTCTTTGAACGTGCGCTTCATCGTCGGGTTCGTTGCGCTTGTTCGTTCCCGAGTTCACGGCGAATAAACCTCGTTACAACCGAGTCGTCATACGTGGTGGTGGTGGATTGATAATCCCGGACCTCGCCTTACAACGCTTACTCGCTGGAGCTCCGTTAAGGCCGCTTCTTGAACCCTCAGTCCGCCAACATGTCTCAGAGTTAGTGGGCGGACGCCCTTTCTGCTCCCGTTCCTGCGCCGCAAGCCCCTTCTCTTTACATCGTAAACAACCAGTTCCACCCTTCGACCTTCACTGGTCTCCGTAGAGAAGATGTCGAGGAGTAGCTCGATAACTATGAGTGAGTAAGCGCAACTAATCACATGGACGACTCCAACAAGCTACGACGAGTATCGCTTTGTCTCATGGGCATTGCCAAGACATGGTTCTTCAACCATGCGATTGACTTCACCGACTGGCCTGCCTTCAAGCAGCAACTTCGCAAAGTATTCGGCACACCTGCCATTCGATCTGCTCTAGCGAAGAGAACCCTAGATACTCACCAAGAACTTCCCGGTGAGTCGTATACATTGTACATAGAGGATGTCATTGCGCTTTGTCGGCGCGTCAATTCTTCGATGTCCGAGTCAGACAAACTGCGTCACATCCTGAAGGCCATCGGAAGCATTGCCTACAGTGCCCTTGTTGCCCAGAATCCTTCTACTGTCGCTGAAGTCGTCTCTGCGTGTCAGCGTCTCGACGAACTTGATTCTGCTCGCCTTCAGTCGGGCAATTGCGAACACCGTCCAGCAGACCGGGACCTGCGTGACATGATACGGGAGATCATACGAGAAGAACTCCAATCAATGGGCTTCACACCACCTTCTACATCTGTCACACAGCCTTCAAGCATGGCCTTGCGTGACATCGTAAGGGAGGAACTGACATCATTCACAAGTCGAGCCCACGTACAACCACCTCCATTCTGCCCTCCTACGTATGCGCAAGTTGCGGCTGCGCCTCCTCGCAACGTAAACCCTACGTCGCCGCAGCCATCGTTCACGTCGGTTGCTTCTGCACCACCGGTTCACTTCCGGTCCATGCCACCCCACCCTCCGTCTGCCCCCTTGAGTGTGCTATCTGCCGTTCCGCCGTACGCCCCCTACTACCCGCCTTGGTGCCCATGCCACCCAACATGTTTTTACTGTGGATATCGTGGCCATATATCACGCTTTTGCTGCAAGCGCCAGCAGGACGAGCGTCGCGGGTGCGACATGTGTGAATGAGACGATTCCAGTGGAGATTCTTACGCCCGGCGTTGTTCATCTGGACAGCAGCGGTCTCCATTTCCAGCCGCATCGACTGCCACGTAGAACAGTTACCGTTCAAGCCGACGCCGATCACCTTCGCCCTTTCGTCGCTCCTCTTCTCCTCTTTGGCCAGCCTCCTTTACAACTGACGACTGGTCGGAAAACTAAATGATGCAGTTTTCGGAGGAGAAACTGCATGTAACAGTAGGACTGATATGCCTCCAGCACACCTGTTAAACATGGTTTCTGTTATGGTAGAAGGAGTTCTCGTGGACGATTTGGTGGACACCGGTGCTACAGTTTCTGTGATTAGATATGATTTGTGCAAACGCCTAAAAAAGTAATCACACCTTATAACGGCCCCACTCTAGTCGAAGCTTAGGGAAACACTATCCACCATTTTGCTCTTTGTACTGCTCGTGTTTTTATCGATGACATCCTGCATTACACCCAGATCCCAGTGCTTACTGGTGCTCTCACCAGCTAATTCTAGGGTGGGACTTCCTATCTCATTCTGCAGCCGCTATATGTTGTGGTAAACGGATTCTGCACCTAACTAATACGGACTCCATGTTTGATGAAAGCGTGTACAAGCCACTACGCCTGTTCGATCGCGAAGATCTGGAACTACCGCCACATCAAGAGCGAATTGTGACCCTGACCTCTAAGGACATCGACCACGGTGACGTCTTCGTGTCCCCTTCGTCAACTTGCGTCGATAAAGACATAGCCCTTGCGTCAGGTGTCGTACGCTTTTACCATGACTCCGCGCTCGTCATTGCTACAAATGTAACACCGGAGAAAGTTCTCCTGCCAGAGAGCAGTAGAACTTTCAGCAGTAGCAGTAGCCTGTGTTGTGGTGCTGTGGGATTCGGTTCGGACTGTCACGGTGGATGAACGTGTTTTTTGAGTGCTCCCGATTGACTGCGCAGATAAGTGTTTTGCATATTTTGAGCTTGTCTTTATAATTTTTAAGATAGCACTTGAAATATTTGCAGCATTTATTACATTGTATGGCTTTTTCGGGTGTCAGTCACCAGGTATTTAGTAGTTTGTGCGTGTGTGTGTGTTTAATTTTTTGTGTTTTTTCTTTTGCCACCCCATGGGGGAGGTGCATGTACATTGAACACACAAATTTTAGTAGTAGAGCTTAGACTTGCTCTTTTTCGTAGGACAGGGCTCAAGTTTTGTAATTGTCGAGCGAGACAAGTCATAGGGACAATTGGTGTCAGAAAGACATGGTTAAAAAGACTATAAAGTGTTCAAGATGCGGGGTGGGTTTGAAAATAAACCCAAGTGTAAAAGCGGATGGAGAAGAGGCGGACACGAAGTGTAGGCAATGAGAGGTTGAGAGAAAAAATGGAGAAAAAGATGGTTGCCCAGAGTGAACTGCTGATGAGAATCACCAACCTGGAGACTGCGTTGACGACAGAGCAATGGAAAGTGAGGGCAGTGGGAAAAAGGCTGAAGACCGCCGAGGAATCACTAGCCAAGGTGAACAAAAGAGCGGTCTTCAGAGAGCACAATAGGGAACCGGCAACCAGAACGACGCAGAGGAAAGAGCAAGAAAGCTTGAAAAAAATAAGTTCAGCCGGTTCAATTGTCGCAAGGCCCAGGCCCTGCTTCAGCGAAGTAGTGGTGGGGCTGGGAGGGGACAAAGCAGCCGGCGTCACAGGCGCAAGTAACACCCAGGTGCAGGACGCTCCAGCTTAAAGTCACAGCATGTGATAATCACCAGGAACTCGAAGTTAAATTGATGCACAGAAGGAATCAAAGAGAGGGTAAAAGGTGACAACAGGGTTGCAGTAGTGGCGTTTCCAGGACGCAAGCTGGAAGCAGTCATGAGGCAAGCGAGCGCATATCTCAAATATACTGCTGATGGACGAAACCTCATGATAATTTCAGGTGGTTTAAACGATGTCCTAAATGGAGATACAGCAGGACTAGCAACCACACCAGCGAAAGGGGTTGATGACATGCGCGCCACTTCTCCTCAAGTACAGGTAGTGATATGCACTATACCGGAGGTACCGGACAGCAACCTGCAAGGAGCGGTTGTCATCGCAAACCAAGAGATATGGCGGATGAGTCGAGAGAAGGGCTTTGAGGTGGCGGAAATAAACAGAGAGGTGCATACGTGGGGTGGTTTTCAGCGAGTCGAAATTCCCTTCGATGGGCGGCTAGGTCACGAGGTGGGTTGGCGACTTGCAGGACACGCAGTAACTTTTTTGGGGGGCACGCCGGCCCTTCGGTGTGCAGGATTGCTATTAACAAGGAAAACAACCAGGTAGACTCTTTGACAGGTGGTATGAACAGATACGACGCCAAAGTGGCACTTGTATCTAAGATAGGTAGAGTCCGGGGCAGAAATATACGTAGCCACGAGCGCCGAGCCAATTCAGACATTGGGTATATTAACAAGCAGGGTAGCAGGAACAGACTGAAGTGGGAAAAGATAGAAGAATAGCTAAGGAAGGAGAGGCCGATGGCATACAGGTTTGTAGAAACACATCTTAGAGACATAGAACAACCTCCTAACTATCCGGACTACGCGTGGGAATATTGTGATAGAACAGAAGGCAGCAGAAAGGGGGGTGATATTGGGGCATTCATATATAAAAGTTCAGACTGGCGAAGGGTCTAGCTGGAATGCAAGGAACATTTATGGATAAAAGGGAAAGTGGCAGGGCAAATGACACTGCATGGTTTCTTGTACTTGTGGACGGGAGCAAAGACCAGAGAAAAAAACCAAGCAATAGTAGAGTGCATATCAAAGGACATTGAGGAGGCAAAAGGAGAGTGCGAGATAATTATATTAGGAGATATGAATGCGCACATAGCAGATATAGATAGGTATACCGACCCGACAGGCAAGATGATCATGGATATGTGTGAAAGGCATGATTTGATCATTTCCAACAGTACCGAGATGTGTGATGGGCAAATAACATGTTAGGTAGGATTACGCACTGTTGTCACATAGGATGTATGATAAGCTTAGGGGAATGCACATAGATCAAGGTGGCTCCAGAAGTCTGGGTAGTGATCACGAACGTATCAAGCTAAGTTTTGGAAAAGCAGTGAAAATGGGAAGGAGACAAGAGGAGCAACTACAGGAAAATTTTTAATCAGAAAGGCAAATAGAAATAGCTACTAAACAAATTAAAAAGTAATCACTGAGGATAATAAACCAGTGTGGACATACACGAATCTAATTAGACTGTTTGAGCTAGATCTTGCTTAGGCACGTGAGAAATCACTCCGGAAAAGAGTACGCAAACCCAAAAGTTGGTGGGTGAGGAAGCTAAGAGAGCCGTCGCAAAATGTCAGGATGCCTCTAGGGAACACAGACATGCCAAGCAGCGGGGTGAACCGACAGATGATGTTGAAAGAAAATGGAAAATCTTTCTAAGCTGTAGAAGGGATGCATCCCTTCTGATCAATGAAAGGATTAGAAGAAAAGGAGCTCAGTGGCTGGCAGAAGTACATAAAAAAGATAGAAAGGCAACTGCAAAATTTTGGAACCATCTATACTCCCTAAGAAATGAGACGAGCCTAGAGCAGAGGTTTACAACTACAGCTGAAGGTGCTAGCCTAGAAGGTGACGAAGCTATTGAATATATAACAACAAGATGACAGAAACATTTCAACAAAGAAAAACTTTATGCACCACAATAGATAAGCATGAATGAAGTGGCGCAATGGCTCTATTTTTACAACCAGAGTGGGAAAGGGCTGAGAAGAAGGTTCCTAGTAGAACATCAACAGGCCCAGATGGCATTCTAATTATGCTGATAAAGGCATTAGGTCCGAAGTCTAAGCAGGCTTTGAGAGAGACAATGAGCAAAATATTAATCGATTGTGAGGTCCCCGATGGACGGAAACTTAGTAGGATGAACATTATCTATAAAGGAAAGGGAGAGAAAGCTGACATGAAGAACTACCGTCCTATAACAGTGACATCAGTGGTCTACAGGCAGGTGATGCCGATTGTAAAGGAAAGACTGCAAGCATGGATATATGATAAGGGGGTGCTTGTGGAACTGCAAAATTGGTTTCGGAAACACAGGAGGTTTGAAGACAATCTGTTCTCACTGACGTAGTGCATCGAAATAGCGGAAAAGGAACACAGGCCCCTGTGACTAGCATTTTTGGATATCAAGGGAGTGTACGATAGCGTGGTTCAAGTGTAATTGGGGGGAATAATGAACACACTGGGCGTGGAAGACGGAGTCACTAATCTTTTAAAGGATATCTGTAAAGGTAACAAGGCAGTTATAAAGTAAGAAAAACAGGTATCCAAGCCTGCAGAGGTAAAACATGGGCTTAGGAAGGAGTGTCCTCCGTCACCATTATTATTCATGATGTACCTACAATAATTTCAACGCCCATCACATGCTTTGAGGGAGCACTAGGATGAATGCCAAGGGCCGGAACATTGTTACATTCGCTTCCGACTACGACCTTTTCATAATGAACGATGGTACCCCAACATATCTGCGGGGTCTCACGTATGGCAGTTGCCTTGACCTGACAATGGTGTCACGGTGCTTCTTTCACAAAGTTAAATGGTTTTGCGATATTGAGACTCATGGGAGTGATCACATACCCACCTACGTGAAGATCGATGGTATCATAAAAAATTTCTCTTCCGGTGTTGTAATTGGCACTGACTGGTCGATGTTTACATCGCCTGTGTGTGATGCTTGCCAAGAAGGCCTTGCCTGCAGCCTGGAAAATATCATAGCGGAAGCATGCAAGCGTGCAAGTGTAAATTATCATTTTCGTCTAAAATAACACAGTTTGACATCGAACTAGAAAGATTACGAGCTATACGAAGGCGTGCTGAACGACGATACAGACGCACAAGCTCAATTTACGATCAGAGGGAAGCAAGACGGCTCCAGAAAAAGATTCAACGACGCATTTACAAGCTGGAGAGCAAACGCTGGAAAGCATTCTGCGAATCTCTAGACCCTCATAAACCGCTGTCATATATCTGGAAAACAGTTCGTGGGTTCGCTCCTTTCCGCAACAACGGCACCCTTTTAAAGCTTTGGCACTGCACCATGGAAAAACAGAACTCGAGGTGGCTGAAGAATTTTGCACGAGAGTTGCCGGGAATATTATCAACGAGAGCATCGACGCCGTGATCGTTCCTGAGACGCGATTACCAGAAATGGACATTACATTCACCATGGAAGAACTGGAAGGTGCGTTAGTCACTTGTAAGCGCATGTCATCACCAGGTCCTCATGGTATTAGTTATAGTGCGTTGGGACGCCTTGGACAAAAAGCCAGAAAAGAACTTTCAACATGCTTCACCAACTCCTGGCTCAGCGGCAGTGTTCCCCGAGAATAGAAAATAAGTCGATTAATACCACTTTTGAAATCGGGAAAATCACCATTGGACTTGATAGCGTATCGCCCTATTGCCCTCGCAAGATGCCTCGGAAAATGATGGAAAAAATGGTTCTATTTAGTCTCGAGTGGTACTTGGAACTATACACCAAATACCCTTCTTGAATGGCAGGCTTTCGTCGGGGTCGATCTTCCATCGACTGTGTCCTTGACTTATCGACATTTGTTCAGCAAGAAAAAAGTCGCAAGCGCATATCAGTGGCACTCTTTCTTGAAGTGAAGGGTGCATATGATAATGTAGCTCACGATTTCAACCTCACTTCTCTGGCAGCAATGGGCATTAGTGGACGAATGTTTCAATGTATATAAGGTTATATAACTGGCCGGGGTTTCTTTGTGCAAACAGATGAGTGTACAACTGCTGAACATTACACCTACTTCAGATCACCTCAGGGAGGTGTTCTAAGCCCCACATTGTTCAATGTTGCCCTCATTGGTCTGGTGAAGGTTCTGCCAAAGTCGGTGTGCCTATCCATATACGCCGATGATATTTGCCTCTGGAGTGCTGCAGTTACTCGCCCTCAGGTGCGTGCACGATTACAGCGGGCGGCAACCCTCACAACAGCCTACCTTCAGAAACAAGGCCCAACTATATCAACTGTGATGTGCGCGTTGATGGCGTTTACACGCAAACCAATGACACCATACCCTGTTTACATCAATGAGCAGAGTGTCAAATATGCACGGACGCATCGTTTTCTGGGCATAATAATCGACAGAAGTCTTTCGTGGAGCCCGCATTGTGCGTACTTCAAGAAGAGACTGCTATCTATTGTGCATATAATGAAATTCATGTGCGGGAAAGCATGGGGAACTTCTGTGGCCTTCATGCTACAGCTGTGCAGGGCCGTATTTCTGGGTCTATTGTGCTACAGCTTGCCGGTACTAACACTTGCAAATTCAATACTCATTCATTGGAGAGTTTGCAGGGTCAGGCACTGCGTATCTGCCTAGGACTGCCCCGATGCGCTTCTACTTATGCTACAATCATGCTTGCCAAAGACCATCCGGTCAGGACATATAGAGTTGTGGATTGCCTCAGAGCGCACATTCGACATTCTAGCCGTGTCCCCGACCACCACTTGGCCCTTCTACCCTCCGGAAGACCACGCGCTACGTTTTCAGACGTCATAGCCAAGCACCTAAACAGCATTACATCAGGATATACGCCAGCTACGAGAATGGCATGTCCCTTGCGGTGCCTCGACAAGCCGCATGTACGTCTAGAAATTCCGGGTATCAAAAAGAAAAGCAATCACTCCAGAGTAGCAATGAAGCAAGCAACACTGCTATTATTACATGAGTTGTACTTGGACCGAACGCAGATATACACTGATGGGTCCGTCTCGTCGAGCAGCTCATCAGGTGCTGCTTTAATTCCGGCTGCAGCAATGACAATCAAATTTAAGTTGTCACATATGTCTACATCTACGGCATCAGAGCTTGCTGCTGTAAGGGCTGCTTCACAATATCTCGTTCAAGAACGTCGAGGAAAATGGGTCATATTCTGTGATTCGAAGGCAGCGCTTCAGAGTTTGCAGTCTGCCATGCGTAGGAAGAGTCATAAACAATTGGTACAAGAAATAAGACATTGCCATCATGAAGCTCTAGCACGAGGGCATGATATTATTTATGAATGCCTGCCTTGACATATCGGTATTACCGGAAATCAATTAGCCGATGATGCAGCCCGCTGAGCACATGAAGGAAGCCGTGTAGTCCCGATTCCTCTATCAAGGAATGATGCAGCAAGACAACTTTACATGCTGGCTCGAGATCTTAAACGCATGTTCTGGTCATCTACCAGCTTCCAAAGGTGGCAATTTTATGAACTGGATCCTTTGCTCAAGATAAAGCTACCACCACAACTTTCCCGCTGCGATGCAACACTGTTATGCCGCCTTTGGTTGGGTGTTGCGTTCACAAAGGTGTACTCTTTTCGCATTGGTATGGCAGACGCTCCTACATGCGGCTACTGCGGAGCTGAAGAGACCATCGAACACGTCCTGTGCAGCTGCGCTTGCTACGACACACAGCGATGCCAGCTCCGGATGGTTTTTAGTCAACTTGACCCCGGACCATTTTGTGTGCAGAAGATACTAGGACCTTGGGCATCTGCCTCAGTTGCGCAGAAAGCGACTAAAGCACTGCTACTTTACTTAAAGTCAACAAACCTGAGCGACTGCCTGTAGACTGTGTGTGCTCCCCAAGTGTGCTAGTGATTGTGTGTACCTTCTCATCTCTCTGCAACTTCTTTTCTCCCCTTCATCCCTTCCCCAGTGCATGGTAGCAAACCGGATGTGCGTCTGGTTAACCTCCCTGCCTTTGCTTGCATCTTTATCTCTCTCTCTCTCTCTACAATGATTAGAGGCCAAATCAGAGGGAAGTGGACTGGGCTTCAACCTCTCTTTCGCCAAACAGGGAAAACTCGTTGAACAGGCACTACCAGCATTGATGTACGCAGATGATATAGTGCTAATGGCCGACAGCAAGGAAGATTTGCAGAGATTGATGCATATCTACGGTAATGAGTGAGATAGGTTAGATTTCAGATTCAGTAAAGAAAAATCAACAGTCATAATTTTTAATGACAATGAACGTAGTGAGCTTAGAATGCAGAGGTCACGCTATAGATAACAGATAAATACAAATATTTGGGCCTATGGATAAGCAATGGGGCCGAGTACCTATGGGAATACGAAATATACGTTACGACTAAAGGCAACAGGAATGCAGCGGTGATGAAAAACAGGACTTTGTGGAATTACAATAGGTATGATGTTGTGAGAGGAATACGAAAAATGGTCGTGGTTTCTGGTATGACGTTCAGCAATGTGGTCTTGTGCATGAGATCAGAAGTTCAAGCAAGATTAGAAATTAAGCAACGTGGAATAGGTTGGCTTGCCAGGAGCGCACGGAAATACACCGAATCAGGGAGTACAAGGTGATATGGGATGGACATCATTTAAGGGCAGGAAAGCTAGCCGCAAGATAAAGTTTGAGAAGCGATTGAGAGAAATGGGGGAGGAGCCTTGGGCTAGGAAGGTATTCACCTACTTGTACATGAAGAAAGCCGATACAAAATGGAGGAAGCGAACCAGAAAATTGACTGTCAGATATTTAGAAAACAGCAAGGAGCCAAACCAAAAAGAATAATCGATTAAGAATAAGGTGAAGAGAGCTGAGAGCGATATGTGCAGTATTGGCATGATTAAGAAGTCTGCACTTGAGATCTATCGAACTATTAAGCAAGAAAATGCCAAGGAAAGGAACCATGATAATACTCGAGGTAGTTCTCTACTTTTTGAGGCTAGGACGGGAGTATTACGAACCAAGACATATCGGGCCAAATACGAATGGGTAGACACGGTATGCAGTGCGTGTGGAGATGAAGGGGAAAGTGCCGAACACTTGATAATGTTCTGTAAAGGGCTTCACCCTATAGTTCAGGATGATGGCACAGAGTTTTTCAAATCACTGGGGTTTAGGGACAGGCAGGGCAAAATAGACTTTAAGCGGGTAGAATTAACTAGAAGTAGAATATCTGATTGGTGGCTAAAGTCCTGACACAAGTCAAAATTAAGCCCTACACTGCAAAGTACGAATCCTCAACCTAACGATCTAAAGAAAAAAATAAATCTAGTTTTTGGTTCATTAGGTATTACGGCTTGGTCGAAAGAGTACAGCCATGTCCGTCCGTCCGTCCGTCCACCCACCCACCCACCCACCTATCCATCCATCCATCCATCCATCCATCCATCCATCCATCCATCCATCCATCCATCCATCCATCCATCCATCCATCCATTCATCCATCCATCCATCCATCCATCCATCCATCCCTCCACCCACCCATCCATCCATCCATCCATCCATCCATCCATCCATCCATCCATCCATCCATCCATCCATCCATCCATCCGTCCGTCCATCCCTCCACCCATCCACCCATCCATCCATCCATCCATTCAACCATCCGTCCGTCCGTCCATCCATTCATCCATCCATCCATCCATCCATCCGTCCATCCATCCGTCCGTCCGTCCACCCGTCCGTCCGTCCACCCATCCGTCCATCCATCCATCCATCTATCCATCCGTCCGTCCGTCCATCTGTCCATCCGTCCGTCCATCCATCCATCCATGCGTCCACCCATCCATCCGTCCGTCCCTCCACCCACCCACCCATCCATTCATCCATCCATCCATCCATTCATCCGTCCGTCCGTCCGTCCGTCCATCCATCCATCCAACCACCCATCCATTCATCCATCTATCCATCCATCCATGCGTCCATCCGTCCGTCCATCCGTCCAACCATGTGAATGCGGAGCCTGTCAGTGTCACGCCACTTAAACCTACTTCTACTATCGATCGTTCTATGAGTAAGCCTGGTTCTTCCTCTTCCTTCACAGCACTTATCAGTGATGACTTAACAGCTATACAGGCGCAGAAGTTACTTGCTTTCTTAGCAAAACACGCCGATTCTTTCGACACCTGCTCCTCGACGTTGGGCCGAACTACCACTGCAGCGCATCGCATTCACACCGAGGGAACATCTATTGTGCATCGCCGCCCGTACGGCGTGTCTATCGCTGAGCGAAAAATCATCGAGGAAAACGTCGTTGACATGCTCCAACAAGAAATAATTCGTCCATCAATTAGTCCTTGGTCATCCCCTGTTGTTTTGGTACGAAATAAGATGGCTGCGTGCGCTTTTTTGTCGATTACCGGGCACTTAACAACATTACACGCAAGGACGTATGCCCCATGCCACGCATCGACGACGCCCTTGATTCACTGCAAGGCGCCGAATACGTTTCAAGCCTTTATTTGCATCTGGTATATTGGCAAATTTTCATGCACGATGACGATAAAAAAACGGCGTTTACAAACCCCGACAGCCTATACGAATTTAACGTGATGCCTTTCTGGCTCTGCAATGCGCCCGCGACGTTTGAACGCATGATCGGCACCGTCCAGCGTGGTCTGAAATTGAAGACGTGTCTCTGCTACCTTGATGACATTATCATCTTTTATTCAACGTTTTATCTGCACCTGAGGCGCTTGAATGACGTCCTAACATGCCTCGCCGGCACGGGTCTGCAGCTCAAACCAAGAAATGCCGTTTCGCCACCAAATCCATCAAGGTTCTCGGTCATATCGTGAGCAAGGACGGTATTCGTCCTGACGCCGAAAAGATTGCTTTCATCATTCGATTTCCACGCCCCACAAGACCTCAGGTTTTGTGAAGTTTTCTTAGCCTCGCATCCTATTTTCGTCGCTATATGAAATTTCGCTTCAATAGCTGCGCCACTTCACGAACTACTTGCTTCTAATGCACCCTTTGTGTGGTCCGAGGAATGTCAGTCCGGGTTTGACCTATTGAAGAAAGCTCTCACGCCTGAGCCTGCACTCTGTCATTTTGGTGACACCGCCCCGAAACTCCTGCATACTGACGCCAGCGGTTGTGGTATAGGTGCTGTTCTCCTCCAACGCGATAACACTGGACGGGAAAGGGTCGTCGCATACGCTAGCCGAGTGCTTACTTCTACCGAAAAGAACTATACCATCACTGAGCAGGGGTGCCTCACTGTTGTTTGGTCCATGCACAAGTTCTGTCCTTATCTGTACGCCGTCAATTCACCATCGTACCGGACCACCACGCCTTATGCTGGCTTTCTAAAATGAAGAACTTGTCCAGGCGCTTGGGTCGTTGAATTTTACGCTTACAGGAGTATCAATTTAAGAATATTTACAAATCTGCCAAAAATCATCAAGACGCCGACGCTCTCTCGTTGCCCAATACCTACGGCTTCGTTCAACACTCCAGCTGCCATATCCAACGACACCAGCGCGGACCTGACTCCCAGTTCTGTTGCCTTGCTCGCCTCGCTGTACCAGCCACCAATAGACAATGACCAACCCTTCAGTTCTCTTCAGCAGGCGGACCCGTACTGTCAGCGCAATATAGACTACCTCTCAGGAGCTACGCGTGCACCCAGTGCACAACTTCGTCGACAACTCGAGCACTTCAAGCTTCAGGACAGTGTGCTGTATCGTCACATTTAACATCCTGACAGTCAACGCTGGGTACCTGTACTGCCACGCGCTCTTCGACATCTTGTACTTAACGCCTTTTATGACAATTTCACTGCTGGCCACTTCGGCTTTCACAAAACCTACGACCACGTTCGAAGCCACTTTTATTGGCCTGGCCTTTCCTCAGCGTAGCAAAGTACGTGGGTTCCTGCTCCCCGTGCCAACTACGCAAATTTCCGACATCTGCTCGTGCCGGTCAATTACAACCAATTACTTGTCCTACGACACCTTTCGAGGTCGTCGGTGTCGATCTTTATGGGCCCCTACCTGTTACTGGCACTGGAAATAGATGGATAGTCACCACCGTAGACTATCTGACACGCTACTCCGAGACAACTTCAGTAGCTACTGATTCAGCATCGGAAGTTGTTGACTTCGTCCTTTTGGCCATAATTATACATCATGCTGCTCCTCGTGTACTTCTAAGTGACCATGGAAAGGTGTTTTTGTCACAGGTTTTAGGTGAAGTTCTTCGCTTTTCTGGTACTAAACACATGACGGCGTCTAGCTACCATCCTCAAACAAACGGTCTGACCGAAACATTTCACACCGCTACCCAAGTCACCACCGGTGTTTTCCGTTCTTCTTTATTTATACATGAACGTCAACCATCGCACACAATGGACACTTTGCTGCCATACGCACCAGATGCACCTTATTTCAGACCGTGTCCGAAGTCACCCGTGACGCTGAACAATGCCACGAATTAGCGAAGCAGTTTACTACGGTTGACCAGCAATGCCAGAAAAGGGCCCGCGATGACGGGCGTTCTCCTGCCATGAAGGTCGCTTCTAAAACCTTTGTATGGCTGTATGTACCATCCTGTGCCCATGCTTTGTATACCAAGCCTTTTTGAAGTTACCATAGTTCATACCGCGTGGTAGCACGCACATCTCCTGCAAATTGCGCCAATAAACCGCTCACGCTGATCGGTGACCATCATTGGCGTGTACACGATTTGTTTCACATAGACCAATTTAAGCCATACTTAGACCCGCTCATTACCACCTGTCGGATCGTCAGGATGACTTCATTGTTCTTCACGGGGGCAATCTAATTGAACAAAGACAACACCAGGAAACAACAAGCATCATCACGAGAGCAAGGCACCACAATCTACCTCGCCCTGTGGCTATCCAATCTTCCGCCTCTTCGTTAGGCTTGTCCAACAAACCTCCTTATATTCTATGCTGATCATGTCACGCGTCAGTTATATGGACGAATTCTCCAATTTTATGCAAACACTGCCCAGTTACTGAGTATTTTGCCCACAAAGCTCTAGAAGATCAAGTGCAAGAAAGCACCTGAGTTCATATTGTTTGATATGGTCAAAATAAGGTCCCGTTTCTTACTGATGACACAGTATTGAGAAAAAAAGAGAAGAAGAAAGAAACGTACAAAAGACACAAAAAACAAAACGCAGAAAAAGATAGGTCACACAAAGTCTACAGCAATGAAATTTCAATTCCAGTGTTTTCAAATGAAGGCCAGAATGGTGCAAAACGATGCACAATAAACGAAGAAAGCGTGGGCACCAGTAACAGCTGTTCACCATCCTCCAAGGACCATTCATCAGGTTTATTGACGACGCAAGGGTTCCGCTGAGTGTTTCTTCATAATTTATCAAAACGCTTATACATGATTACTGTAAATCATGTGATAGGCATGAAAACTGAGGGCTCTGTATACGTGGGTGCTCATTAAACCATATACAGTCTCGAGTGCACGAGAGCAGCTAGCTTCTTTAACCAGCCAAGCGCGAACAAAAAGACACAGGACAAGTGTTCTATATCAAGAAGTAAATCTCATGTAGTCTGCTTTCAGACAGTGGCTCATAAAAAACATCCTTGTGATGTTAACAGAACTCAAAACGGGGGAAAGTTTGCCATATATTTTAAATTGGTAGCTCTACTTTTGCTGAAACATTCGAAAGCTTTTTTTCACTAAAATGAGTGAATTTGGGTAGTATATAAGACAGCACCAGGAATGCCTATCCCGATATTTTCTTACTTTTATCAGTAATATTGCTTTTGACATAAATTTCAATGTGTGCTCATGGTCATACTTCTCACAAATTTGACCCTTGCAATTTTAGTGGTGGTGGCCTGCATTTAAGAAACGCTTACTTCCATTCTCCTTTGCAATATAGTCTTCGAGAGAAGTTGGCGTTGCTGTTTTTCTATTCGCTTGCCCATTGTTTCAATAATTGTCATAACGAACACTTTTCAAAGTAGGTGTTGCATGAATTGCTTCAACTTCGAACACAAAATAAAGTTCGATACAACGTAAAGAAATAAATTAGCAATGAAAAGTACAAACATCACGCCACCTATGCCAACTGCATTTTCATCATATACTGGCAGAAATAAAGGGAGGTACCCCAGTTTACTCAGCTCACAGGCCCGGGCAAATGTCTGGTGGTCATGGAAAGTGATTGATGTAGAGGTGTAACGACGAGTATAACAGGGTTCGAGATTTTCTCGTTTACCCTGTTCTGGGAGGTGGCACTGAGGAGTGCGGACACGTCTGTGTCGGCTCGAATTTTGTATAACTTCTACCATTTTTGGACAATTATCACCAAGTTTTTTGGAACTTTGTAAACGGCCTTCAGCGCTCTTTACAAAGATATCAACGTTGCTGCAGTGAGTGTATTTTTGAAACTTTATCAGGCTTTGCCCAGTTGACGTGGTGCGGCAGCTGCTCAGCCTCACCATGTCTAGGCTTAGCTCGAGTAGGACATTGGACCTAGTCTCGACTATGTCTTACACGAGGCAGAGCCGGGCTTAGTGAGGTCCGCGTTAGACGAAGCCAGACACAACGCCGCCAGACAATCGCCATGGAAGGAACGAACGCTACGCAAGGCGATCTTCTTGACGCGGGCTGTATTACCGCCTATGGTAATTGAAAACAGCCGGATAAGGTGAAGAACGCGACGCCTGAGTCTGGTGCGAAAAGTGAAGACGTGACTAAAAAGAGACATTACAATCGTACCCTATCGACATTTTAGAGGGTTGTGGTCGGCTCCCGACTCCCCAGAATTCCAGAAGAACGCCTCAGGGTTATCGTCCATCCCAAGGGAGGCATGAACGTTTGCAGAGTGGACCACTGGGCACTCTCAAAGTCTCTGATCGTGGCCGCAAATCTCACGGAGAAACAGGGAGAGAAACACCTTGTTTACCTGAACAATGTACAAAACATCATCGTCATTTTTACTCTCCTGACAACCAGTGCCAAGGCCTATGGCGCCATATGAAGAATACACAGAAGCTTTTGAACCTTCGAAGTATCTGCCTACGTAGCCGCACAGGAGAATACTTGCAAAGGGGTACCTAATAACATAGACCCGTCGACCTGTGAGCACCAGTTCAACGAGAAAATTTTGAACAGCAGTTACCCAGCAGTGATTGGCGAGAAGAAAATCAAAAACACGCGAGCCATGCTCGCACTGTTTGAAGGTTCACGAGTACCAAGGCACGTTGCGTGTGGAGCAGCGTACACAGAATGATGACTGTACAGAAGGCAGGCGGATATCTGGTACGCTTGCAGCCATGTGGGGCACTGAGCGGACGTCTGTCAGAAAAGCAAGGAGAAAAAGTGCCACAACGGCAAAATGAACATTCCAGGAGCTACTCGAGAGACGCACAGTTGCAACCCCAAGTGTAAACTTTGTGGAGGAGATCGAATCACAGGTGAGCGTTAGTGCAAGAGGAAATACTACGTTCCGTACATAGTAAGAAAACACCGCAGACAGATGCTCCGAATCGCGGGCTTACCAAGTGGAGGGTGCTGGGATGACCACGAAGCAAGGGACACCTAATGTGCTGCACAGCGAAGCTCCCTTTCCAAATGGTATTCCAGCTCGAGGGCGTGTTCCTCCTCTAAAGAGGGTTCCCGCTCCCGAGAGCGGTCTTGCTCTCGCGGGCACTCTCGTCATTGACGTGGCCCCCGCGGATGTGCTGGGAGCTGATCCAGAAGCCGCTCTTGGTCCAAGGCCAAGCTGACCTAAGCAGACAGGGTGCGGGGTGATAGTGGCGACAGCGGCGACAACACTAGCGGAGCGAGACCCGAGCTTCTGCCCTCGACCCCGTTCAGAGGTAACAACATAGCGCAAGACTGCAAGTAGTTACGACGCAACTACAGAAGAAGAGACAAAGACAGAAAGAGCACTGTTTCTGTTTCCGTGAGCGCTTTTTTCTGTCCTTGTCTCTTTTTCTGTAGTCACGTCGTAACTACTCGTAGTCTTGCGCTGTACAAAAATGTTGATTCCAAATTACCCACTAGCCCAAGCATCTGTCTTATCAAGTTCAAAGGTAAGGCACAACCAGAGCATAATGCATACGAAAAAAGCGTCCTTGCCCTAGAGCGTGAAAACAGAGAATTGAAGCATAATCTTGAAGAATTTATGACACTAATGACCATGAGAGTGCGCGACCCTCAAGACAGCACTGCACAAACCCTCATGCCTTATCAGCAAACCCACTGTCGTAAGCACGCAACGAACCACACACAGCGCAAACCAGTGGCACCTATGTCGGTTGAAGGCGAGGATGTGTTTAGCGACTAGATGTCAGACATCAGCGAGGCCCCCTCCCAAGTCTCAGCTTGTGAGCGTAGCTCCACGAGTCGACACCGCAAGAGCCATACTAACACCTTGAGCACAATCAACACCGTACTAAAACAGCTACAAGAGGCGATCGCACAGATTAACTTAGGCTGGATCGCTTATAAAGACCAGTGGCACACCCGAAAGCCGCCAAACGAGCACCAGCCTCCGCAGCATCAGCATTTATGCACTTTCCGAGGCCAGTGATTTCGCCACATGAACCCACTGAACTGCACAAAGCTGGTACGGATTGTGCCAGTGGCCTAATAACACTTGCACAATCACATCATAGATAGTTCACCGCCGCTTTTCAAAGTGTAGCATTGGTACTATAATTCATTCTCCCCCCAAAAAAGTTTAGCACAACTCCTTAGATGATGCAAGGAAAAGCCTCAAGCTGTTATTCTAAAAGAAAGTGGCGTCACTGAATCCCCACAATACCTAACTTGCCCGAGGTACAGGAGAACCAGGCCGACCCTATGCCCTGACTTCAAGCGTGCTAGCAGTATATCTACTCCTTTTCGCAAAGGCATCATCTTTGTGGAGAAGACCACCCCCGCATACAAGCAAGGCCTGGAATCAAAGCTGGTTGAAATCATCCATGATCCTGCTAGCAAAGCCTATATCTTTTGTTTTAGGTGGCTACAGTGCACTGAGAATGATTTCGAAACTTCAACAACTTGTTCCTGGTTGCTACAAAACAGACCAAAAATAAGCCCCTGGTGATTGCAGGGGACTTTAAAGCCTATAATAACTCATGGTGTTACCCCAAACTGATGCCAAAGGAACCCAACTTGCCGAGTGTGCGCTTACGCTTGGTCTAAAACTCATCATGAATCCTCGATTCCTGACACGCAAGGGAAATTCTGTCCAATGTGATACCCCTCCAGACTAAACCTTCCTGCGGAGTATAGAAGGGTCGTCGGAAATCCTACAGGAGGACCTTGGTAGCGACTACTTCATCACGGAAATTAACGTACGCAATACTCAACTCGCGCTAAGAAAATACACCTACGTTGATTGGGATATGTATCACCAGATCAGAAACAATGAAAACAGGCCCCGAGAGACATTTGACAACCTCGTGAGTAATCTGAAAGAGGTGGTTAACAAGGCAACCAAAGAAATCTCGGCGGAATGCGGGTACCTGCAATAGACTCTAGACTAGTACATCCCGTGGAGGCCAAGAATGCACTTAGAGAAAGGTTGAAGAAAACAAAACCTGAACCAGCAATTCAGAGCCAAGATATCTTAACTTGGCTTCTTAACAAGGACTTCCAACAGCATGCGAAGAAACTCGCTGTGCAGCAATGGTATGAGGTCTGCAACGAAGCAGACGGCAAAATGCGCAAAGGTATCAAATGGGCCCTACTCAAGCATTTGTTTACTGACAGCACCAAACCATCCAAAAGCAGAACCTGGTTGGACATTGAGAGACTTGTCTACATAAACACCTTGGGAGGCTGCGATCTACAGACCTTTGCTGACAGATTGGTGGACATATACTTACCACTTGTAAGCAATTTTACTTACCACTTGAACACACTCAGGCATCAGCACATTCGCAATGAAGTTTCAAAGTTGAGCCTCAGTTAGAAATTTCTCAGCTTTGTCAAGTATTTTTTGGCAGATCGGAAAGCTACAATCAGCATCGGCCCAATCAAAAGCAAAAAATACACACTGATTACCGTAGGCACACCGCAAGGATCAGTGCTGTCCACGCTTTTATTCAACATTGCAATGCACAGCCTGTCTAAGCTGCCCGCCGACGTTCCGGGCATTGACTATGCAATATGCGCGGACTACATCACCATATTGTCCGCGGAAGGCCCTCTTGGGAAGCTGAAGGGCAATCTACAACGAGCACTCGATGTCAAGGAGGATTTCCTGACCAGCATTGGGCTGCACAGCGATCTACTGAAAAGTCAGAACTGCTCCTCCACAAGCGTTTTCCGAGGCGGGGGCCAGAGATTCATGTGCAGCCTATTAGCCCGCAATGGAGAAGTGGAAAACCTATTCGCATCTGTGAATTAGTTAAGGTTCTATGCATGAGAATTGGAAAGTACAGCAACAACACCGAGGCACTCAGATGTCTCGAGAAGTGTGCTCATTACTTCAGTAGGGTCATCTTCAGAATTTCGAACAAGAAAGGTGGGGCGAAGGAGGATAACCTCATGAAAGCTTTCCATGCGTTCCTTCTTAGCCACATAATTTACGCCACGTCTTTCCTAAAACTGACAAAAAGAACCTAATGAGATTAACGTCCTTACTAGGATGGCAAAAAGCGGGTTCTAAAGCATCCGAAAAGCACCAACTGGAAGCGGCACTTACAGCTCGGACTGCATAACACAGCAACGGAGCTCTTCGAAGCTGAACGAACAGCGCAGTCATGCCGATTGTCACTTACCAAAGCGGACACAAGAATCCTTTCGGAAGCTGGGCTACAACCCCTCTTCATGCCACCGAAAAAACAGATTATATCTGCTGAGATAAGAGGAGCTATGTGTGTCGACCTGGTTCCCAAGAACATCCATCGGGTGCACAATGAAGGGCGCCGAGAAAAAAGAGTGGAGTTCATCATGAGGAAGATCGGGCGCTCAAGCTCAGCTTCGTCGATGCAGCCCAATATTGGAAGAAGGGTGCGTATGTCATCACTGTTGTTATTGAGAAAGAATGCCTTGTAAATGCTGCCAGGTGATCGCCAGGAATTCGCAATCGCGGTCGCTCTACACGAAGAAGGAATGTCACCATCTAGTAAGACTAAAAACAGCCATTCGTTCATTCTCACCCGGCTTCGTTTTCACTACAGCTGCTCGCATCGAGAATAAGGTACCTACTCAGGACAGTGAAGTGGAACTTCCCCTGACACATATTGCATGGTTTCCGGCCCATATTTTAATCTCTCGTCTTCCCGACCGGCAATCCGAACGAGAGGACTCAACAGCTAGCGCGCAAACTAGCTACCCGCGGTGGTGAGCGGCCCTCTCAGAGTGGTAGTGAAGGAGAATGTATGGTCTTGAAAGATCCACTGATTACGCCCCGCCACGGTGGTCTAGTGGCTAAGGTACTCGGCTGCTGACCCGCAGGTCACGGGTTCAAATCCCGGCTGTGGCGGCTGCATTTCCGATGGAGGCGGAAATGTTGTAGGCGCGTGTACTCAAATTTGGGTGCATGTTAAAGAACCCCAGATGGTCGAAATTTCCGGAGCCCTCCACTACGGCGTCTCTCATAATCATATGGTGGTTTTGGGACGTTAAACCCCACAAATCAATCGATCCACTGATTACACTTCACGAGATCACTAAAGCTATTAAACTACGGCACATAGCTTTCCCTCCTTCGCATCCTGAGATGAATAAAGGACAAACACTCACACTTCGGACATACTGAAGAAAACATACATCACACCAACAAAACTGCAGAGACTTGATCCGAAATTCTCACACTACTTCCCACACTGTCACCACGAGTACTGTACGTTCGAACACATGGTCTGATTGTGTCCTTTTAAAGGGTCTCTAAAGAAATTTTTCCACAAACTCTTATTGATTAGACTTTTACTGGAGCAAATCATTGGCACCACAGTTCAATCAAAACACCCATTATTAGCACAGCTACGAGTATTGAAAAAGTATCCTCCTTCTGAGCTCCGCCTTTCACCCTCAACTGCCCTCAAGTCTTTCTTCGAGCACTCGGCCTTCACGACATCTGCTTCACGCTGTGGCGAGAGACCGCACACGCGTAAATCCCGCCACCGATCTGATACCACTGTGCTGTGCGTTCCTTCAATCAGCTGAAAGTGATGACGTCAGTGGGGCAAAGCATATCGCTTGGTGTGTGGGCGGTTGAAAACGCGTTTGCCGAGTCGCAGCGATTTGCAGTGATCTGGAGCGAGCAGCTTTAAAGCGTTGTAATAAATTACACAGTTTACTTTGTGAGCTAAGCTTGGTCTCTAAGTTATCCTTGAGACTTGGTCTACCATCCCAATGTGTTCGTAAAAAACTGTCAAAACCATTTCAGGGTCCCTTTAACTCGGCGTCAGAACTATGAGACCAAACCTCCTGAGAGACTTCCACGCGCAACACGGAACTCGACAACCAACTCCTAGCTGTCCAGAAAGCTCGGGACATCGCCGAGAGACTCCACCTCCCAGCACCATCCTGAGAGAAGCCACCTGGCTGAGCTAGCGCAGCTTGTGGTCCCGTCAAGTCTATGCCGCCTTTGAACAAAAACAAAGTTCTCACTCACTCACTCACTTTCTTGTCCTATTTGTAGGCCACCGTTGTTGTTTCAGGCATTTGAGCTCTGTTCATAAGACAGAGAGATGCGAAGACGCATTTGCTTTTCATAGAGAAGGTGGACAGGATGGCGAAAATTTTGAGCTTTACCTGTTTGACCAGAAACACTTGACTCCCCCCCCCCCAAAAAAAAAGTGCATTCAGGGCGTTTCCAGCGGCACTGAAAAAAATGCTGCAGTGAGGTAGGTACTCTCTTCTATCAACAACACAGAAATTACTGCTAGTTTCTCGAGGTGGTAGCCTGTCTTTTCTCTCTTAGTTTTATAATCATGCTCTTCCGTCCTACGTAGAGCTGGGTGGTCAAACGGGTGGCAGAAATCGTCGTTTATCTCCCCGCCCACCCCTTCTACAGAAACGTCGGGCGACCAACAACGATTGCGGACGGCGTTTTGCACAAAAAAGGGTAAAACGAAAATAGCACAAACTGCGCCTGTCTGTGCTTTCTTCCTTCTTGTTCATTTTTTGCGCAATACGCCGCTTGCAATGGAATACCAACTCGCCCGACGCTCTCCTTTCCTCGCTCTCTTTCTTGTCCTGAAAGCAGGGCAACACCCTAAGGGCTGAATAATTCAGATGGCACCTAAAGATAAAAAAATAACCGCAATGAGCACGTGCACCCTGCTCTAAATGTCTGCAACAAATAAATAGCATTAGCTCAATTCACTACATTTATAAAGATTTAACGCTGATTTGAGTTACTCATGTTTTATTAGGACAGTTTACATGAAAGAATAATATAATTCATGCGCAGTGGTAGACCTCGACACGGCGTTTTTAATATGGGAGTCAGACAAATATTACCGCTTATGTATGATAACAATACCAAAAAGACTTTTCAACCTGTTGGGTTTACTTATAGCCATTACTAATTTCTTAGACAATTTCATCATTGCTTATCTAAACAGCGCTCCAAATATTCGTGTTTTAATTGAAATTACCAAAGTTATCTTAAGAAAAAGACTGCTAAGTGACACAGTGTATTATTGGAATTTGCACTGACGATTACTGACGACCTGTAAAATTAGACTATTATTGATAACCTGTTCGCTCATCAAACCAACATTATTTATCTTTTACATACGTGACTAGAATGACGCAGATAGTTCAAGAAGAGCTACTCACCAGTTTTACACCATACCAGCGACCGCCGAATCGCTCACAACTCGCGACATCACAATGTGTCGTTCGTTGCTCGGAACCATCACACGATTAAGGTTCCCACGACTGCCTTCTAGCGATGATAACCTTCGTTGCCACTTGTAGTCGCTTGTGATATCCAGAAGGTAGACAGAACAATTTCCTGTTCTCGAACGCGCCAGAAGACTTCGCACAATCCTCACTGCATTGGCTTGGTCTGCTCCATGTTCGTTTGTGCGGTACGCCTGCCCGGCGAGGCTACCTGCGTAACTGCTCCAACAGCCATTGAAAGCCGCTGAGCGCTCACTGGAACAATTGTGGAGCATCCACTGGAGCATACGCAATGCACCGGATCAATTGTGAAGTAACCACCTGAGCATAATCGGGGAATTGTCCCCATTTTCTCCCGGTTTCCTTCGTCCGTAGCCCACCAGAGTGAAACAGTGTAAAAATAAGCTATATGCTCCGGTACATTCCAGTTTGAATGAGGCCACCGGAGCATAGCGGAGGCATACACCCCACATTCTTCCCAGCTGGGTGTAATTTTGTTTACAGTTTAGTGTACATATAGAAAATTCTATGCTAGAGGGCTCCTTTAACAGACCTCAAGATGGCAACCTTATCACAAGCGCCAGCATTGCCCGTTGCATCTCTACGACACCCGCCGACTTCAACTCTGCGTTGTCTACTTACGGACGCACCAAGAACAATTGGCAGCCTAAAGCGAAGACACGACGCGCGTTTCGTTTTGCCTCTCCTCTGGCAATAGTGTTGAATTAATGCAACATGCTGTGAGCAGGTGATGTTAGCCTTCGATCGATATGTGGGGTTTAACGTCCCAAAACCACCATATGATTATGAGAGACGCCGTAGTGGAGGGCTCCGGAAATTTAGACCACCTGGGGTTCTTTAACGTGCACCCAAATCTGAGCACACGGGCCTACAACATTTCCGCCTCCATCGGAAATGCAGCCGCCGCAGCCGGGATTCGAACCCGCGCCCTGCGGGTCAGCAGCCGAGTACCTTAGCCACTAGACCACCACGGCGGGGCGTGATGTTAGCCTTAGTTTGCCGTTGAATCACTCACACTCTAATGACTGCAGCAACGTTTTATCTGGTTTCGCTCTCAGCAATCACTAGAGCGACCACAAGCATTTGTGACCACAAGGCTTTGTTTAATCATTAATGATGGATGGTATTCTACCGGATCGAAGTGTGTCGCAAGGGTCAACATAGATGCGTTTACGTAAAACGCCATCAGGCATTGTATAAGTTCTCTTATATAAATGTACTGTAAACATTGAACTACTTCTGTAAGGACACATTTTATTTTCCAGTTTATCGATTCCTACGATGAAGGAATTCAACCACGTTTTTGTACTAATAAATGTTTTCTGTGTTTTGGGGCAGCTCTGTATTCTGTCAAATGGACAGACTGTGAGAACCCAAGAACTTCTGAAGCAAACTCCGAAAAAAAGGCACATCCTACTTACACTGGCAATTGACGATATGCGAAGCGCAAATGAGGAAGGTTGACATGTCACTTCAAAATTAGCACAACGCTACGAGGCGGAGGTAGAGTACGCCGTACATTACTACCAAGACATGACTATCATGTTTGGACGTCTAATTTACCTTCGTCATCTATTCACGTCACGTGATACTGACTTTGGTATATATTGAGCTAGCAAAACGGCCCAGAGCGCGTGATGAATGTAGCACCAAGTCATCTTTCACATGACACGTATATCATGATTATCATGTTGAGGCGCGTTATTTAAGGTCGTCGTCTGTTCACGTCAAGTGATACTAAATTGGTATATAAGGAGATAGCGAAACGGCCCCAAGCGCATCATGAGCGAGCATCATCATGAGCATCATGAGAATCACTTGAGCGAGCGATCAGAGCCTGTGGAGAGCTGTGTTTCGATGTTCTAATCTGGCTGCCTTTCCCACACAGGCCTCGCTGCTGTATCTACGGTTCGGTTGCATATCGCCCTCCTGGTGAACCTGCAATCCGAAAACTTCGATACGTGTTTTGCAAGCAACTGGATCCTATCAACTACTGGTATCTGCTGTCTCCGCCACTGGTGTCAGTGCTGTGCCTGTGTTCAGGATATTTAGGCTGCCCCGTGGCCATCCAGCAGGAGCATTTGAGCGAGTGAACAGAGCCCGCGGACTGCTGTATTTTGATCTTCTAATCCGTCTGCCTTTCCTACACAGGTGATTCAAGTGCTTCATTCTTAGGTATATTTTCCCCGGACGGCAGTGCTCTGATCGCTCGTTTTGATAGGCTCCTATCGTGGCATCACTTTCCAAAGAAATTGAAGACTTTAGGTTATCAATTGAAAGAAAATTAGCTACGCTATATAACATATCGAGCAAAAAGGGTGTCTTTTTGTCCCACAACAATAATCGTCATCAGGCTTGCGTGCGCTTTTTTTTTCTTGAAAACTCGGCCCTGGCCACTTTCCTATCGAGAATGCAATGTAACCCTGATAATGGGCATGTCGATCGTGACCGCAATATACCAGGCGCGCGGCGATCGTGCAAAGATGGAACGCAATATAGATGACGATTTTTGTTGTGGGACAAAAAGACACCCTCTTCACTCGCTCTTTATTTAGAGTGTACAGTTCATAATACGTCGGAATCAGTAAGAACTGCAGTGACTGGGTGTCATTCTGACAGGGTGAACAAACTGCAATCTGAGGTCGATGACATCAAGAAAGCCATGGATTTTATGAGCAGCAAGTTTGAAGCTACGAAGTTTGAAAACAGCGGCCTTATGTCTGACAACATGCACCTGAAAGAAAATAATCAGATGCTGCTGCAAAAGATTAGGCATTTGGAATAGTACTCCCGCCTCAATAATTTGGAAATGTATTTCAACAACGCAAGGTGAAAACTGCAGAAACACTGTTGAGCTTTTCGGTGAAAAGGTCGGTTGCCCTATTAAACCTGAGGGCAACGATATTGTACATAGAGTACCAACGCGCGACACAAATAACAAAAACATCATTGCGCGCTTCTGCTAGTGGGACAAGCGCACCGAGTTTCTGAAGAAGGCTCGGAAGTTGCGCCCAAAAAGGAACTTGCTCGGTTTTTCGGCAGCGCAGAAAAGCCAATATATGTTAATGAGCACCTGACGTCTGATAATAAGCAGCTGTTTTCTAAAGCACTTGTTCTCAAGAAACAAATGAAGTGGGCTTTTTTGTGGACTGAAAATTGTGTTATCAAGGCAAGGCAAACTCTTGATAGTGTGGTGCACAGAATTGTCAGCGATGTTGATTTGCATGTGTTCAACGCATAGGCGTGAAATAACGTTAGGCTTGGCAAAAAGAAAACATAAAAGCTTATTTTTTTCCCGGTGACTTTATTAACATTTCTTCGTAGAATTGGGGTTTTCCTTCAATCCATTTCAATGCTCGTAGCCTTCTTAAAAATTATGACAGTGTTGCCGCTCTACTGGCTACCATTAATCATCAGTTCTCGGATATCTGTTGCTCCGAAACATGGCCATCATCTGGTCACGGTGACTTGTATGGCTTTCCCAGTTATATAGGTGAATATTCTCACCGAAATAATGATCGTCATGGTGGCTCCGCCATTTTATATCAAAACGCATTCTGTTTAAAAGGCACAATGATTTAAATTTATATGTGGCGAATTGTGAATTTCTTTGGCTGGAAATTGATCTGCCAGGTCGTTTTCAGAATCAACGAAAAACTATTCTTGCTACTGCCTATCGATCCCCTTCCAGTGACCCGTCTGGTTTTTGTCATTCGCTTCATCACTTGCTTGATAAACTTACTGCTGAGCGCAAAAATATAGTAAGTATGGGTGATATGAACTTCGATTTACTAGATTCCTCTAACCATTTTGCTCTTGAGTATACGACTTGTTTTTATAGTTTTGGGTTTAAATCACTAATATCTGCACCAACACGCTGTTTTGATAACGCGTCACAGTCATCAATCGATCACATCCTCACAAACATTGATGACATCAGTCATGCTGGTGTCGTTGTGACGGGTCCCGTTAATTAGAGAGGCGATCGCCGGGCTAATTCCAAGGGCCGAAGTATCGGCCCTCCGAACCGCACCACGAAAGCGTGGACAATTTAGAAGTGGTCCTTTTTGGCGCGCCAGTGGACGCCGGGTGTGGCCCAAAGAACAAGTCAGAGCCGAGAGTTTATAAACAAAACAGAATAATATTCTTAATAATGTCAGATTAAAAGCAATACACAAGTATGCACACTCCACAATAGTTGAATACAATATGTCACCCACCAAACAACGTACTACACAGTACAATCACCCCCACTCGAAACAACGGACACAGACAACAATACGCACTACAATGTAGTCTCATGCATTGAACAACCAAGACACACAAAGACTAAAGAGATAGAAAACCTATTCGGTCCAAAGTTCTTGGAACAAAAGTCTGGATGATACTCTTCCGAGAATCACTCACTCAAAGTTCAGCGTTGTTGTCGTTCCGCTACCACCGAAGTTTCTCTTCCAGGAAACCTCTGTCGTTCCGCTGCCCCGAAGTTTCTCTTCCAGGAAACCTCTGTCGTTCCGCTGCCCCCGAAGTTTCTCTTTCAGGAAACCTGACGTCTTCACTTGGCCGCTCTCCAAGCTTCAAACTTCTTCGCCGGAAACACGTCGGCTTCACACACGCAGCTGTTGCCACGCGTCTTCGCTCGATAGCGGTAGACCCACGCTCTTGCCTGTAGCTCAAGCCTTCACACCTCAGGTGGAAATCCTCTTCTTCTCCTGCTTTGTCCCTATGGACAAAACCTTCGCCGCCTACACTGTGGAACACCCTACGCGCTCTAGCGCTAACTTCCGTCTTCTCCTGATCTCTCATCTCGGTTGCTTGATTAAATACCTTCCGCGCGAGATTCCAGAAAGTTCTCATCATTTCGTCGGCGCGATGCGCAGCGAAAGCTGGGGAAAAGGGCGAGACGGTACGAGGGGCCGTCCACGACGGTTGACTCAACCCGGCATCACCACGCCCCTTTCCATCGAGAAATTTTGAGGACTTGCTCGGCCGCCGATGTGGGGTGAGGAGGTTCGTCGGCGAACCTACGCTTCCGAGGGGAGAAGGACGCGCGCCCGGGGAGTCTTTGGATGCTTGTTTTCTTCCTTTTTTTACCGTTGACGTCTCGGCGCTTCGTCGCGAGAATTCGGCGGCGCGCCCTTTTTTGAGTGCTCGCTTCGTGACAGTCATTGAGAGTAACATAACAGGTCAATTTCCTGTATTCCTCTATTTTGAACAGGTCAACACTCGTAGCAACGTAATACGTCAAAAGTATCGTTTTGATTTAGACAAGTACTGCATCTTCATTGCCGATGAATATTGGTCCAGTGTATATGCCGCGAATGACCCTGAATAGGCTTTGACCAGGTTCTACGACGCTGTTTATTCAGCAGTTGAGCGTTCAACCACATTGCAATCATCTAACAAACGCTACTTTGCCCCACGGAGCCCTTGGTTATCAGAATCACTGATACGATCTCGCCGCAAGAAAGGGAACCTATATAAAAACACGAAACGTCAGCCTTTTATTTGGCGCTTGAACTCCCACTATAAAACTTATTCCAGCAGATTGAATACACTTTAAGAAAGAAGAAACAAAGTTATTATAAGCGAGAACTACAGAATCGTGCACATAACTCCAGAAAAAATGGCAGCTTTTAAAAAAATTTTTAAATTTCACCCAGTCACGCAGAAAAGTGACCCCTATTCGTGTTGACAACGTCACCTTCTCTGAGGCCAGTGACGTGGCCAACGCCTTTAATGTACACTTTTGCACTATACATGCAGTCCCTTCCTCCTCAGACTATGCACTTCCGTTTTTTCGCAGTCCTCAGTCGATGTTTCTTTTTCCTACTGCCCCGCCACGGTGATCTAGTGGTTAAGGTGCTCGGCTGCTGACCCGCAGGTCGCAGGATCATATCCCGGCTGTGGCGGCTGCATTTCCGATTGAGGCGGAAATATTGTAGGCCCGTGTACTCAGATTTGGGTGCACCTTAAAGAACCCCAGGTGGTCGAAATTTCCGGAGCCCTCCACTACGCGTCTCTCATAATCTAATGGTGGTTTTGGGATGTTAAACCCCACAAATCATTCTTTTTCCTACTTGTGCTTCCGAAATTTCCTCAATTATTTCGGGATTAAAAGATACTGGAGCCGGGTTAGACAACATCCACTCAAAGCACAATAAACTTGTCAGATCTCTTGTAGAGCCTATATTAGGCCACATTTTTAACCGCTGTTTGAAAAACGGTGTTTTCCCGGATAAATCTAAAGTTGCGAAGGTAGGGCTAGTATTTTAAAAAGGTGATCCCCTCAGCATGTGCAATTATAGTCTGTCCTTCCCTTCCTGGATAAAATTTTGGAAAAAAAATTGAAATAAGAATATCTAAATATTTAGGCAAATTTAACATACTTTCTCTTTGTCAGTTTGGTTTCAGAGCTGGTCTTTCCGCTGATATTGCAATTGTTTGTTTCACTGACAAAATGAGATCATTCATTGATAATGGTAACATCGCAGGATTTGTCTTCGTTGACTTTACTAAAACATTTGGTAGTATTGATCTTTTCATTCTATTTCGTAAACCTGAGTAGTATGGCATAACTGTTCCCGCATTATCGCTATTACAGAGGTTTCTTCTAAATAGGTTTCAAGTGGTCTCGGTCGAAAATTTTACATCCAGTCCCCACAATATTACCAGAGGTGTTTCGCAAGGTTCAATTTTGGGTCCACTATTATTTTCAATATTCATAAATGATTTACAACGATGTCCTAATTATTCTTCTTGTTTACTTTACGCTGATGACAAGACTCTTTCCTCAGCACTTCGATTTAGCGACTCTCGTGTCAAGACTTCAAGCTGACCTTAACTGTCTTGTTAACTGGTGCAACTATAATAGAATATTGATTAATACGTCCAAAACCTGTTTTATGCTTTCTCATTCACCACACAAAATTCTAGCATTATTTCCTCACCTTTTTGTGAACTCAGTAGTTATTCCTTTGTGTGATCATACGTCATTTTTAGGAGTTATAATGGACACACATCTCAAATTTTGGCAACATATCAATTCTGTTTGTAAAAAGATTTCATGCGGTATCAGGCATTGGTCAAGTCACGATTGTGTTTGGACGTCGAAACTCTGAAGGCATTGTATTATGAATTCATACACAGCCATCTAAGTTATTGCATCACATCATGGGGAAATTTATATTCAGTGCACATTTGGCCGTTAAAGTATTGCAAAAACAAGCAGTGTGACTCGTAACTTTCCCTTTACGTCAAGCGCCATCACATGCAATTTTTTGCCAGCTTGAAGAATTACCCATCTTCCAAAGGTACGTTTAGATTGTGTGTGCTTTGTTTTTCAAAATGTTTTACCGCACCCTTATTATCGACATATTTGTTATTGTCTTGTTGAATAATTCCAATGAAACTAGATTCGCGGTCGCCCATAACCTGTTATAGGGTAAAGTTCTCACTAATTAGGAAAAATGAGTAATGATTTTTCGTCCGTTTCAATATGAAATTCTTTATCACGTGATCCGAAAGACCTAATGCACTCATGTTTTTAAGACAGAATATCGAAAGTCTCTATTAAACGTAGAATTGCTGAATTTGTTAATTTTCGATATCTTGCTTTGTTTTGTAAAGAAAAATTCGAAATGTTTTTGTGACTTGCTCTTTCGTTATTCGTATTTTAACTCTTTCTTTGTGTAAACATAGGAAGTCCCGCCTGCGGTTTACTACCTTGGGACCTCCTCCTGCATACTTACTCACAAATGTACATTTCTGACGCTAATAAAGAAACATTGATTGTATAATGAGCATAGAATCTAGTTAAATTGTTACATGACACGCATCTCATGATTACCATGTTTACACCAGTCACGTACATTTGCAATTCATTCACGTCAAGTATTACGAAATTTGGTGTATGTGAAGCTAGCGAAACAGCCGTGAGTGCATCATGAATGTGACTTGTCATGTTCTAACATGACACGCATCTCATGACTATCAAGTTTGCACGTGCCATATACCTTCGTCATTCATTCACATCCCGTAGTACGATATTGGGTATATGTGAAGCTAGCGAAATGACCACGAGTGCATCATGAGCGTGGTGGGTAGTCATATTGTTACATATGAAGCTTAGGAGACAGTTGTGAGCGCATCATGAGCATAGCATATTGTCATGTTGTTATGTGACAACCGTCTCATGACTATGGTGCTTCCACCGGCCACATACCTTCGTAATGTATGCACAACCCGTAGTACATTATTTCGTATTTGTGAAGATAGTGAAAGGAACGTGAGCGCATCACGAGCGTGGCGTGCAGTTAGGTTTCATGAATTACATGATATGTATATATTGATTTCCACGTTAGGGTCTGTCACTTGTGTTCGTCAAGCAGTCATGTCATACCATACCAGTTTTTCAAAATCCTATGTGACCTAAACTACCGCAAGAGCAGCGAGACCATGAACCCTAAATCATGACATAACATACATACTCTGGAGTTCATGTTATGACTCGTCAGTTATGCTAATAATACAGTCATGCTATGCCATACCAAATTCGGTATCGATACCAATAACGAAATGGCCAGGAGAGCTAAAAGTCGTAAACGGGTAGATAGATAGATAGATAGATAGATGGATGGATAGATAGATAGATAGATAGATAGATAGATAGATAGATAGATACACTTGAAGTCGCCGAAGTTCGCTAAGAAATGCTTCGCATTTAAAATGTCAACTAAATTTCGTATCGACAACCTTGATACGAGTTGGCGAACACGACGCCATTTCTTTGTCCACAAAAGCAGTACTAAAAAACAGACAGTACACGCATTGGCACCAACCTCTCCTTACATACATTTAATTAAAAAACAACAGTATGTTTCGGGGCGAAGGTGCGCAGCTTAACTATAAGAAGATCCCGATTAGTCCTGTTGTCGGCGTTTTGTTGGAAACTGACAGTCACCAGCATGCCTGTGAGCATTATTGTTATGCTCTTTCTGTAAACAAGCTTATACGTCATCGACCGTGGTATTGTCCAAGTGAAAATTCCAAGTGAAATTGGTTTTCGAAGGTGCCGGTACATGCCGAATCAGAAAACACGAAGCAAGAGAAATTGTACGTGAGGTCTGTGTTTTAAAGGGCGAAGCTCCTTAAAGCGGCACCCGTTTGTCCATCGTCATAGTGCGTTACCAGCCTAACGTTTTGACCTGCAGGGTGGTGCTGATGGTAGATTTCTCCTGTGCATTGTGGAAGAATAAAAAATTCACCACATGCACGTTAACTAAAATCTGAATTCTCCTGTCTCTCATTCCCCATAAGCAGCCATTGGCATGTACAGATGAGTCCATTGTTAAAGAGAACACCTGCGTGAGTGGCATGTTCAAATTTTACTATCTTACAAAATCATAGCAGCTTAGATATGCATAACACTAGCTACTGGTGGTTAAATGTTGGTGGTTAAAACTCTTCTTGACCGACTATTGACTTGCATGAAGATTGTTTTTAAATCCACTTGCTCTTAGAGGGCCAGAAATATTGATGGTGTGCATTCGGGTGTTCTTTTTAACAGTGGACCATATTGTTCTTACAAAAACCCAATAAATAGACTTATATCAAAATTTCATACATGGCTACATGAAGAATTGGGCATATCAGGCTTTATATGGAATCCCCATGTATGGGCCTTTTAGAACCTAATATGCCCGATTCCTGATGTATCCATATATGGGCCCTATACATCCTGATATACTTAATCCATTGTATATCCATATATGGGTGTTGCTTTATATGGTCATATATGGCCATATAACGTGCGACTATATATGTGGCTATATAAAGAAGCATCCATATAAGCTAGGTTAAACATGGTCCTATAAGTATACATTTACATATAGCTATTCAGATGATTCAACCATATGAGTTCAACTTATGTCGCTGGCAAGAATTGTAGCCACAAAAATCTTTCTTCAGCTTCAAATACATCTGTTTGTTTAAAGGTCTGCATGCAGTAATCATCATCTCCAAAACAAATTCAGTACATATCCCCTCAACAATCTTCTTCAAGTTATCCTCATTAAATATCGAGTTTTCTCAACAAATAATTGCTACAAATGTAAGTTAGCAACATATTTAAAATTTAGGGTGGGCACATGTCACTGTTAGTCCACTTTCCCAGAAGAGATACATTTTTGTGCTTAAATTTATTTATTTTTTGATCAAGAGTTTATTTATCTATTTATTTCATTGCCCACACCACCAATTGGGGGAGCGTTTACAAAAACTAGACTACAAAAAAGATACATAGTCAGCCAAACAAATAACTAATGTCGCTTCAATCAGTATCCGCCACACAAATACATATATACATAAAAACTGTAACACACCCCAAAAATGCAACACACTGATTCTAACATGGAACAGAACAAATAATTTGAGATAGTAGAGGCAACGCTAGAAGGCAGTTGGTTCCATCCTCTTGGTAAAAATACATTTTGAAATTCATCAGTCTTGCACGTGATTTTTCTTATCTTGAACCTATGGTCAACATGGTCTGAGACATATTATAGTGCAAGTAAATATTCCGCCTAATCGATTCCGACTTGACAATAATAAACATCATGAAATAACCCTATTGGAGTTTCGTAAAAAGTTTTCTACAGTGTGTTTATTTAAAACTTTTCTGGCATGCCAATGAAGCTACCATAGTGAGTCAAAACGAAATATTGACTTGCTGTTGACCGTACCAACTGCGTGTGCAATAAATAACTTAAATGAGTTGATAATCAGCATTTAAGCACTTCGGTCAAAATCCATTGGTATGCAAACTTGTCATGTACAAGTATTGTGATTAGGAATGACCAATAGTGTGACTGCTAAAACATGCGTCTATACGTCTCAGTGCGCGTGAGAACGGAGGCTTTTAGCAATACTTGTTGCCAACAGGACACTAAAAAGGGTCTTTTGTAAACTAAACCCACTTTCCATTCTGCCTATAATGCATCAGTAATGTAACAGTGGAAAAGACCTCGTTCAATTCCGGCGTAGGCGTCAATGGCTCTTAGTGAAAAATCGTCTTGTCCATGAACGAAAATTGAGAAAATGCAATTAAAACAAATATTATAAACTTTCGGGTTTGAGTCTTGATGGAAATCATGCAGGCCATTTGCATGGCAATCAAGTGCTCTACCACACAGCTAAGCATCTGCTTGGAAATAAAGCACCAATACCTTCCTCTGGTTGGAAATGCAAGGAAAATGACTTTCATGCTAAACAAATACACGCATACTGTATACAAGTTTCACAGCACAACATTTATTATTGCGGCAATATTGCATGATACAAGCGCGCATTCTCATCGAGCACTACAAAACAATAATACCAACCTGACTTCGTGGTCTAAAGACAGCCAACTATTACAAAAGGCACACACGTTACTGCGCGTATTCCCTTACGACTATGTAGTGGGTGCATAAAGTTGTAAAACATTTTACAGACATATTATTGAGAAGCACGGTCTGCTGGCCGTGTTGGTAATTCATCTTAACTGAGTTGCGCGAAAAAAATTCAAGTGCAAAAGGAAGACACCTAGACACAGCGCATACTAACAACTGAACCTTTATTCGAGAAAACAGACATATGTATGTGGTTACCAGAACACGTGAGGTGGGAAAAAATTATTCGATGAGCAGACATCTAATCCATTCTTTCACCGTGTGGACATCGTGTGGGGTACGTTATGCACTGTCGTGCGGGAATTATAATTTAGGATTCAATATTTAATTGTGAATCACCATTTTCTCGAAAGTGACAACAATACTCTAACCGTTCATCACATTGTAGAAAGTGCGGCTGCGCGGCCTTTTTGATGATACAGTAGTTGAAGCTAGATTCAGGGACACGGTAGTGCGGGAAATCAAATAGGCGTATTTCATAAACAAAGCTGGTGATTCATGTGTCGCCAGCTTTCGGTTATGTTGCATGCCATTGAGGTAGCTTTCCGGGAAACGCATCATTGATTCAATCTGTCTGCTCATTTAATCATTTTCTTTCACCGCCGCACGTGTTCTCGTAACCGCATACATATGTCTGTTTTCTCCAACAGTTTCAGTTGTCAGTGTGCGCTGTGTCCAAGTTTCTTCCTTTTGTATTTCAATTTTTTTGCGCAACTCAGTAATAACATAATCTTTTTCTTGATTTAAACTATGCTACCCCTTTTTTACACAAAATGCAGCCATGTGCCAAACCTTCATTGAGACACTTTCAACATTCTCAAATACACAGTACTATTCTACAATTAAAATTGTTCAAGTAGCATCACGTAATAAAAAGTACATACCGAGTGACTGAATTACGCACAAGAAACAGGATATTGCTGTCGCGTTCAACTCTGAAAAACGGAGTTTAATTGTCTTCCAGTTTTTTTCCCACAGTAGCAAGCCCTAATGCATCAGCCTCGTTTATTTGTCGCTTCGCGTAAAGGTATCTATAGTGCTCACGGATTAAAATGTGACATCACATTATTTTGTGTAACTAAGTAGGCAGGTATGTGCAGTTCCTCAATATTACCACGCGATGTTGCGACATCAGTAACGATAATGCTGCCTGTGATGTACGCATTTCAGTCTAATTTACACTTATATCACCCGATTTGTAGATGGTGGAAACAAAATATTAGTCTATTAAATTTTCCCGTTTCGATTTGTGAGCTTTGCACCCTGATTTGAAAAACAAAACTAGCGAAAAAATTTTCACTGCGTGTCCTTATTAAAACACACGTAAATATAAAAACAAGGGGAATGTACACGAGGAAGAAAATTCAAACGCAAGACAAATTTAAACGCGGGCTCATAAATCTCACTACACCCTTGGAGTTGGAGATATTCAACTGTTTTTTATTTGTAATTGCGCAAGTTGTAATTTATCCATGGTAATTTCTTAAGTGTTAAATTGAGAAAACTACAAGAAAAGTATATTTTCATCAATATATTTATGAAAAGTACAATATGACGAAACCCATATTTTTCTGGTGTAGAGTTTTTGATTAATTAGAGCACTGTCTGGCAGAAATAAAAAAGAAAGTGTTGTCGCATCGCTTAAGCAAAACAGCCTAATGACGTAACCAGAATTAGTATGAAGGTATTTACTGAGCAAGCATGCAATGTGCTATGTTTCGTGAGTTATAATATTATTTATGAGCAACATGTGAAGGTAATGAAAATGATGAACTTACCTTAACACTTACCCGAGACTTGTCTTGTAAGGAGCCTGTTAATCCTTATAACCAATTCACACCTTAGAGCCACCACGTCCATTCGCCCTGCTTTTGGGAGTTTTGAAAGAACGCTTGCCTGCAAGCATAGGTGTCCGTATTTTTTTTGCACGAAAAGTGCGAAAAAGGAGACACCTATGCTTCCCGAGAGCAGCGTGATTCCCGAGAGCTGCTTGATTATCTTGTGTAAATTGGAGCAGTAGTTTAACACGAAATGAGAGCAAGAGAAATGAAAAGTGACAAACTCGATCAGCACTGCGCCCATGACTCCGGCAAGCATAAAAGCAGCAATAGCGCGGATGACTGCTGTGCAGGCTTGACAATGGAACATACATTACTTCTTGAGATCAATGATTTACGCGCTTTTCACTGGAACTAAATTTTTCTGAGCTTATTGACGAACGACGTTTCATTTTTTCAACAATTTGATGCAATATTATTACCATACGACTGAATGTTTGTGCAAACTATTTTCTTCGTCGTTAATTGAAATGGGCCGCGGCACTCTCTTTCCTTCTGTATCGACAGACTGCGGAGGCCATGGCAAGGCTGCACGGCACCTACGCGCGCTTCTTTGAACAACGTTCTCCGAATTTTCCACCCCTCCAACTGGCGCCCTTTTTTGTATTTTTTACTGTGTGCACCCCTTGCGAACTTGCCAGCAGCTGCAGTGCAGTCAGGCGAGTTTTTTGGGACAATGGACTTCAACTTCCTTTCGCGGGCCCAGAAACCTGTAGGTGCAGGACCTTTGAGACAGGCATTCTGCGGAGCTGAAATCACTGCTTCGTGTACGCTGGCTACCAAGACGTGTTCTAGCCGGATTTTCATCTTATTTCTCGAACATTTAAAATATATTATTATTCAATCTACCAATAATAAATCAATCATTTTTAACGTATACAGAAACAACCATACGGTCTTTTGTGCTGACACGGGCAAAAATAAAACAAATATTAGAAACAATGCATTGCAGACTGTCCACAAAAAAGCAAGTCAATAAAAAGTGCAAAAACGAGCAGTCGAAAAGAAATCAACGCACAATGAGAACAAGTGAAAGAGTAGATATTCGTAGAATGGGACTGAAACTTTATGTGAAATATACACAACCGTGCATGCGCAAATATACGTTAGGACAAGGGAGCCCTCACAGACAAAAAAGTGACTGTAGACTATGAAAATAATAACAAATCAAGAAAGTTGACGCTAGAGAGACTCGGTATTCTGTAAAGGATAGAGTGTTGGAAGAAGCTGGCAGGTACATGCAATGGTCGATTCTCTCTTGATAACTTACGCGGACTTTGAAAATTAGTACAACAGAGAAGGGCCGAATATCTCACCCTGAACGAGCTTGTAAAGAAATAACAGCTCAGCGCGTTTTTGTCGGCTGTTAAATGATAACAAAGATATCATTCTAGCAGTGTTGAAAGGATTCTAGTTAAACGATGCAGGTAAATGCTTATGAATTTTTGCAGGTAAATGCTTATGAATGCGATGCAGGTAAATGCTTATGAATGGTCTTGCTTATGAAGCAAGACCATTCCAGATCAAATATGCATATTTACTCAAGGTTAGCACGGCATATCGTGGTGTACAATTTGTAGAAGGCTGTAGGAGAACCGGATACTCGAGAGATACTCTGCCAACAGGGAGAAAACGAAGGCCTCGCATTGCAGCACATTTATTTCAAGTAGACTAAATTCAGCGTGCTATCAAAGAGAACTTCAATATGACCAATCTCATAAACCTTACATAACGACACAGTATTGACAGCGTATGGAATTGAAACATTGGAAGATTTGCGAGATACAACAACACAACAACAACGGCAATAATAATAATAATAGTAATAATAATAATAATAATAATAATAATAATAATAATAATAATATTCATACACTCATATTATTCTGACATGACCGAAAATATCTGGCAACATTGAAGGAAATGCTAGTGTCCGGGTGCCCATCAATCTCTATAGGCGAGTACGTAAATGCGCAGTTTGATGGGTATGTACCGGCATACATATTTTATAGGTAAGTGCACCACAGTGTTGGTGTTGAAAGGATATGTTCGCAAGCAGTTTTAATTATTACGCACCTGCACAGCAAGGGGCTGTTTACATAATGTAGAGTTTGGCTATGGTATCACGCCAGCCCACAAAAATGTGTCATACTAACAGTATTCGCAAGGCGATGTTTAAGCTAATCCTGATGATGGCACGTGCGCATTAGTGGACTCGACCAAGTAATGACAGAACCCCACAAAATATAAGTTTTGTGAATTCGGCAACCTACGTTAAATGTTGCTATAGAGCTTCATTCAGCATTTCAATACATGGTTCATTAAATGTGTATCACATGTGAGTTAGTTTCACCTTTTTAACGTATTTGTGTATGACGTGAGATTTATTTGATGCTTGAACACATTGCACCAAATTAATTTTTTTACTAGTGCAATCATAAAAATTTCCAGAAGTTTACTATGTGCACAGCCAAGAACAATACACATAGCCAAAGGAAACGCAAGAAGTATTTATGCAATAAATTAGTACAACTTTCATCTTGAATTTATTCATAATAGTGCCTGCAAGTTACATTCGCGTCAGTTCTTTTTTTTTGTTTTTGAAGATACTCCCTTAAACATTGCACTGCGCATGCATATTCATGGTAAATGGCCACCGAAAGCAGTTGCAGATGAGGGGTCAACAGGATTTACTGAAATCTTGTAATATGAAGGGAGCATATAGCCATCAAAATCTTAAAATAATCAGCAAGTCCGTCCACCAATGTGGAAGCTAAATTGCACTCAAATTACTATTTCTTGCTGCCACTTTGAACAATGCTATAATGTGAACAATATAAGTTGCACGCATTTCGTTTTTACATATCACTATATAGGAATGCTCTATAATAATAGCGAGGTTCGGGAGCTTCAATACGTTTTCTGACCTGACATGATTCCTTCCTTGTAAAAAATGTCCGCTCTCGTATACATTATTTACGTCATATAAATTGCAACTTATTGTTTCAAACCTAAATGCCAAGAAAAATTTACAAGTTAAATTACACGAATGCATGCATAGTTGCAACTATCACGTACACAAAGCTGACCTGAAATTTTGATTTTTTTGCGTGACATAAACAACATATATAATTAATACTCTTGTTGTCGTAGTAAATAAGCAGGTCACCTTTGTATTCAAATTGTTGTATACTAGAATCCGCATAAAAGTGTGTGATACTAATGCTCAATATATACGTGGTTCATCCCATATAAGGAAGGGAGCACTTCCACATATAAGGTTCTACTTGATATGTTATATATGGTGTGGCCGTGCCTTATTAAGGCTGGATTTGACTTCTTATATGAACGGGCCAACCACGTCATATATGGCGGTATATAACCCCATACATTACCTGACTCCGCCAGATATACATTCATGTATGCTTATATGTGGCGACATATGCTAACATATTTGCTTGTATGTGGCCACATATGCTAACATATATGCTTATATGTGAACACGTATAGCCTATATAAATGCCATATATGGCATTTCCGTAAGGGTGTACAGTGAGCACTATCTGACAAGAAAGGGTTGCTACGTTATACTCGCTGGGCGTAGACTCCTAGATTTTAGATAGCTTTAGCGAGCAAACAAATTATAGTAAGTGAACACAATTTGATCATTTGCGTCAGTGATATTCGAATCCACAAAACTAGAATTAACGTCCGACGCTGTACGAATTCAGCTAAGTTGGCGGGCGCTCCCTGGTTTATTTGTTGACCATTTATGCCCATTTATTCATGGGAGCATCATCACGCGCCCTTCGCCGCCAGGACGACAACTGTGGAATACTTTTTGCCATGTGGTTACACGTGGCACAAAATCTCCACAGGAGGTGGCTTGTATGTGTGTCCGCCCGAAACTAAACTTCAATTGGCACTGAGTGCCTTTCCTTGTTTCTTCTGTCCCTCGTCTAAGTGGTTTTTTTTCAACGGTGGGAAACAATGGCATAACTGGAGAGTGGTACTTCGGGACCGTGCCCTCACTGCGCACCAAATTTTTCAGTCATGGCACACATACCCGAAAATGATACTTGACCACATCGACGTTCCCAGCCACCGCTTAAAATTAGAAGGTGATTCCCTCACCCTCTACAGCCGAAAAAACTTATGTCTGCGTCCATGGTGGAAATTGAAGAAAACCAACCAGCTGAAACCGAGATGTTCTTTACCAGCCATAACAGTATTATTTAAATGACACTGAAAAGGAACAATGATTTAGTTTTTTTGAATAACTGCCCTCGGAGAATGCTATAAGTTTTGCCATCGTAAGTTCATTATATGCGAAGACATTCAAGATTGAAGTTTAATTTTTAAATTTTACTCCGATATATCCATGCGGGACGTAAGAAATTTCCAAATAAATTTTTGTGACAATGGCTCAATGAAATGTTCTGAAAATTTGTATGCTCAGTCTATGCTGCCCATAAATTACAAGGTATTAACGCGATAGTGTTAACGAGCTCGTGTCACAGAAAACCCGCCCCTGGCGTCAGTCCTGTTGGTTGTCAGCGAAAAATCATCTGTGACCATAAATCTAGTTACCGAGACAGCCGCGAGAGACCGCTACTTGTCCATGCGTGCGCATGCGATCACAATGGAAAAGCCGCGCATTCGAATAAAAAAAAAGGACTCAAGCTCACGAGGCGCGGTAGTTTCTTTGCCTTGCCACCCTTCCCTGCTTAGCTTCCAGCGCTTTCATGATGAGGAGGAAAGAAATAATGCAATTGCAGCTTGCGATAAACCTTTGGAACTCCACTCGCACTGGGCGCATTCTTAAAATTTTTGGGGCATTGAATTCATGTGGCAATAAGCTGTTTTAATGAGTTCATTCCACGGTTACTTGAAAAATTTTTCAGGGCCACTTTAACGCATTTTTTATAGGTGTCACGACAAAAACGTGCTCATTCGGTGATATTAGCGCGCGCTGGTGCCATCCACTGTGTGCGTGTTTGTGTGCGTGCGTGTTTATGTAACAAAACATATGAATAAGTATGCACTTAGCGGTTGAAAGTGCACTAGGGGCCGGATGTCGCTAGTGCGTTCAACTCTTAAAGGTGAAGCTTAGGGTTCTCCCAGTTTCTTTTTGTGGAATTTTGTCAACTGCAAGTTACAGAAGACCCGGAAGACGCTTTCAAATTGTACTATGTCACGGTGTTTAAGCGCGAATGTCATTGTGGTGCCATTAGCCACACTTTTTTTTCACGCAATTTATCGCTTCCCAAGCATCACGTCGACAGTAGGAGTGAAGTTTTTGGGATGGTGAAATTTTACATTACTAATATGCGAAAAATTGTTTCGCTCTTCAGTGTCCCTGTTACAAAACCAAGCTAAATGCTCTGTAAAGAAAGAGAAAAACAGCTTGCCTGCTGTTTTCTTTTTCAGGGTTGAACCGAAGAACAATAAAGGTGATTCTTTCGCTCCAGCCGTGGAGGTCCCGAATGTAGAAAATATGGTGGTGGTGCTCAAGATCTACAGCACGGGATGCGCGTTCTTCGACGCCAACGCGACCTCTACGACGCCAACCATACAAAGTACAGTCCGGGCTATTCGCCTTGTTAACCTCTCCATCCAGCCAGATCCGGACGTACTGGTAGAGTTCACAGTGGTAAGAAGTGAATACTTATGGGGCGGATTGTTGATGAACCTTGTTGTATTTAATTCCATGGGCACCAAGTGATGGCGTATATTAAATGTTGTAGCGAGGGACACATCCTACCGGAATGTAAGCTCACGGGTCATCTCATACGAAAGTCAGTCACGTCATGGTAAGCTAGTAAAACAAACGCCAATCCTTCTCTAAGCTACGATTGCTTATAAAATTTCGTTTTTACTTTTGCCAACATAAAATACTAGAAAGTTTTTCAAAACGTTTGGCAGATGCCACGTACAGTGGGAATCGGTGACATGCGAATCACGAATAAGAGAGCTTGATATGTCACTTTAAAATTGGCACAATGTTACGAGATGGAGGTAAATGAGGCTGTACATACCTTTTCTCTCATTATTACCATCTCTGGATGCATCGTTGACCTTCCACATCTATTCACGTCAGGTGATATGAAAATTAGTATATGTGGAGCTATCGAAACGGCAGCGAGCACGCTAATAGCGTGGTATGTTGTCATGTTATTACATGACATGCGTATCATTATTATCATGTTTACACCAGACATATATTCCGTCATCCAATGAGGTCTCGTAACACTAAATTTGGTATATGTACAGCTAGCAAAACGGCCGCGAGCGCATCATGAAGGGCGAAAGATTTTCCAATGTAGCGTTGACGCGCGCGCACGATGGGCACAGTGACACTACGATAGCGAAATGCGAGCCTTCTATAGTCTGACGCCACTGCTGCTGAAAAACATTTATTTACAGATTTTATTTACAGGGAGGGTGGGAACGGTCCTTAAGGAGCCGCCCCGTACAAACACTAGGTGAGCTCCCTCTTACAGGAGCCCATTGCCGTTGGCCACGGCCCGGGAACGCTCGACCAGGGCCCGTTGGGCCGTCAGGTCAGAGCAGCCGAGCAGGGCTGCCTCCTAGTCCTCCCACGAAGGGTTGGGTAGCGGGGTAAGGTTTGGGGTTTTTTGGCATGCCCTCACCATGTGGAAAATGTCAGAGGAATTTTCCTCACAACGCGGGCACTTCCCCGTGCAAGCGGGGTCAGTGTTTTATGATTGCCGGGCACAATAGAGCATTAGTATAAAGGCGAAGGAGGATTCGCTCCTCCGCCTTCGTGAGGCCCTTAAAGGGTTTCGGATAGAGGTTATGGCCGGATTGATAAAATTGTGTTACATCCTTAAAGGTGTAGGCGGGATTGGGTTCGAGTTCCGGATCGGTAGGGGACGAGGATGGTGCCCGGAGAGTGAGCGCGCGGGCGGCGGCATCGGACGTCTCATTACCATCGAGGCCCGTGTGAGCCGGAGCCCATATGATCGTTCGGTAGCGGGGGCACCTAGGTAGCTGCTGTTCTGCAAAATTTTATAAGCACGGTACGGAATGTATCCCTGTTCAATATTGCGACAGGCACCCTTTGAGTCGGTGATGATGACCCTCGAATCCTGATCTGCGGCGGCTAGTGCGATGGCGATCTTCTCCGCGTGTGTAATGTTATGTGCACGGAATGTGAGTTCATTTACAACGGTGTTTTGGTGGACGACCGCAGCCGTGTACCAACCACCGTCGTGCGGGCCGGAGGCGTCCACGTAGAATACTCCGAATTTGTGGCCGTAGTGTCGAGCCAGGGCTTCCGCCCGCGCGAGGCGTCGGCCACTGTAGTCGTCTCGGGTCATGTTAGCCGGAAGAGGGCGCACGTGCAAGGAGTATCGCCAAACTTCTGGAATCCATACGCGCTCTTCCGTGTGTATTGAATGATTGATGTGTAGCCGGGCAAGGAGGCGGCGACCCGACGGTGTTTTAGAGAGTCTAGTATATTGGTTTGTCAAGTGCGCCTCTTTCAGCTCCTTGAAGGTGTTCACCATTCCCAAGCCCAAAAGGCGCTGTTTAGAGGTGCTGACAGGAAGGTCGAGGGCGCGCTTGTAGATTTTGCGGAGAATGACTTCGAGTGCATTCTCGTCGGATTTGCGTAGGTGAAGGTATGGAGCCGAGTACAGGACTCGGCTGGTTACGAATGCTTGCGCCAGCCGCAAGGCATCTTTGCATCATAACCCCCCGCGCTTCTTGGAAACCCGGCGAACCATCCGGCCCACCTGGTCCCCCACCTTACGCAATTTGGCCAATGTTGTGTCTGCTCTGCGATTTTTGTGTATAAGAAGCCCTAGTATTCTAACCTCATCGCGTTCGGGCATGAGTCCGTTGTGAAGAGAGAGGTCGATTTTTGTGGTGCACTTTGGTGATGGGCGTATGTGCACGAATTCCGATTTGGACGGGGAGCACTGAAGGCCGCAACGACGGGCACTGTCATCCACGATGTCCACCACTTGCTGCAGGCTTGCCTCCATGTCTCCTGCCGAGCCGTGTGACGCCCATATGGCGATGTCGTCGGCGTACAGCGCATGCTGTATGCCTTCGACTTTTGCCAGCTGAGCGGGGAGTCTCATCATTGCCACATTCAATAGGAGGGGCGAGAGGCCGCTCCCTGCGGAGTCCCTCTCGTGCCTAATCGGTAAGGGCCGTTTTCAATGTCCTGAATCCGAATGTATGATTGTCGGTCAGTGAGGAATTGTTTAATATAGTTGAAAGTGTTTTGGCCGCAATCCACCTGTGAGAGATGTGTTAGAATAATTTCGTGAGTCACGTTATCAAAGGCCCCTTTCAGATCCAAAGCGAGCACAGCTTTGTCATTCAGGGGATACTCGACTGGATCGAGGATGTCATGGTCGAGCCGAAGCAAGACATTCTGCGCGGACCGGTGTGAGCGGAACCCGAACATGGTGTCTGCAAATGCATTTTTGGTCTCCAGGAACGCGGACAACCTGTCGCGCACCATCGTCTCCATTAATTTTCCCACACAAGAAGTAAGGATGATGGGGCGGAGGTTGTCCGTGTTAATGACTTTGCCCGCTTTGGGTATGAAGGTGACCAGGGCGGTCTTCCACTCAATTGGTAGGCTTGTTTTCCCGATCCAAATGGAATTGATGTAGGCAAGGAGCATGGTGTAGGCCGAGTCAGGAAGATTGGCAAGTACTTTCACGGTAATTTTATCCCTTCCCGGCGCCGTTCCTGGCCTCATTTTCGCTAGGGCTGCCTTCAGGTTGTGTAACTCAAACAGTTGATCCAGCTCCGCGTTCTCGGTACCTGCATACGAGTACGCCGGCCCTCGGGAGTTCTGCTGTGTGCATAGATATTGGTCTCGGAGTTTACATGCCATTTTGGCTGTGTCTCCGTCGAAGCTGTGAAATGCTCGTTGCAGATGCGTTTGTGTCTCTGTTCGAGTTTGGGTCGGATCAATCAAGGCGCGGAAGAGGCGCCAGGTACTCCGGCTGGACATTTGTCGAGCGGCCGTGTTGCAACGGTCCACCCAGTTAGAGTCAGCGAGCTGGGCCGCGTACTCTGCTGCTCGCTGGGTGAGCTCAGCGATGCGAATTCTGAGCTTTCGGTTGTGTTTTTTCCGGCGCCATCGACGGACTAGGCTGCGCCAGGCCTCCCAGAGGTGAAGGAGACTGTTATCCACCGCCGGAGTTGCCTCGGAGAGTTTAATTTGTGTTTCTGTGTAGCGTAATGAGGACACCAGTTGCTGGAACCAAGCATGGTATCTTTGCTCCTCAATGGGTGTCGAATTGGCGTATATTTGCCGAAACTTCGTGTAATCGGGTAATTTTGCCTCTCCGTAGGGTTTTGCCAAAGGATAGGTGCAAATGGTGGTGTTGAGTATGCAGTGGTCGCTGCCGAGGGTCTCCTCAGTGTTGACCCAATCCGCATACTGGATGTTTTTGTGAGGGTAAGGTCCGGACATGTGTCCCGTGTCACGGAGTTACCCACGCGAGTTGGGTAGGCAGGGTCGGTGTGCAGAGTTAGGCCCAGCGTGGACATAAGTTCCGCCAATTTACGTCCACGTTTCTCTTCACGTGCATACCCCCAGAGTGTGCTGGGGGCATTAAAATCACCCACGATCACCAGAGGGTCCCTGCCTGCAGCCTTCAAGGCGCGGCGAAAAAGGTCTGCGAATGTAATGTTACTTAGTTTCGGTGAGCAATAAATTTTTAGCACGTGCAGTGGCAGGTCCTGTTTACGCAGCGGAAGGAGTGTCACCATCACGTACGAGAAGGCTGGCTTAAGGTTGAGATCAACTAGGTTGGCGGTATAATTTTTGTGCACGCAGATACAAGATAAAGGGTCCTGCTGAAACGTAGTATAGTTTGTGAGTGTGGCAGCACTCCCTGGCTCCTGGAGGGCTACCACAGCAGGAAGGTTTTGAAATGCTGCGAGGAAAAGCCGGAGGTTGGCGCGCTTAGTGTGAGCCTTAAAGCCCCGACAATTCCACTGGGTGATTTGGACGGGAGTTGCCGTATTGGATGTCTGACGCCAGGCGCGGCTCGACTGCCACCGGCGCGAATTTCACGCCGATGTGTTACCCAGAAAACACTGCGTCTTCCTCTTTTCATGGCAGAGGGACGCCGGACGCGCTGAAACGCGCATGCGTCGAAGCAACGCAGCGCAGTGCCCGTCTGCGAGTATATATCACGACTGGTACTTGCTGGCGTAGCAACGCCGGCGTGACTCGACAAAATGAACGCCGGTGAGCACACGCACTATGCCACGTTGAAACGTATGGGCGCCTTGACTATGGCATGTAGTCCTGTTCTCACATGACACACATCTCATTATTATCATGTTGGCACGTGTCACATACCTTCGTCATTGATTGACGTGACCTAATACCACATTTGCCATACGTGAAGCTAGCGAAACAGCCGCGAGCGCATCATGAGTGTGTCATGTAGTCATGTTGTTACACAACACGTATGTCGGGAATATTATGTTTGGATGTGTCATTTACCTATGTCGTCCATTCAAGTCGCGCAATACAGAGTTTTGTACATGTGAAGCTAGTAAAACGGCTGTGAGCGCATCATGAGCGTAGCATGTAGTCTTGTTTTTACATGACACGCATCTTATGTTTAGCATGTTTGCACCAGTATCATCCCCTTCGTCATCCATTCACGTCCCGTAATACCAAATTTGGTGTATGTGACGCTAGCGAAATGACCGCGAGCGCATCATGAGCGTGACATGTAGTCATGTTGTAACATGACACGAATCTCATGATTTTCATGTTAGGGTCTGTCGCTTGTGTTCGCCATGTAATCATGTCATACCATACCAGTTTTGAAACATGCCATGTGAATGAAACCACAGCAAGAGCTGCAGAACGATGAAATGAAAATCATGACATTATAGACATTCGTTTCTTGACTTTCATGTGATGACTAGTCAAGTATGTTCTTCATACAGTCATGTTATGTCATACCAAATTTGGTATTGATACCTTTATCAAAACGGCTAGGAGAGCTGAAAGTCGGGGGCAGCTGGATAGATAGATAGATAGATAGATAGATAGATAGATAGATAGATAGATAGATAGATAGATAGATAGATAGATAGACAGATAGATAGATAGATAGATAGACACGCTCAAAGTCGCTGAAGTTCGCTATGAAATGCTTCGCATTTGAAATAGAAATATAATATAGCCTTATTCTACGTAGTTGCATTGGCTTGCTATTTTGCGTTTGTTCGAATAATATTATTGTAGTGACTGTTAACGCTCTTAAATATTGGGCTTTGAATTTTTTTAAACACCTGTGAGCTCTTCGATGTTCAGTTGTGGTCGAGGTGCGGCGACGCAGCGTGGAAAATTGTGCACTATGTGACTGAACTACGGTCACAGTCTGCGTTGGGTTTGTCTTGAATATTACCACTTCTCGTTTGTGGACAAATACGTGAGTGGTAGAGAAGCTTACAGTAGCTCCGCAAGACGATAACACATGCGATATTCTTAAACAGTTCAATAACAGCAGAGCCATCATTTGTTGAGATGACAGCCAAATTTATACGTGTTTCACTTAAGCGTGCTAGGTTTCGTGAAGCAGTATTTAGTTTTTAAGCGCCCATCACTTCACGAGACCAGCCCATCGTTCATCCATACATTTCATAATGCGCTACCACGCTCACAGTAAGCGCGCTAAATACAGACACAACCAGGGTAGCAACGCTAAAAAAGAGTTGAAATGTTCCAACAAGCTCTAAATAGGGTAAATAACTAAAATAATCAATGAGTTATTATCATTTTAGTTCAAATCACCAGGAAAGATTTTAGATACCTTCTGCGGGCTCCTGGGACCACCAAGAGAGGTCACCACTGCCTCAACGTGCACACGAATGCTCTTCCACTCTCCCCCTTTCACTTGGTCGGTGGGGCGTTGATGCTACATCTGGTGAGGAAAACAACTTGACAGAACTCGCTTCTTGAGATGCGAATAAAAACTGCATTTAAAGAGCGGGAAGTCTATACCGAGCAGCAAAGAAAAAAATCGCACCATATCTACGGAGAGAATGATGATGAGTGGCGCGAAGCAACTGTCAGTCGATCCGCGCTTTCATCCGTCCATTCGTTCTTGTTTCCGTCCGTCCGTGCACCCGTCTGTTCAGCCGTCCGTCTGTTCAGCCGTCCGTCTATCCTGCACCCGTTCGTGTGTCCGTCCGTCTGTGCGTTCATCCATCCACCCGTCCTTGCTTCTGTCCCTGCGTTCACCCTTGCGTCCATCCATCCATCCATCCGTCCGTCCATGCTTCTGTACGTGTATCCGATCGTCCGTATATCCGCCCGTTTATGCGTCCGTTCATTCCTGCATCTGCGTGCCTGTCCATCAGTCTATCTAGTAAACAGTCCAAGTACCGCCATCTCGCGTGTTTTCGTTATATATACGTCATATAGAAGTACCGCCATTCAGCAGATATTCAAAGGACTAAACGAAAAGTGGCACGGCCGGTCTAGACGAGCGGCACATGCTCACTCTCTTACGGCTTGCGTTCCGCGTCTAGTTCCCACCTTTCACCACCACTAGTTCATGGCACTGCGGTTGAACCCTCGCTAACCCTGCCAAAAACCAAGGAGATTACTGAGCCCAGCGAGGTTAACGTGGCAACCTTGTCTGGTCAGATATTGCTCAAAGTGTGTCCTTTTGTTACTAGTTTTGAGGAACAAAGTTCCTTAAGCCGTGGGTCGTGCGTCCGCGATGTATGTAGTAGTAGTAGTAGTAGTCGTCATCATAGTAGCAGTAGGTAGCCACCTCCACGACCGGACTAGAGGAGTGGTGCGCGTGCACTCTTGAATTGAGGAAGAAACCCGCGCACGCTAATCACGAGTAAAAAGGTAGTGGCTTCGTATGAACTAACCATCAGAAATGAGTATGGGTGACTTAATCTTCAATGATGTTTGCCTTGAATGGGATGCTTACTAAGAAAAAAGCAAATAACAGAAGGAGGCACTTTGTCCACTATCTGAAAAAGAAAAAAAAAATTGCCACGTTAAGCTTGCTAGGTGTAACTTCTTGGTTTTAGCAAGGTTTAGCGAGGTTGGGCTGCAATGCCATGGACTAGCGGCGGTGAAAGGTGGGAACTAGAGACGAAGCGCCAGCCGTAAGAGGACGCGCGCGTGCCGCTCCTTTAGTCCAGCCATGCCACTCCTCGCTTAGTCCTTGGAATGTCTGCTGGATGGTGGTACTTGTATATGATGAGTATATTATGAAAAAATGCCAGATGCCGGTACTTGGAGTGTTCCCTAGATGGACGGATTGATCGACAGACGCACGAACGCACGCACGGACAGACGGATAGATGAATGGGCGCACGGACAGATGGACAGACGCACAAACTGACAGACAGAGGGATGGACGCATAGACGGATGCATGCATGGACAGACAGACGAACGGACGGAGGAATGGGTGCATGAACGGGCGGACGGATGAACGGATGGTCGCATGGACAGTCGTACGGACGGCCGCAAGCAAGAACGAACGAAAAGATGTTTCACTCCGCTCATCATCATGCACTTCGGAGATATGCTATCATTTTTTAGTAAGCATCAAATCAAGGCAAATTTTACTGAAATTTAGGTCACCGACACTCATCTCTGTAGGTTGTTTCATGGGAAACTACTACCTTCCTATTTATCAATAACGTGCCGAGTTTATTTCTCAATTCAAAAAAGCGGGTGTGCTGCTCCTCCTGTACAGCCGTGGAGGTGGCTACATACTACTACTACTACGACTACTACTACTACTGCTACTACTACTACTACGTATACTACTACTGCAACATACAACGCGGACGCACGATGCACGACTTAAGGAGCTTTGTCCCTAAAAATAGCTCGCATGTTTCACGCATAGTTAGCTCATCCGCCTAGCATGGTCCTACTCGTTCTGATTAAACCTTACAAACTCATTTCAAGCATTGCTATGTTCGGCGCTACGGGAAACGGAGCGACGGAGCTCCGCGAACAGGAATCGATGGGCACAAGTGCGACTATTGCTTCGCATTTCCTAAGGTTACACAGTAATGGAGCTGGCATACGTTTTGTATGTGAAACATCTCTTGCTCGGGTCTATGCTCCACGGCATCGGTATCTGCACTCACACTTCGCATGCGCAACTTCCTTGCTGTTCTACGCATCCCCTTCACCTCGCAACGCCAAGGCAAGGAACATCCACCTATGCTCGCTCTCTCACTTCGCCAGCGTACCGGCAGGGCGTGGCGTGCGGGACGCATGTTTTACGCGGGCCACTCATCATCGCAAGCCCGCCGAAGGTGCTGTGATGACGAAACGATCCTGCATATCATTTTCTCCCGCCCTGACCTGGCCACAAAGCATTGCGTAGTGGTAAGCCCCTATCGTCTGCTGGATCTACCTGTGACAACGGTGGAAGACATACTTTTTCCAGCGTGCTCGAAGACGCAAGCCCTCCGAGCCTTTCTGAAGGTCTGTGCGTGTGGGGACATTGCCGCTTTATAAACAAACGTTCTGTGCGTGTGCGGACCTCTCCGCCTTATAGACTAACGCTTTTGCTTCGTTCTACTGACTGTACTGACAAGACGTTTTTTTTACCTTGCTTTCGACTTGCTCCTTCTCTCTTCTGTTCTTTCTATCATCTTTACTTCCCCTCCTCCCATCTCTAAAAACGCTGAGCCGTACCTCCGTGACGGGAGGCAGAAAATAGCGTGCTTTTTATTTCGTTCACTTTCATTAACCTTTCTGTCTCTTCTTTCCTCAAGACATTCCTCCTCACGGCGTTTACACTGCCATTACGTGTGCCTTTACCCACTCTCTCTCCTCTCGTATGCTCCCAATTTCTGGCTTCACAATGCCGACACGCGCCTCGTCTGTTATGGACTTTCTCGATCGAAAAAAAAACAACGCCATATCCAGGAATGGAATGATGATGAAAAGGAGTTACTGCAGAGGTTAAATCTGGCAAATCGTGAATCCTTCGTACATCCACTCGACCATTCCACATAGGCTTGCCCTATCAGGGACAGCAGAAGTTTTAAGACGTGGAACCCTAGCAATCACTAATATTATTGCCACAAAGCGCTGCCGGAGATGAAGAGGAAGGCAGCAAAGAGGGACACAATGCTCGCTAATAATAGCCCCGTGGAATGGCCCCATGCGACCCATCATGAAATTCGGATGCATACTATTTTCGGACGGTCCTGCTTATAAAACAAAACCTCTAGTTGTCTTGGAGCGAGAAACGCTGCGAATGTGTCTGGAAATCCCTAGGTTCTTCGCTATCAGCGTACTGTACCAGGAAGCGCGCCTGCCTGCACCACTTTGTCGATATCGCATTTTGACAGTACAAGAATTTTGAAAATTTTAAAGCTTACCGGCAAGAAGATCCTATTAAGCTTTTACCGTAAACCCAGAAGCTTTCTTTCTTGCTCATTGGCTATGGTCTCACACACCCCATATAGTATTTGTACAAAAGTCTACGACGTATAATTGTGAACATCAGAATTGTACTTAAGACTAATGACTGGAATTGCCGTGTTATAAATGAATAAGATGACATTTTTCCTCAAAACGCCAAGTTCCAATCTTTCAAGTTTTTAAATTACATATTATTAGATTACTTGAAGCATACAGAAGCTAAAAATTCAATAGGCACAGATTCTTCAGTAAATAATCAGACGGCAGGTGTAGACATTGCCTCTGATTCCCTTGACCGGTCCTTCTCAATCAGAATGTCTGACTTTACTCCAGTTTTTGAAGCGGAGCTCGTGGCGATTATTTCTTCGAAAACTTCCGTCAAATCAAAACAACGCAGTCACAATGACGTATTCTCTTTTAGTTTGTGCAGCTCTGCCAGCTTCTGACAACTTTCGAATTCTAAGGACATTTAGAACCTTAGAACCACGGCAGTTGAGACTCCTGAGCTTACTATGGGTCCCGGGACAGTGTGAATTAAGATTAAATGAACTGGCCAGTTCCTTAGCACGAGCCGCACTTGAGGGGCCAATTTTATTCATACCGCCAGATGTTGAATATATTACGCCAACAAGATATCGAAAATCAGCAATCTGCACTGATATGATGGAAAAAGTAACTACATGGACAGAATATAACCACCTCGAGTTTGCTTGGCGACCCTACTGGAGCCAGTCCAGAAAGCCTAAAGTTTTAAATACTAAAATGAGATGTCGTGTCCCCCCCCCCCCTAAACCTGTATCTACACAGAGCTGGTCAGACAATATCACCCCTCTGCGCATTTTGCGGAGAAACGGAATCAATAAAACATTTTTATTTGCATTGTCGTCGATACGCTATACTTAGAAAAAGGTTTCTAGTTATTCCATTTCTGAAAACAGGTGTTACACTGACGGCGGAAATCGCACTAAGCTTTGGTTCCTCAGTTTTGGGACATTGCCACAGGAATGCTTTGAATGCCGTTTGCGATTATATTCATGCATTCAAACGATTACCTTTGTGATTTTGAATCAAGTATTTATTCTTTTTTACCCAAAGAACTCTAAATGTTGAGGTGAAGTAAACGCAGCTGAGTGGTAATCACAACACCTGAAATCTCAAAATTTGTCAACTTGATTTTTCCATTTCTTTTTCTTTTTTGTTTGCTTTCCTTCTATGTGGTTTTCCTTACATTAGTCATAGGATAATACAAATTCATTACACGTAGTTATAATGTTCACAGAAAAAAATGCACTACGCTTTCTTGGTAAATCCCCCTCAGTGAGTGTGAGCCATGAGCCCAGAGAAGCAAACAAACACAAAATAATAGCCACTGATGCTTTATTAACAGACGAAAAGGCAGGAGTAGATGTTTACTCTTCTTCACTTGACTGGTCATTTTCAGTAAAACTACCATACTTCATACCTATTTTTGAAGCTGAACTTTTGGCAGTTGTTCTAGCACTACAAAAGCTAACTTTGGACACCCACACTGCTACAATAATTACAGACTCCCTGTCCGCATGCACGTCACTGACAGCTTCATCTCAATCAGATCTCATTGAGGCTTTCGAACGGGGGAGGAGGCGGCCCAGCATACACGAAGGCTCTTGCGCGATGTGAAGCCCTTCCTTCTTGAAGATCCGCGCGAACATCTCGCTGGTTCCCTCAACGTATGAAACGGGTACGCGTTTCGGGGGGCTGCCAATTAAGGTTGATTGGGGTTTACGAATCCTCTGTTGCTCTGATTGGCGGAGCGGCTCGAATTAAGTTTTTTGGGTATCCATTTTTTCCGAGGTCTGCAATTACGTGGGCCCCTTCTTTCTTTCGCTCTGTGTCATTCGAGCATAAGCTCTTAGCTCTCTAGAGTAGAGTGGTCACAACCGAGGCCTTGTGGCAGGTGGGTTTGGAAGAATCAATTTGAAGGTAGCGGCCAGTGTGTGTGACTTCTTATGAACGGAGAACTCCAGGCCGTTGCGCAATGGCAACGAAAGATCGGCCAACAATGGACAGGACCACCAGTGTCACTTACGAAATTCCGTGCGCCGAGTTCCCCTTTTCCGTGCGCCGAGTTCCCCTCTTCGTACATCGGCGAGACGAAAAACCTACCGGAATGACTGAAGCAACACGCCGACGATGTGCAAAAGTTCTACAAAGAGCGTAGCGCAGTCGCCAAACATGCTGAGACGTTGGATCACCGGATAAATTTTGAAGCGACGGCCATCCTTGAAAGTGAGTCGAAGTAGAGGTGAAGGGTATTACTCGAGTCATGGCACATACAGAGGATAGTCCATAACATCTACCGCTTTCTCGGATCCCTTCCCCCACTGTATACACATAGACTGTGCTCCACGTCAAAACGAGAGAGAGAGAGAGAAAGAGGTGTCATTAGTTGCACCGCGAGTGTTTGAAAGACGCCGCTGCTACGTAAACTCCGCAGTCACCCCTGAGGATGAAACCGAGTCGGTTTCGAAACGTCGGGTTTCTTGAAAACTTTTAATTGAAGTCTAAAGAATCTCCCTCACTGTTGCCAGTACCAGTTCTCACGGCAACATGCGCTATGTTCGTTCTCGTAGCCAAGCGTTCCTGCACCGCCACCCTCCACCAGCGCGGGTGTGCAAGCTGCGATATTAACTGCGTCTACCACATCGCTCTGGATCTAGCATGTGCTGTGACACCATCCTCATGCTAAGTGCTACTACACGAGCCTTGGAGTGAGAATGGACGGGTACTGCGTGCCGCAATGCACAATGATCTGGAGACGGGGCGTGAGAATGTTCCGGTTTTCGACTTGTCCGGACCGACGGAAACGCTGGATCGGGCAGATTAAGCAGGACTGCAGCGAGCCGACTACCTACTCCCGTGTTTGTGAGGTGAGTACCCCTTGTATTGCGACTGGCAAGCTGATTGAGTTCATCACCGTATATTCCATTAAATGGTTTGCTTTGTCATGTGAGAAACGCCGTGCCCGTAAACCACCGACGCTCTCGCATTCGCGCGTTCCTTTGCTCGTTGATGTGCGAGCAGTGCAGTTGTTGAAGCCGATGAGCGCTTTTCCTGTAGACTCGTGTACAACTGCAACGCAGCAGCTAAATTTTGCGCGTCTTGCCACAGGGTATCTGTTTTTCGCACTAAGGACACATTTGCGAACATAACATCTAAACTCGCCAAGGCATGCAAGTAAGGTTTTTCTTTTAAAAGACCACTCACCAGGTTTGACAATTTTGAGCTGACAAGCGCAATCCGTAGACAAGGCGTTCATGATCTCGTCTGGCAAAATTTGCAACGCTATGCTCCGCGGAAATGGCTCAAATTTCAAGATGAATGCTGCTCCCCCTTCCTTCTGCCAGCGCGCGCCTAGAGAATGAGGGCATGATGTGCGCGTATGAATGGCCCTACGTACATGGCAATGCAGTGACGTTGGTCATTTACATAGACGACTCAAATCTGACGTTACAAACAGTGGCACGTGACAAGGCGAAAATTATTCAACAAAAGAAGCGTAGTTTATGTAATTTGTTGTTTGAAAAGAATAATAAAGCTCCAGATAAATAATGAGACGCAATAGGAAAATGTGATCATCTTTTTCAATTTTTCTCCCGTGAATTGCAACGAGATGCAGAGCTAATGTGTCGGTGTTTCGCGTGCGTTCGTGTACCTGTGGTCAGTGCATCGAGCAGACTACTACCTTGGAATGCTCCTACGCGTTCATGCACTCATTGTGCTCACTTATATTCTACTGCGTCTAAGCCTGCGTTTCCAAGCCGTCCCGAGGAAACAGGCTGAAGACCACAATATAACGCTGGTCAACAAAGCAACGCCGCTCGCATGCTTGGAGGCTGGAGTTGTTTGAACACGTCATGAGCACATGACCTCTTGGTCGGATGCCTGAGAGGATGGGGAAGATATTTGGCTTCTGGAGGAGCGGCAAGGGTTTCGAGCTCACCTTCTCTCATCCTCGTTTTGCGCAACTTCAGAAAACCCAGTTTCTCCGCTCGTGAAGAACCGATTAAGAAAACTTTTGTGGCAACATGTTCCTCGTCGGACACCCAAAAACTTCCACTGTTTAACTAAAACTTGTTATGGGGCCTGGTGAGAGGCCCTTTAAAATATAAAATGCAACTGATTTACTCTTCGTGTCTATCCGTCGTATGTCTGCTTGTGTGTCTGTCTTCCTTTCTGTCTGACCTAAACGCCTATGTTTCTGCGCTCCATAGATCCCTGTTGTTTGCTTATGACTCAATTATGCCACGTGAGAGAGTACAGTGCAGCGTCGCATTTTTTGTTCATAAATGGCCACAACGATGATTTTATGTCGTGATATCAGTTTCATATAGTGCTTTATATGGACTACGTTTGTATCTTTCGTGCCCTGTATGATTTCTCGCTTTATTGCTTTGTTCCAGGCCCACTTCGTGGACACAAGCTTCGAACAAAGGAAGCAGGACGGCTTGAAGAAATGAAAGCCAGATGCTGTTCGGATGCTGTTTGTAATAAAATTGACATGTAAAACTTGGTTTGTCTCTTGTTCATCCCCTATGCTTTTGTGATAGCGTAATTAAATACAGGCTTTGGGGGGGGGGGAAGAGGAGCGCTGGTGTAATATTCTTTCAAGGAAACGTATATTTGCAGATATTCATGACGTTTACACGCGACGACAATGCCTGGCACACTGGCGGGCTGGGACCAGTCTTTATCCACTTTGAAGTCTTTTCTTTCAGGCAGAGACCCTTTACTGCTTTATGCCCCAATCCCAGTACTGCCTTCTGGCACTACCCCGCGGCATTAAAGCGCCGACCCGGCGCTTGTCATAAAAGAGGACTGTTTGATGACACATAAGGCTTCAGTCTTACGACGTGCACGACAGTAAATGGTGGCGGCATTGAGTGCGCTTCATCAGCGACTCGCTGTATCTCGTAGGTGAGGTTGGTGATCTTGCGTAGGACTTTTTATGGTCCGTCATAGAAAAATAAAAGTTTTTCTAAGAGGCCGAAGTGACGACATGTGGTCCACAAGAGTACGAGAGAACCTGGTGCGTACAAAACTTCGCAGTAGTGATGATCGTATTGATTTTTCTGGGAGGCTTGAGAAAGCATGAGTCGTTCTCGGGCAATCTGTCGTGCTGTGTCGGCTCACTCTATGGCAGCGCGGACGTATGTGACAGGGGAGCTTGAACCAGCGGTAAAGAGTGTATCAAGAGGCAGAGAGGGTTCACGTCCATAAAGAAGATAGAATGGAGAGTAGCCTGCGGTGTCAAGTCTGGAGGAGTTGTAAGTGAAGGTGACGTACGGTAACGTTGCGTCCCACTCACGGTGGTCTGGAGAAACATACATTGACAACATGTCGGTGATAGTGCGATTCAGGTGCTCCGTAAGTCCATCAATTTTTGGATGGTATGCCGTTGTGAACTTGTGGTTTGTGGAGTAGGAACGTACGATATCCTAAACGACGCAAGATAAAAAGTATCGGCCTTGTTCAGTAACGAGCTGTCGAGGAGCGCCGTGATGCAATACGATGTCATGCAGTAAAAAGTCGGCGACATCGGTAGCGCAGCAGCTTGGAAGAGCGCGGGTGATCGCGTAGCGTGTCGCGTAGTCGGTCACCATGGCAACCCATTTGTTCCCGGATGCAGAAGTTGGAAACAGCCCGAGAACGTCGAGCCCTACGTGGTAGAATGGTTCAGCAGGGATCTCAATTGGGTTAAGAAGGCCAGTTGGAAGCGATCTTGGTCGTTTTCGACGTTGCCAAAGGTCGCAGCTGGTGACATACTTTTGCACCGAGTGATATAGGCGTGGCCAGAAAAAACGGCGCCGGACGCGATCATAAGTGAGCGTGACTCCCAGATGACCAACGGCAGGTTTATCGTGAAGCTGTCGGAGAACATCCACACGCAAATGGGAAGGCACGACGAGAAGGCGGTCAGGCAGGGCCATTAGGGCGCATGTTGTGGCGGTAGAGAACACCTTCATGAATGAAATACAAGTTCAGAGAAGTGGGTGGAGTAGCGGAACTCAGGCTTTCTATGATGGGAAGTAAATCCGGGTTGCGGCATTGCTCAGAAGCGATATCAAGAAAGTCTGACATTGATAAGACTCAAGCCTCAGTATCTCTCTCTGTGGCGTCTGGTGGACCCACTAGATACCGTGACAGGCAGTCGGCGTCTTGATGGAGGTGACCAGATTTATATACGACCGAGAAGGCGTATTCTTGGAGGCGGAGAGACCAACGACCGAGACGTCCCGTGGGATCCTTAAGTGAGGAAAGCCAGCAGAGTTCATGATGATCAGTTAGAACAGTAAAACTGCGGCCGAACAGGTACGGGCGAAATATAGCGACAGCCCCAACAAGTGCAAAACACTATCTTTCGGTGATGGAATAGTTCCTCTCGGCAGGGGATAAAAAGCGGCTGGCATAGGCGATGACACAGTCATGTTCATGCTGACGCTGAGCTAAAACAGCACCAATTCCGTGGCCACTCGCATCCCTACGAACTTTTGTCGGGACAGTCTGATCGAAGTGGGCTAATATTGGCGTAGTCATGAGGGCTGCAATTAGCGACGGAAATGCAGCACTTTGAGGCGAATTCCAAGTAAATGGGACGTCTTTTTTAAGAAGCTTGGTGACAGGCCACGCAATATCGGTGAAATTCCGGATGAAGCGGCAAAAATAGGAGCACAAACCAAGGAAGCTCCGGACATCCTTGGGAGAAGAAGGTGCGGAAAATTGGGTCACCGTGCGAATTTCGTCCGCATCAGGCTGTACCCCAGATACGTTAACGAGGTGACCAAGTACCGTTATTTCGCGATGGCCGAAACGGCATACAGAGGAGTTCAGCTGGAGACCAGCGTTGCGGAATACTTAGAGAATAATGGAAAGTCACTCAAGGTTCCTTGCGAACGTCGGTGAAAAAACAATTATATCATCTAAGTAGCATAAGCACGTGGACCATTTGAAGCCGCGCAGAAGGGAATACATCATGCGCTCAAAGGTGGCCGGCGCATCACAAAGCCCAAACGGCATTATTTTAAATTGGTACAACCCGTCGGGGGTTACAAATGTTGTTTTTTCTCGGTCCCGTGGGTCAACAGCGATCTGCCAATAACCAGATCGAAGGTCAATGGACGAAAAAAACTTTGCGCCATGAAGGCAGTCAAGGGCATCATCTATTCTTGGTAAGGGGTAAACGTCCTTCTTCGTGACCTTGTTGAGATATCTATAGTCGACGCAAACCGCCATGTGTTGTCCTTCTTTTTGACAAGCACGACCGGGGATGCCCACGGACTAGATGAGTGTTCGACGATGCCTTTGGCGAGCATTTTCTCGACCTCTTTCTGGATGACAGAGCGTTCGGAAGTGGAGACACGGTAAGGGCGGCGGTGAATTGGGTTGGCATCGCCAGTGTTGATGAGATGGGTCACAACTGATGTCGGGCCTAAAGGGCGGTTGTTAAGATCGAATATGTCCGCATAGGATGTCAACAGACAGTGGAGGTCTTGTGCTTCGGAGGGCGAAAGATCTGGCGCTATCATTTTGGCAATGTCAATGCTTGACAGCTTGGGCGCTGTGAGCAAGTTGATGTGCGGAGTAGGTTGCTGATTCGACAGTTCAGAAATATTACCCTCTTGCAACGATGACGTGATGCCGAGTTTAATACCAGCAGGCAGCACGTGCGCGGAGAAACCAAAGTTCAAAAGAAACAAATGGGTCTGGTTGTGGCGTACTCTCACCATGGTGTGCGGGACAGCAATGGAATGCTTTAGTACAACGTCGGTAATAGGTGAACGACATATTCACCATCGCGTACAGGCGGATCACACACGAGCTGCACGTAAGTCGCGGCTTGCGGAGGAAGATGCAGGAACACGGTGGCACAAAGGCGACTTTGAGCATCACGGGCAACAGCGGCGTCAAAAGGCAGTTCCAACTGAAGAGGACCCGTCGAGTTTTGATAAGGGCGGAGTGCGCAGAGAGAAAGTCGAGACCAAGAATCACGTCATGTGGGCACGTCATGTGGGCAATGCGATGGTCTGGCGCCCAGCAATACGCATGCGAGAGGTGCACATGCCGAGAACGGTAGATGTGCTCCCATCGGCAAGCATTACTGCACACTTCACTGGAGGCGTAATCCCTTTTAGCAGTTTAATACAGAGAACAGCGCTTATGACTGAAATTTGTGCGCCAGTGACTATGAGGGCTGTAACGGTTACGTCATCCACCAAAAGGTCCAAAATATTGCGGCGTGTAGGAATCGTCAACAGAGGATTTGCAGAACGGGTCGTTAATGCAGCGTCACCTCCGGGAGCTGCATGGTCCAGTTTCCCGAGGTTGAGGGCCCAGGTCGTGCAGGGGACCTGGATCAAGAAACCATCGGCGAGAGAGATCGGCGGCCTTGGGGTGATGGTGACCGGCTGAACCTTCGGCCCTGAACGTTAGTAGGAACAGGCTGTGGATCATACGGAGCAGAAAACTGGCGAGAGTTGCCTTCAAAGCGACGCCATGTCTCTGTGTTCCAAGATGAATGGGATGTCCAACGATTGCGACGGTAGCGTACAATGTGGCCGGCGTGAGAGCAGCGAAAGCAGATCGGTCTATCATTTGACGTTCTCCATTCCGCAGGGTTCCGGTAGCGGGAAGAGTAGCGTGAAGGGTACACCAGAATCTGGTTAACCGAAGCCGAGCTCTTGGTAGTGCGAACAGCGCAAACAGGTGCGAAGCCGAGATTTGATATTTCTTGGCGAACGACGGCTTGGATGAGGAAGATGGTGGATGCTTTGTCTTGAGGAGAGTCGGAGGCGATGGCTGCAGGAGCCATTGCTTCGACTTCGTGGCGGTACGATTCGGGTGACATTTTCGGGCGATGTAGCTTGCGGGGTTGTCTTCGCAGGTCAAAGTGGCTGCAGTATTAGGCAGACGCGCAAACTGGCGGGTTATGCGACGGTTCTTGGCGTGCTCGAAGCGCTGACATTCCTTCACAACCGCGTCGACGGTGGCGCAATCTTCAACGATCAACAGATTGAAGGCGTCATCGGCGATTCCCTCTAATATGTAAGCGACTTTGTAGGTTTCGCTCATGTTCTCATCCACCTTTCGACAGAGGCCCAATACGTCTTGTATGTAAGATACATACGATTCCGTCGATGTCTGCACGCGACATTCGAGGTCTTTCCTCGCGGCCTGCTGTCGCCCAAATGGCCTGCTGAACAACTCGACAAGCTTCAGTTTGCAAATGTCCCAGCTGGTCAACTCCGACTCATGCCGTCTCATACCAGGTGAGCGCCGTATCCCGCAAGTAAAGTACACCGTTGACCAGCATAAACGTGGGGTCTCACCTATAGTATTCGCTCACGCGCTCGTACAATGCGACCCAATCATCAACATTCACGTTGTCCTTGCCTGTACCCGAGAAGGTTTCGGGGTCTCGTGGAGGCAGGAGAATCAGAGGAGGCAGCTGCTTCTGCTGCTGCTGCAGCTGCTGTTGCTCTTGTGGGTGGGCTTGTTGAGCCATTGCAGGAGAATGAAGGTGGCGACTACACCGAAGTTCCGTGTTGGTTTGCCGGGAAAGCCAGGTAGGCGTACCCAGCACCTCCACCAATAATATTTCAAGGAAACGAATATTTGCAGATATTTATGACGTTTACACGCGACGACAATGCTTGGCACACTGGCGGGCTGGGACCAGTTTGTTTGTTTGTTTGTTTGTTTGTTTGTATCCTCTAATCGATGGCTCGTACCCACTCTGGGGGATTGGCCAAGAGAACATATAGTGTCATATGGACGGTAACTGCATTATAGCTTGCAACGAAAAAAAAACGAGGGGGGGGAGTTGTATAGTGAATTGTTAAAAAAAAGAAAGAAACCAAAGATGTAGATTGTGAGAAAAAAGAATCAACAACAAAGTAGACACTAATAGCTACAACTTGATTTTTGGAGCCGACCAGACAGCTGGTTTTGCCAAACACGATCAATTTGGTATGTCACGGATTCATCCAGAATTGAAAATTACTTTTCGACCCATTTTTTTGAGTATCTGTTAACGTGGGCTCTATGTTGAAAAACGTTTAGAGTCTTGAATAAAATTACACACCGCATCGAATGCATCTCTGTGGCGATTTCCCAAAACAGAGGCATCAAAACTAAAAACATTTTCTGTGGTTATATTTAAACCTAGCTTCGCAAATGGAATATGTAAAAGTCGTTTCCTAATTAATGCATAGTTACGACATGAACTCAAAATAATGTTCAATAGTTTCTGATTCTTCGCAAAACGGACAAAGGGGGGAAAGTGTCAGACTAGCTCTGTGTAAATAAAAATTTAATGGGGGGACGCGGCACCGGAATCTGGAGAATATAACTTGAAGTTTTTTGGACGGACTCCACTGGGCTTTCCATGGAAATTTGAGGTGCTGATAATCGGTCCATTGTGTGATATTTTCTAAATTATCTGTAAAAATAGCGAATTTCCTATATCTAACCCCTGATAAGTATTCTACCTCGGGAAGTACTGAAATTACTGGTCCATCGAGTGATGCTCGTGCCAAAGCATCTGCCAATTCATTTATTTGTAATCCGCAGTGACCTGGGACCCACATTTATTTGAGGAGTTTTAAATGCGGCGGTGCTAATGTGTGGAACGCTGCTAGGGCACGAGATTGTTCAGAGGTTGTCAGAGCTGCACACACCGAAAGTGAGTCTGTTAGGATGATTGCACTGGTCTCGGTCGTAGGAGTTTTACGAAGAGCTAAAATAATAGCTACTAGCTCAGCTTCAAATATAGGAGTGAAATCTGGAAGCCTTACTGAAAAAGACCAGCCGAGGAAATCAGACGCAATTCCTATGCCTGCCTTTTCATTGTTGACAGAAGCATCTGTAGCTATTATATTTTTTGTTTCTGCATGTACCAAGTAATTGTTTAATGTAGTGGTCAAAAATTTAAGAGATTGCAACTTGGCTTGTGGGGGAAAGATTTCATCGTACTCTATTATAATGTTGATGGTTGAGGAATCAGTTTCAATTACTGTGCTAATGTCTACATTTATGCAGTCCAGTTTCTTTTTAACAAAAATTATCTGAGGGGTATGAAATCGAGGCCAATGTGCAAGAAAAAAAGAGTCATGGTCGCTGATAAATGCGTACTCTGATCTTCGCGCCGGTAAACTGTAGAACTTTAAGAAGGTTTGAACCGTTAGAATGCGGAATCTACAGAGGAGTGTTGGCAATCGCGCTTCTTGATACAATATATTATTCGCCACGAACCTGCGAAGTCCCAGGCATATTCGCAGGGCTTCTCGCTCTAACATTACTAGCGGTTTAATTTTATAACCAGCGGCCCCCGAGAATAATACACACCCAAATTCCAATATTGGTCGCACATACATTTTATATATAATTAACATTGTGTGTCTGCGCAGCCCGTATTTTCTGTTGCTTAACCTGCACAATAAACCTAACGCCCGTTGTGCCTTTGCTGTTATATATTCAATGTGTGGGCTCCAATTTAGCTTTTCATTATAAATTATTCCTAAGTACTTGACTGAATTAACTTGTGGAATAGGTTCCCGATTATACAATACAGAAATTGAAACTGTATCTGCTATAGGAAACACCAAGAGCGCACTTTTACTGATGTTCAATGACAATGAAATGGATTGCAACCAAATTTCTAGTGTATTAATATATCTTTGCAGTTTTTGATGTAGTGAGTAAATGTCGCTCTCTGCAGCGAAGAACGCGATATCATCTGCATAAATGTAGACACTGACATCCTGAACAATTGGAATAGAGCTCATCAGTATATTGAATAATGCTGGAGATAGGACGGACCCTTGCGGAACACCACGTTTCTGTTTGAATTTATGCGAACAACAGCCATCCTTCACGCAATACAATTCCCTTGATTTTAGGAATTCTGCTATCCACTCAGTAATATACTGAGGAAACTTTAGACTCTGCAAGGTGGTCAGTAGAATAGAGTGCTCGACACTGTCGTATGCTTTAGCTATGTCGAGAGTTACTAATGCGGCGTACTGTTTCCTTTTACGAGCAAGCTGTATTCGACTCTCTAAATCCGCATGGGGTCACCAAATTGAGCATTCACAACGGAAACCAATTTGATTTGGCTTCAATATGACCTTATTCATCATCCAGGAGTTTAATCGGCCCTTTAGAACCCTCTCTATGAGTTTCACCATGTTCCATGTTAGCGAGATTGGTCTGATATTTTCTATGGTAAAACCTAATCCTTGCTTTTTTATTAATGGGATTACCTTAGCTATTTTCCAGTCGTACGGTATCAAGGCATTCTTTAAAGAGTAGTTTATAAGATTAAGGACGTCGCCAGGGGATAGCTTGAATAAAATTTTAATCATAGGAACTGTGATCCCATCTGGACCAGGAGCTGACGATGGCAGATCTCGAATGACTTTTGATGCTTCAGACAGCGTTACGTTTTCGAAGTCAGTGCTTATGCTAGACTTTTGCCAGTTGAAAGGCATAATCGAAGAAAATCCAATTTATAGACCTCTGCCAATTGACTCTAAAGAGTTCTTCGTTTCTTCCAATGACAGTTTTTCATAATCAGTATTTAATGTAGACGGCAGGATTTTGCGAGATCGCATGTATTGAAATAAACCTTTCTTATTTTTGGATTTCGAGAGAAAATCGAAATGTCTTTTATCATATTCTTCTTTAGCTTGTGCCACCGTGTGTTTAAATACAGCGGCAAGAAATTTATAATCTGACCAGTTCTTAGGGGATTGATTATGTATTAGCGTCTTCCAAGCTGCCTGTCTTCATCTGTGATCTCGTGAACAGTTGGAATTCCACCAGGGGCTATAGGGTACTCTCTTCGTTGATTTAACAGCAAATTCAGGGTTTTTGTATGCCCTTTTGATTACTGCGCTTATTTTCATAGCTTTAGTGTCATCTTCATCCTGAGAAGGAGCGTCTAAAGCAGTTTTTAAGTCGTGTTGAATACTTGCATAATTTATATAGGTTCGGCCATGGAAGCATGATGGTTTGACGGGGCAAGCGATCTCGAACATTATTGGAAAGTGGTCACTGTTGGAGGCGCAATCAAGGGCTGTCCACGATGTACTAGCAATGGCCGAGCTTACAAAGCTTAAATCTAAGGCGGAGCGTGACTGACCTCGAATAAATGTGGGAGTTCTAGCGTTAAGGCACAATAAGTTGTTGTCTACCGACCAGTCCCACAACCGTTGTCCACACTGATCTGTTCTAAAACCCCAGCAGGTATGGTGAGAGTTGAAGTCGCCAACTATAATTTTTTCTTTACAACCTGAATTAGCAGCCATATCTAACAATCTCGTGTCTTGAACGCCAACAGGAAAGTAGACGTTTATTAGCGAGAAAGGCAAGTATCCTGGCAAGGTAATATCTAACGCGAAAATTTCGCATTCAGAAGACATACATTTGTATGAGTTTTTGACTTTTAAACTAATTTTATTGTTTATAAAGAAAGCTAAACCTCCACCTTTGGATGGATGGTCTAGACGAAAGGTTTGGAAGTTGGGTAGGTGAAATACATGATGTGAGGATAGCCAAGTTTCTTGTAATGCAATAATAGCCGGATCGAATTTGGAAGACAGGTATAAGAGATCTGTTATGGCTGAGTGAAGAGATCGGCAATTCCAGTGTATAATTTTAAGAGTCCCTATGATTTCGTTAAAATGGTTTCGGCAATCACCTCATCTAAAATACTTTCTTTTAGAAAATCGGTTTTTGAAAGGTTGTCTTTCTGGTATTTCTTGCTTTTTGCATGTTTTGGCGAGCCAGGTTTTTTCGATACAGGGGATCTAGAACGCTTTAGGGATTTTAAATCTATGTCCATATCTTGTGTGTCCTGAGAAGCTTCCTGTGCACCCTCGCTTTACCTCTGAACGCCTTCTCCAGAGGGCTCTGCAGACTGTGCATCCGGTAGAGTTATCTCAGATTCTGCCTCACTTGTCGGGTTGCAGACTCAGCATTTTTTACAGCCGTAGTTATATCTATCTGTGCTCCATAGACTTGCGCGATTTGGTTATTCACAATGTGCGACAGCGACTCACATAGGGTGGTAGCAAGGCGTTGCATAGCCTTATCCACAGCCTTCTGGATCATGTCCGCAATTGATAGGAAAAAGGATGCTTCCATTGCTATGTTACGGCGGGCAGCTGCTCCTGCATACCCTTGAGTTCGGGCTTGGATTTCAGCAATGGCATCCTTTCGGGAGCATCGCCTTCTGTCTACAATTTCAAGGATTTTAATTTCACGTGCCTTGGCTGAGCAGTTTGCGTTATCAGCGCAGTGTGCTTCATGGCAAACACAGCACTTTTCTTCATTACTGTTACAGTCGTTTGAGTTGTGCGTCTGACCACAAATTCTGCATCTAGGTTCTGACCTGTGCCCTTTCACTGTGTGCCCATAACGCCAACACTTAATACACTGTAGGGGACGAGGTGATAGTAGCTCCACTCTGTATATTAAAGGCCACGCTTTGATTTCGGTTGGGCGATTTGACCCGGCAAATGTAGCGATCACGGACTCCGTTGGGACCTTGTTCTTGTCCACAACTCGACTAAATCTATAGATAGCTATCACACCTGCTTCTTAAAACATATCTAATATCTCAGTTGGGGTCAAGTTGACATCGACACCCCGAACGAGGCCTTTGACGCAAGCTAGGTGAGGTGGAATGAATGCGCTCACTGGGTTGGTAGCGAATACCGAGCATTTAAGTAGGTCTCGAACACAGAGCTGGTCAGACGACAAGCAAAAATGCCACCCTTGCCGAACTGCCTGACCTCTGTGATGCTTTGGTAGTGAGTTGTAGCGGCTCTCAACTCCGTCTGAATCATTTTTGGATTCTTCATCCGTATAATACCATCGTAGCTTGGGACCAATGCCACAGGAACGGATGAGATACCATTGCGTAAGAACAAGTCCACTGGCAATTCCTGCGAAGGAAGAGAAGCAGAACAGAGGAAAGACCCTGGTCCAGGTGAGGAAAACGGCATCTGCCTGGTCGTACTATCTGAAAATACACTCGCTAATCAATTAGGACACTATATAAACGCTTACGAAAAAAAAATAAACAAAATCAATCACAACTACTGAATTCTTGGCCAAACCCTCAGAGCACGCAAACGTCAGACGCTGATCGAAAGCTGCGCGTGCCACAACCCTCTGGGACCAGTCTTTATTCACTTTGTAGTCTTTTCTTTCAGACAGAGACCCTTTACCGCTTTATGCCCCAATCCCACTACTGCCTTGTGGCAATAATATGGAGCGCCTTACTATTTTCTGGCAATGCTAACCGCTTGTAATGTGTTTAAGCAGTCCATTGTACAGATTTGTTCAGAGGAACTAAACTTTCTGCAGCAAATTTATTACTGACGTAAGCAATATTTAGGGCATGTGAAACAGGTTAGCGGAGTTATGCGGTTTGCAGAGAACATCGTGAGCTACGCGGTCGTTTGATCCGTCTTCGCTGTCGTTGTGGGTACCATCATATTTTACAGCATGGTCTCAAGACCTGCACTTGAAGGCCTTTGAGGGGTCTGCAGTAAGCTGATTTAACTTCAGTAATACCTCGTAGACATTGAACGATCTTCACAGTGACATCGAGGTTCTCACCTTCGCGAATATAGGCGCCCTAAATATTCGCCCTCGGCCAATGTGGTGGGTTTAGCAGCTGAGATGAACGAACTGTTTTAACAGTATTTCATAAGACCTAGAGTCAACGAACACGTTTTCCTTTTCTGCAAATTGGTGCCTAACTTCAGAGAACAACCATCCAGCCGTCAAAACTTGCTATATGAAAAACAAAACCACCCCATTCTCGTTGATGCCCACGCTACCGTCGTTGTAAACTAGCGACCACCGTGAACCAACATGACGGCCCGTCAAATATAGCGGCCGCCAAAGCCCGTGGTGAGCAACTGTGATCAAAGTTGTCGCCACCCTAAAACAAGGAGACGCGCGCACATGAAGGCTTCCTAGTACCTCTATGGAAATTATTCGAACTATAGGCTTCAGATTAGATGGCATTAGCAAGCGAAGCGTCTACAGACCTTTTCTACAATTACGTTTTGTTCATCGCGCAGCGTGAGTAGTAGGTTGCGGTAAAAAGCACTGAAGCAGTGCCTTTGCTGTTTAGAGAGGCTGAAGACTACTAGGTCTGATACTTGCTGCGACGTTGGAGCTTTACGTATTGTGACGACTGAAAATAGCGCTAAAAACGAGGACACAAGAAGAGGACACACAGCACAGGCGCTAACTTCCAACATACAGACCTCAGACCAACATACAGAAATTTCGACAGTGTTTACGTATTGTATTTTACAGTTTCAATGAAGCGTCGTCAACTTACCGCTGCGCATAAATATAGCGTCTCATGCAAGTGCAGGATATTGCATCGAGTTCATGTTTCAGGGCGAAGCTCCTTATAACGGCACCTGTTCGTCCCCCGTAGTATGTAACAAGTATAACATTTTGACCTCCAAGGTGATGCCGGTGAGAGACTTCTTCTGTGCGTTGTTGAACAATAAAAAATAGTGCTGAATGTACATGTCAATGGCTGCTAATGGGGAATGAGAGACAGGAGCATTCGGCTTTTAGTTAACGCGCAGGCTGCGATCACCATTAGCAGCCATTGGCATGTACATTGAAACCTATCTGACAAGAAAGGGTTGCTACGTTATACTTGCTGGGTGTAACCACCTTAGCTTTAGAAAGGCTTAGCGAGCGTTGAGCCGCAGTGCCATGAATACAATGAACTTGTATATACCATGAATGAACTCGAGGTGGTTAAAAATGAGAAGTAGATACGAAGCGCAAGCCGTAAGAAAGTAAAAGCCAAATTCTCCGCCTCTCACTTCCCATTAGCAGCCTTTGGCATGTACATTAAGCACTGTCTGACTGAAAAAGTTTGCTACGTCATACTCGCTGGGCGTAACCTCCTTGGTTTTCGAAAGGTTCAGTGAGCATTCGGCCGCAGTGCCATGAATTCAGTGAACTAGTATATACCATGCACTCGAGGTGGTTAAAGGTGGGAAGTGGACCCGAACCGCAAGCCGTAAGAAAGTGTGCGTGTGCCACCTCTCGTTTAGCCCTTGGAATGTCCGCTGGATGGCGGTGCTTATATATGGGGAATACATGATGAAAAGATGCGAGATGGTGGTACTTGGAGTGTTGAATAGATGGACGAACGGACACATAGACAGATGCATGGATCAACGCATGAACGGACGCAGGGGCGGCTGCATGGACGAACGCAGGGACGGACGCACGAACAGACGCACGCACGGACGAGCTGATGCACGCATGGACGGTCACACTGACGGACGCATGGACGGACGGAAGCAAGAACGAATGGACAGACGAATTCGCCCCACTCTCCATCATTCACTCCGTGGATATGCTGCCATTTTTTTGTAAACGCGTCATGCGAAAACTTCTTCAAAGCGACTTCAAAATGATGGTGAAACAAACTAGACGCACCGTGACGCTCCTCTCACGTGACTTCACAACAGAACGAGGGGTGCTTTGGGGGCAGACCACTTTGGCAGATGCACCAGGATTCGAAGAAGACGAAGCGTTAAGAGTTTCTAACTAGATACTGTGCTGTTATATCCATAAATATGTAATGCGTACTTTCAATGGCAAAATAAATATGTTTGTCTTAAAATGTTGTAAAAAAAAGAAATCAATATATCTTGATTCTAACTATGAACTGGGATGGCGGAACGATGCATACCCTGGTGGTTAAATTTGCCAAGGCTTCACTTCTTCTTCACGGTCATGGAAACTTTTTGCAACAAAATTTACGTACAAAAGAGTAACGGCTTTATGCTCTCTCATAGTAGAGTATCAAATACTCTAAACTGTTAAACATTTTTTCTAAACACAAAAGAGTAAATAATTTTCAATTAGTTATATTTTCATATTACATAATTTTACATTTGAAAAACAAGCGTCTCGAATCTCAGCAATGCAATCCATGCGAAGCAGATCTGAAGCGTGTACTTTTCATAATTACCATGAGGGTACAAGCGCCACTGAAGGAGCCCATGTGGACACCAGCGCCAGATTCCCCTCTAGGTATGATTGTATGGAACTCTATGCAGCATGGCTACTACGGTGCGATGAATGGTCAAGGTTCAAGCATAAGAAGCAAGCTCCGAAAACCTACTGCTCGCACGGCAAAACTGTTCACTGGCCTCCCCGTATATGTAGGCACTGCATCTTGACCTTCAAGGTAGCGCTGCTGGGAGACTTTCCCTGTGCGTTGTAGAACGATAATATTTCGCAGCGTGCGCGTTAACTAAAAGTGGACTGCAGATCTTTGCGTCTAAGCGGAGCCTTCTGTCTCTCATTGCCCATGCATGGGCACCGCCCACTGACCAGAGAGAACTGCGTTGCTCACACTGCCCCACCTCTAAGTCTTTGACATTCGCCGTTAGGGGCACGCAGAAAATAGACACGTGCTCACGTACCCCATGCATCCCGGATACAATCCACCGAAAGATGCAGGCGCCAGACACGCGCGTCACGTTCAATTTTCACCGATGTCGTCTCAAGGTTGCCTTTTTTATCCGCTAGGCTATATATGTATTCTGGTGCTGTAGTCAGACTAGAAAATTCGACTGAATGATGCCTATTAGCCGTGATTGGCATGTTACAGTAAGAAACACAGGTCCATCATAGCGTGCTTTGCACTTCCTACGTTTCTCTTCTGCGCAGCACCCCAATCAGCACCAGCATGAATGTCGTCCCCAGTGTAAGCCTAACTTAGTGGCCACTGCTTCACATCTAGACATGGTTATTATTAGTTGGAGATGGCGTACTTGTTTATTATTAACAGCGAAATTTCCGAGAGCCAAAGTTTTCAATGCCCTAGCGCTGAAAACCTGTACGAGCTTTCACAGATGTGAGTACGCACAGGTGTAGTGTTTTGGCAACGATGATGCAAAGCACTTTTTTGTGCGTGCTTCAATATGGCGAACAACGTAAACACTGGAACAAGTTGGTGAGCAATTGGCAAGCAAAAATTAGAACAGGGCCACATAGGTCAATTGAACTGCTCACAGAGAGACTCTTTGAGAACCGGTCACCAGTTTTCATTGCGTCGTGTAGCCACTTGAATGAAAAAACAAGGACGAAAAAACAAGTGTGACAAACAAGGCCAATCGAACAGCTTGTTTGTTTCTGAAACAAAATAAACATCGCCACAAGTAACCAAAATGACCTGCGTGATCTCGTCCAAAAGCACATCCCTGACGGACATCGCACTCCCGTGTGATTATGAAGCCTCGAATTATGGCATTCATAGCAACAGAATACTCGTTTTTCATACTTCTTCCAACGTCGTTGTTTGTTCCCGCAAGTGGCTAAAAGATCAATTCATTCCAACTAGCCAGGCTAGTTTGTGTTTATTGATTTGTGCGAATCAGCCATGCAGTTTTATACGCAGGGGCAGTGTCTGATGGATAAATAAATACGTAGGTCAGGACCTAAGAGCATAACCATTCAATATGAAGTCATAGACTGCAAATAAGAACATCCTTATCCAACGTTTCATTACCGCATCCTTATCCAACGTTTCATTACCGATTGATGTTTACCTAGGCCTTAAATTGGACTGAATTACGATTGTTAGGAAAGTGCTCTGGAAGACCTGTCATTGAACAATAGCCTCCGGCAAAGAAGTGGATATTTATGTAGTGGGACCACATGCTTTTATGATATAGCAATTATATGAACACTCTCGGCTATATATATATATATATATATATATATATATATATATATATATATATATATATATATATATATATATATATATATATATAGTTATGGCACTACGGGAGCGTTGTCACCAAGGATAAATATATTTATTTCCCAACAGTTTCGGAACGGTTCCTCTTTTTTTAATTGTAACTTTCACATCCATGTAACAGAAAACTTTGCAAACACTTGTTTGGTCCCATAGCCTAACTGGCTCGTATAGGGACCAATTGTGTGACATACCTACATACTTGCGCAAGCGGTAACACAGCGACAAAGGACACCAACTTGGAAACAATGTTTAAAACAGAAAAAAGCAAAAACATATGATTGAACTATACAAAGAAACAGCGCAGAACATAGCTACTTATAGCACAGAATAATAATAGCACTAGAATAATACTAATAATAATAATAATAAAAATACTAAATGACTATACAGACGTATTATTTAGAAAGTTCGCATGAAGTGCATGCTTCATAGCCAATGGAAAATTTCTAGCCTCTTTCACATCAGTCGGTATCGCATTCCATATGAGAGCGCCGTGAAATTCTATGAGCCTTCGACCGTAGGCATTTCTGGCGACTGGTAAATTAAAACAGTGATTCGCTGCAGCTCTTGTACAGCGCGCGGGTAACGTAAAGGTGCTTAATGGGAATGGGTCATCAGGGGATGAGTTTTCATCAGGGGATGAGTTATACTAACACAGATCTTCAAAGATCGTTGCTACCGCGTCCCTCTCACCTTGAAAGATGTTTGCGAGAGTGCGAGAAAACTAAAGAAACAAACAAACAAAAAAGAAACAAAACACAGTGAACGCTGAACACAAAACCAGACTGTGCACATCCAAATGTTGGTGTAAGTCCACATCAGGTTCTCATGCTGTGCTGCACAGGTTCACCCAACCACACAGTCAGAGCACCGCTCCACTACTCTTCTTCTTCTTCCGCGCCCCGTACGCTCGCGCACCTTCGTTGCATTTCCCCCGGTGGCAGACAAAGCTCGTTGAGCGATTTAAATAAGCCTATGATGGTACTGTTTGAGGCGGGCTAGGTGAACAATTTGCGTAGTGCACGAAAGCCGCTTATTTGGCTGTGACTCGGGCGACAACGTAATTAACGTCACTAAGACGAGTAACTATCACGAATGGGCCGGAATAGTTTGCTAGAAACTTGCGGTACAATCCCTTTCTATGAACAGGAGTCCACAGTCAAACGTAGTCGCTAGAAGAAAACAATACGGAGATATGCTTGGCGTCGTAGCGACTCTTGCTTTGCTCTTGAGAAGTCAATGTTAGAAGGCGTGCTAGTTCACGTGCTTCGTCAGCACGACACAACGTCTGAGCGATGGACAGATCTTCCTGATGCGAGGAAGGTAGAAGAGTGTCCAGAAAACTCCGTGGGTTTCATGCGTAAAGCAGAAAAAAGGGCGAATGTCCAGTAACTCATGCTTGGTGGTGTTATATGCGTAAGTAACAAACGGTAAGACAGTGTCCCAGTTCCTGTGGTCAGCATCAACGTACATCAATAGCATATTCGTAAGAGTTCGATTCGTTCTCTAAGTGAGACCAATAGTTTGCGGATGATAAAGGGTAGAGTGGCGATAAAAAAGCCACAGAGGCGCAAATTTTTTTCAACCACATTGGCGATGAATTGCCGTCCACGGTCACTGATGACGACCCGTGGAGCACCGTGCTGCAGTATGACCCGCTGTAACAGAAAAGAGGAAACACCGATGGCTGTGGCTGATGTCAGTGTGTCCGTTCCCGTATAACTAGTTAAATAATCCACGCACACTATAACACGTCGGTGGCCGGATGCGGTCTTTGGAAGGAGTCCGAGCAAGTCGATGCCGACGTTTTCAAAAGCGGATGTTGGTGGAGGGATGGGCCGCAAATTACCAGCCGGGACACTGGTGCATTGCTTGTGGCGCTGACATATAGCGCAGCTGGCGACGTACTCTTTTGTGGTCTTCCACGTTTTCGGCCAGTAGAAACTCTCACGTAGTCGATGTAGCGTATGTGTGAAGCCGTGATGACCAGATGTTATGTCATTGGGCATAGAACCAGAAGCGGCCTGGCGAAGGCTCTCCGGCACCACTAGAAGCAACGGGAGGCCGTCAGCTGAATAGTTTTTCTTGTGCAGCAAGTCATTTGAAATTGTAAAGTGCTGGTCGGCGGAGTTATGTGCAGCTTCAAACAAGCGTTGAAGGGTAGAGTCGCGCTGTTGCTCACGTTTGAGGCCGCTGGTATCTGGGAAGTCAGACGAGACAGAAACTAAACAGTCATCAATGTCATCGTCGTCAGCATTCGTATGTATACTGAAGGAAGGCGGAATAAGCAATCGGCATTCATGTGACATCGTCCGCTCTTATAGGTTACAAATAATGGCAGCATATCCATGGAGTGAAAGATAGATAATGGGGCGAAGCATCCGTCCGTCCATTCGTTCTTGCTTCCGTCCATTCATGCGTGCGTCTGTGTGGCTGCCCATGCGTCCATCCGCCCGTCCGTGCGTGCGTCTCTTCGTGCGTCCGCACGTTCATCTGTGCGGCTGTCTCGGCTTTCGTTCATGCATCCGCTCCTGCATCCGTCCATGTGTCCATCCGTCCGTGCAGCCATCCGTGCGTCCATCTATGCATCTGTCTGTGTGTCCGTTAGTCCACCTTACCACCATCTCGCATTTTTTCATCATATATTCCTCATATAGAAGCACTGCCATCCAGCGGATATTCCAAGGACTGTACGAATTGCGCCTCGTGCCTACTTCCAACCTTTAACCACCTCGAGTTCATGGTATATACTAGTTCACTGTATTTATGGCACTGCGGCCCAACGCTCTCTAAACCTTTCTAAAATCTAGGACGTTACGCCCAGCGAGTATAATGTAGCAACCCTTTCTTGTCTTCTGTGCGTTGTTGAACAACAAAAAATTTGCAGCGTGCGCGTTAGCTAAAAGCCAAATTCTCCTGTCTCTCAATCCCTCTTAGCAGCCATTGGCATGTACATTGAGTACTATCTTTCATTGTTCAACAACGCACAGAAGAAATCTCTCACCGGCACCTTCTTGGAGGTCAAAATCTTATACTTGTTACACACTACTACAACGGCTACGAGGGACGAACGGGTGCCGCTATAAGGAGCTTCATCCCTAAAAACCTGTCTTCATGGAGGCGCAACGCCCAAAGAGCCAGCCGGCCAGACGGGTCGTGAAGTCCCATAAGCCAGCATAGTGAGGGATGATCGATCACTATTATGAACTCGCGGCCATGTAGATGCGGTCAGTGTCCGACTTGCATATTCTACGACGTGCTGACGGCTGTTGCAGAGTTGCACCAGCACAGCACCAACACCTAGCCCACTAGCATAGTTCGGTCGCCATACAGAAGTCGTGTAAATATCAATAGCCGTGCTTTGAGTGGTGTGTTCAAGTTCATTTTGTGAGTAGGACATCTGCACGGCCATTCGCCAAGTTAGCAAGAACTCGAGCTATGCATACATCTTTGTTCAAAAACAGACCTACATTTGTATCCGCTATGCCTTCGGGGTTCTACAATGTGTCATTCTCTACGAGCACCATTATACTACCGCGTGGTGGCACAGTTACGTCATCATGAACAACGCGTGGAGCAGTTAGGCGTCGTTCCTCAGATTTCTCCACAGGCATAGCTCATTCAGTCAAAAACGACACGCTGGACCTACGCAGGTTAATTACGGCGCCATTAGCTCGCAAAAAATCCATTCCTCTAATGAGTGCCCTTAAACATTCTGATAGCGCAATGAAATCGGCAACGTAAATAATGCTCCGTATTTCGAGTCTTCCAATACGTCTACCAAGGGGCGTAATAATGTGACCGCCTGCCGTGCGTATTCGCGACCCACTCCCCTGTGTCAGAACTTCGTTTAGCTTCTTCACCATCTTGTGACTTATCACTGAATTATCAACACCAGTGTCGACTAAGGCATTCAGATCCCATCCTTCTATTCTCAACCGCAAATCTGAAGTAACGCTTTCGTGTCTGCACCCATTTACCGGAAATACACCGTCGTCACCCTGAAAACTTATTGGAGGATCTTTGTAATTAACGTTATCAGTGGTCTCATCTCAACAGGTCATTTGCTTCAGTTTTTCGGGAGTGGGCTTGGAGAACGATGACCAGGCTGCCTTGAAGGTGCACGTGGGGTTGATGACCGCTAGCGCATAGGCAATATATATATATATATATATATATATATATATATATATATATATATATATATATATATATATAACAAACGCAAGAAATGCAAGTAATCTAGGAAAAGACTCCGGTGTGCAGAATGAACGTCCGACCTTTCGTTCATGGGCACACGGCGTTCACCACTGAGTGACGAACAAACACCCTCTTTCGATGTGTAAACGGCACGTTATCTTCATCTACCACTTAGCGTGCTTTTCAAACACAGTGAAGTGACAACTGGGCCAGTAGTTAGTTATCAGTCATATGTGCACTTTTGATTGGGTTTCGCCCATCGTTATATCTATCTATCTATCTATCTATCTATCTATCTATCTATCTATCTATCTATCTATCTATCTATCTATCTATCTATCTATCTATCTATCTATCTATCTATCTATCTATCCTATCTATCTATCTATCTATCTATCTATCTATCTATCTATCTATCTATCTATCTATCTATCTATCTATCTATCTATCTATCTATCTATCTATCTATCTATCTATCTATCTATCTAGCCGCTTATGTTTTGGTGCTCTCGTGGTCACCTCCTAAACTTGGCGAGAAACAAAGTTAGCATGGGAGGGTAAGAGGGGTTGACAAATATGACGCGCGGGTCAAGACATTAATATTGTCACAATCCCGTCGTGTACATCATCAAATAGTTCTCGCCAGACAGTGGCACGTAACCATGGGCGGGTATGTGCCGCTGGTATGCGGGTATGTGCCACAGGCGACTGACACTAGTATCTACCCAGGAACAACGAGAACACAAATGAGCAACTTTAACATGTGAGCATTTAGAAATACCCGACATCGGTAGCGTCGACCCAATTAATGCGATGAATAAACGTCAGGTGCCCAGCTGGAATCGAACCCAAGCACTTTAACACAGAGATACGCCAGGTCTCGGAACTACTTTTCAAATAGACGCTAGTATTTGTGAAACGCCAATAGTGGTTTCAGTGCTGCGTACCCAATTTTATAAACATTATCTATGTACTCCTTTGATACAGCCGTCACGTCTTGTTAACGTCAATTGTAGTTAGGTGCCGTGCGCAGAAGTTGATTTATGTAGCAGTGTCCAGGGCAAGCATCCTCGCGAGTCACGATCATCAGCACACCATATCAGCTTCTGGTGTTCCTAACACACATGTTCCAATTGGCATCGTTGCGCAAGAGCAAACAACTGTTTATATAAACATCTGCAACTCTTCATCATATGTCTGTGCGTGCAACATTTATACATATATTAGGCGTCATTTCATGACGTCTCGTTTACAAAAAAATGCAGCATGATCTTTACCCTACGCTTGCTTCACATAACGTCGATTTCTAGGTACGTGGGATATCTGCCAATTTTTTTTTGTCTAACGGCGCATCAACTCTCGAGCTGTAAGCGTTGTTAGTTAGCTCTTGTCCTGTTGGTGTTGTTTTCCGGCCGCGTGATTTGTGCGTCAACAGCGCGCTGCACGTTTCGATCTGCTCACCGTACTCAGTGTTACAGTCAAATTTGTTGCTATAGCATTCATTGCTTCACCCTTGCGGTGAAACTCACTTTTTAGGGGAGAAGCTCCAAAGGCGTGGGCCTGGCCATCCCTTGTATGTATGTATGTACATGCCCCGCCGCGGTGGTCTAGCGGCTAAGGTACTCGGCTGCTGACCCGCAGGTCGCGGGTTCGATTCCCGGCTGCGGCGGCTGCATTTCCGATGGAGGCGGATATGTTGTAGGCCCGTGTACTCAGATTTGGGTGCACGTTAAAGAACCCCAGGCGGTCAAAATTTCCGGAGCCCTCCACTACGGCGTCTCTCATAATCAAATGGTGGTTTTGGGACGTTAAACCCCACAAATCAATCAATCAATGTATGTATGTATGTATGTATGTATGTATGTATGTATGTATGTATGTATGTATGTGACCACCTAAGTTCCACCTTTGCCAGCTGCCCACTTCTTCGTCCTTGCAAACACTACGCCCCATCACCGATCCACCAATTTACTGACTATGAAGCAAATACTGTTCAGAAGTAGCCAGTATGAAATGCAAGATGGCCGTGTACTTGTATCCGGTGCCTGTTAAAGAACCACAGATTGTCTCACAGTGTCTATTCCTTGTTTGTACGTCACCACCTATAGTTTCGTATTTGCAAACTGCCCACTGCCTTGTCCTTGCAAACGTCCAACTATGCCCAATCACTACAGTGAACTACGGTTTACTATACCCATCACCGATTCACCAGTTCACCATCCGTAAAGCCGTTATGATGAAGGGGGAACGAAAATGTCGTATAGCTACCACTTACGAATTGTAGAATTTCTTGTAGAAATATCTTCAGTACTTGTATATGTAACCCTGTAGCGCTTCACCTCACTCATCATCAATCACTCCGTGAATATGCTGTGATTTTTTTAAGTCTCCAAGCAAAATATGCAAATGGGTTCATAAGTTCAAATAACCCCAAATAACTATACAAACTGCAGAGAACTCTACCAAAAAGATAAATTTCAATTCTGTCTTATATTCTTGCGGACTAGGTCAGCTTTTTGCAGATTTACCACTATGTGGTGGTTACATCGCTTAATAAATAAATAAGATACGCCACGTGATTTAAACTCCTATACCCCAGCTGCCACAACTACAGTGAAGCGTCGGTAGTGGGAATCTTGTTGGGTCACATAAAATATTGATATTTTCGGTAACTCGTAATACAAGAAACATGGAAAATTAGTTGCCACAAAAAAAAGCTTACACGCACTTTCCCCAATTTTTTCCGGGTGGCAGCAACGTCATGAACAACTCTGTGTGTGCTCACCAGTAAAATTTTTAGACGTTATCAATGTCAGTTGTTCTCGTAAATATACGGTTCGTGCGCGCATGCGTATGCGTATTTAGTGAACCGAAGTTCTTGTGACACGTGGACCCTAGTAGTCCCTTCGCACTCTCGTATGCTCTTTTTTGCAGAACAACAAGGTAATGCTGCGAAAGTAACTTGCGAAGTATTTTGCACTGATTATAAGAAGGGCAGAAAATTTTACAGCTGCAGCCCTCCTTATTATTTTTTATCGCGATTGTGTTGAAGACAATTTTTCGAAATATTTAGGGCTCTTGTTGCACAATTGGCAGGTTTGCTGAACGTTCGACGGACTACCGTGCAAACCGCAGAGCTGACAGACGTGCGCGTTCCGAAAACTTGTGCCTGTAGATGATGTGAGGCCCAGCTCTTTTGCGAGTATACCATAGGCTTCTACCTTCGCTGCATCTCCACACTTCGCAAGACTGTGACTGCTTCCGGGGTAGCTTGTTGTCTGCGTCGGCGTTTCCGTTTACGGGCGAGAATGTATTATGTTTGTTTTCGTTCATTGTAGGATGTGTGGTGTGGAACGCACTTATTCATCATTGTAATGAGCGTCGTTCTCATTGTCAGCGTGCACAACGCAGAAGCGTAGTCTCGAAGGTTCTTCACCCGTAAAACGTGACTTCTACGTCATCTGTAGTCTAAAAAAAAACGAGGCACGGAAGCGCGCTTCAAGGTACCCAACCCGAACATTCGTGCGCACTATCGCGGAGGCTACGACTCACCTATGGCTACACTGGCAGCATGGTGTGCAAGGCCGGGACTGTGTTCCCACGCCCGTGCGCAGTTAATGCTTCATCCGCGACAGCGCTGAAAACACCTGTTCGTACCTGCGTGGTACCAGACTTTTGTAACAAACGTCGCAGTGGGAAAACTAGTTCGCAGCACAACCGTGCTACTTGGCATGACCAGGACTATGGAAATGTGCATATCATCCTCAAAGGGTTAAGAGCCGTGATTGAATCACCGAGGTCTTATTGTAAATGAACTTTTTTAGTGGACGGTACTCGTTGTTTACGTCATATCATAGAGCCTGTGCTAGAGGAGACAGTAGTAGTAAATAAATTTTGCGAATTTTTTACCGATCTGCTGCGTCAATACGGCATCCTTGCGGAAACTGTAGAGGAGCTTCGAAATATGAAGAAACTTTTCCATGCAAGTTAAGATCTTCAGTCAGAAGTGGCCTACATCTGTATATGTAAATGTGTTTAGCCTACGTTAGAAATGCAACCGCTTTACCACTGCACCGGTGAACGACAGCCCCAGCTCTAGTGAAAAAAGCTGTCACCTTTTAGGTAACATGATAGCGCTAAGGAGCTTGATTCGTAGGTATACCGGTTTCGACGTCAGCACACCGACATTTGTTCTGAGTGAGAAATCATCTTGTGCATGAGAGAAACATCGAGAAAGATGCATATAAAATAAAGTTTAAAAATTACCGGTTCCTAGTGAGGATCGAACACAGGGCGTTTGCGTGCAAGCAGGTATAGCCTAATTGCAGAACCCTTGAGCATCACTTTGAGGAATTCAATGTGATAGCGATGTCTTGTTCCTAGAATATTTCACACGCGTAATTGTTCGTGGTTGAAAGCATGCTACCGATTGCACATAACGTAGGCATGTGCGAAAACTTCACTGGCACAAGCCTCTTTCAAGTTCGTGAATGCCATTGAATGCCAATCCACAACGTCAGCTTCTCGAGTAATATCATACAAATACACTGGTACAGAATATCGCTATCGCATTCAACTTTTAAAGATAAATCTTTCGGATCCCTGCTTACTGTGGTACTGCGTGAGTGATTGTTCGCGCATAAAAAGAGCTTCACCTTCACCGTAACGTTTCTTGCAGGAGTCTGGTGAAGTACCGTAGTACTGGACACTCCCTTTGCCAGCATTGTTCCCTTAATTGCGAAAACGCAAGACCGACTGTTATACGCTAACTGTGACAACATTGGTTACTCGCAAAAAAAAACGATATATCGCTTCTCTATGACACAATAAACACGGTTTGACTTGATGCTTACATTGATCCAGATGGATAAATTCATTTTCCTCGTAAAATGTATGTATGTGCAGTTGTACTTCAAGAGGAAAAGCTAACGGGAAAGTGAAACACGCGCTAGCGCTAAGAACCACACGGAAGAAGCACGAGCGAGGCGGAACGCAGCAGAGACGTAGTCACAATTTTTTTTTCGGGGGGGAGGGTGCAAGTGTGAGATTTCCTCTATGGAAAGTGATCGATGACAAATATTGGTAGTTTCAACAGACTACATACTGCAGCAATACATTGACTTGGGCCGAGCAGAAAAGCCGGGCCCGGCCCAGTCCGTGGTGTGGGCCGCGGGTCGGATAAAGTACCTCTCACTGGCGCTCGGGCCTGAACTTCCTGTATTAGGACCAGGCCCGCGTTTGAAGTAGCTGCTTTTTGGTTCGGGCTGGACATGGACCCGCCCCAATTGTTAAGAACGCACCGACTCAAAACTTTTGCCCCTTCTTTCTTTTGCAATCAGTAGCTGACCAGCCATTTATCATGGTTAAGGCACGCCTTTGTCCGAGCGTGTAGCGGTTGATTATATAAAGGTCGCTTTAGAGCGCCCACTCGCAGTTTCGGTTTCAGAGAGCGCGCAGTGTGAGATGGGACGCAGAGTGGGCTTCGTGTAAACGTAGCTGTTTACGCAGGCACAAATCATGGCGTGTGCATAGGCCCGCGTTCACAACGTTTTTCAACAAAGGCTCCCTCCGCGGCGTTATATATATATATATATATATATATATATATATATATATATATATATATATATATATATATATATATATATATATATATATATATATATATATATATATATATATATGACCCTCCTCCTAATGCAATGTCGAGACAAGGCCATCGACCTTTGCACTGCTATGCAAGCATGTACCTTCTATCTGTTGAACAGATGGGCTAGAAGATAGCGTGACCAAATATCGCGGCAACCAAAACAGATTGGTGACGCAAGCGGCAGTCGGTTATCACACGGTTACCATTAAAGCATGTTTGGCGTGTGATGCCTCGGCGGGCACCATAAATTGATCTTGACTATGTTCTAAGCACAAGCATGCATGGGGTTCTCATTCAGGGGAAAGGGGAGTGATGGTTCGTCGCACTTCCCCTCTTACAATTACATCAATTTGTGCAAATTTCTGTGCGCCCCCTCTCTCAGCCTCACTCCGTGTACTATAAATGTACGGAATTGAATTAGCGCTCCCCCTCTCGTTTCTATTGTTCCTCCCCCCTCCGTCGACCCCATGCGCATGCCTATGGTTGTAGGCTATATTGTCACGTAAGAGTGAGGGTAGCCCGAAGACAGGAGACCGGGAGGTTAGTAGAAATAAAAGGAGATCCGTTTATTTGGCGGACTTGCGCTCACTAAAGGAAAACAGACACACCGGCCTAGCGCGAGGCGAACAGCGCGTTCGACGGCCGTCGGGTAAGGGTACGCACACACTAGCGGGAAGCGTGCCGCCGCGGCATGACGCGCGTCTTCGCCGCCGAGCGGTGAAAAGCGGCACGCTGGCCACATCTGCGGGAGTCACGTGACAACAGTCTCGAGCGGTCTCGCAGCGGCTCGCGAGATTTCGCGCGCTTTTTCGTCGTCTGTTCTGAGCTCTCCGACTTTACGGTGCAATCGTGCGAACAATGGCCGGCGACGACGATCTCCTCGCAACGCTCAACGTTACCATGATGGCGTGTCTGCTGTTGCTTCAGCGTCGCCGCTCTCGAAATGCGCCGCGAAGATATTGGGTGCATCCGCTTTGGAGGTACAGAGATACTGAAGGACAGGCCCACACACTGCTTCCCCGTCTGCGAGCAAGGGATGAAGTCTATTTCCGAGAGTAAGTAATTTATATCATTCAGTGTTTAGTGCTGTTAAAATCAGTTGACGGCAAATTTTCAGGTGCCAAGAAGGGGCAATCAAAACGAGGTTTCATGCCTCCAACTTCGTCAATATAGGCATAATAAATTTCTACATGAATGCAAATCTTTTCAAGGATTGTACAGGTCGCGCATGACATCGCATGGCATTCATGGTCGTGTGCACGAGGGGAAGGGAGTGCGCGGAAAGTCTGCCTCTTTAATTAACTGCGTTATGGCCACTCAGGTTTGTGATGATAATGGTCGACAGCCAAAAGTCCGTGAATGAGACGGCGGTCCCTTGGCTGTTTACTTCCCGTCTTTACTTCAGGAAGACTATGGGCCGAATAGTCTAACGAGGTCTCCCTAGGTAACTGTACGCCTATGCGCACATTCACTTTTCAATGGCCACTGTTGATTACCCGAGTATTGCGTATGGTCAAACATACATAAAAAATAATACTTGAAAACTCGGAATACTGATTCAGAAGCACTACTTCATGTCTTATTGATGCGATGAATTAGGAACAAATTATTTCATTTAAATACATACAATACAATAAGTTCAAGAGACAATGATTTATTAAGAATTTAACATGTTCTTGTGTGAGAGCTGTTAGGTCCACACTGGCGATTTTTGTGTGCACAATGACAATATTCGAATTGAACAGGGCATTCATCCTAACACTGCCAAATACAGCCCATTTGATGTTCAAAAAATTACGTTCGGTGAGCATGAGGAACGTAGCCTAGTAATCTCTGTGAAAATTGACAAAACAATAGGGAACCGCCACTATTTCCCAATTTATTGTTGTGCCTCCCATCACTGAAAATAAGTGCATACACTGGTGAAGTATGCACAGTGTTAACAGATGCTGCTGAAGTGAAGTTGTATCAGGGGACAATGAATGACTGAACCTACACTGGGGTCCTAGAGTGCTGAGGCTTAAGAACTTCTGTAGCTTATTTAAGAACAGGTCTCTAGTTCTTGTCCAAGACCCACTGTAACTTTGCACATGCCCTTTCAGGCACTGGTCATTCAGGAACAGTGGCTATTCTTTTCTACATATATACTGTATGCAATGTTTGCAATTGGAGTTCCTCCACAATGTCAGAGTTTGCTGGTACTGTTTGCGAAGAACATGTAGATTTCGATGCACAAGTAGGCAACATCTCCTAGCAGGCTATCCACAAAGAGGGCAGCTTGAGCCTTCTTGATAATAGTTCTCTCGACACCTGAAAAGCTGTTAATACTGACCGTGATGTCCGAAGAGTTGCAGCTATAATACTCAAGAGCTTCTAGGTATGCTCATAAATGTTCGATGATGGGTGCTGACAGAATGGTTGCATGAGGCAGCTTCTCATCAACTTTTAGCGTACTCTTAAACAAGACAGAGGACAGAATATGCTTGCTTAACAGTGTGCTAAAATAAAATATATTGTAAAATGGATTACTAACATCTGCAAGCCTATGCTCTGTCAGGTTACATTCTTGTTGTATGAGCTCGCATGAGAGGGTGTCCTGAGAAACATGGCCTTGTCCTGGCAAAGTAGTGTTCGTAAGAAGACATTTTTCATATAAAGAATCGGTGAATAGGGGTTGTGTGCTCGAGTCGATGTTTTGACAAGCAAACTTGTCTTTTTCAAGGCTAGAATAGAACAGTTTCGGTCTAGCCTTGAGCAAGACAAGTCCACTTGTCAAAATGTCGGCTCCAGCAAAGTACCTCTGTTTACTGATTTTTTCTATTTTTTCCTTCCCGCCATTTTCATGCATTTAGGCAAAAATGGCCATATTTGGTATTTATATACACCATAAAATCTATAGAAAAGCCCTCAGTAGCCTCTAATTTATGATCTTAAATGAAAAAAGCATGATAGGAGTGCAAGGAACAAAAAAAAGCAACACCCTAAAATCCGGTTTCTAGTAATCAGCCTCATTTTTCAGTTTCCTCCGAATGCCACCAAGGACTTTTGACACATTGCTCAGTCTCGTTGGACCACTTATCGAGAGAAGAGTGACGCCGTTTCGGCTGCCAATTTCTGCACATGAAAGGCTGGCGATGACCCTGAGGTAAGGCAATCAAAAGAAAAGTAATAATCAAGTAACACATTTGCAGCTCTGTACTGCATGCTAAAGCATAGCTACATCAAAACCTATGTTCACTAATATAGTAATATTCACGCTTTATGCTCAATACCATACACTCCAAGTTAGCACCATGGAATAGTTATTAGGTTATGGTCTTAAAATGAAAAAAAAAACAGTTCCATGTTTATGTAACCTTAGCACATAGCATAGGTGGAAAACGACACCACTTGCCGAACGCAGATGAAGATATTCTGTCGTCATCTCTGTCATTTATTTCATGCCCATTCATCTGTCTATACACATTCTTTATTGTTTCTTTCATCTTTATTTATCTCATTACGTATTGCCCTCTTCCTTTTCCTAGGCGTTGAGCCGTGCTCCCTATCAGGCTGTGGAAATCAGGCGCTTTCTTCTTCTAATCATGAACACCTTTCCTTTCCCTCTTGTTCACTCAAACATCAGTCTGCTACACCCATAGTCACTTTTCGAATCCCACATTTAAACTAGGTTATGTGAGGCTATGCCATACTCTATTTTCGTCCCATTTTGCTTTACTTCCTCCTCGCTTTTACAGCACTTCTCCTCAGTCAAGTAAGTTTTCAGGAATACTAAATGACAAAGTTTTTCACATGTCGTTTGACACTTAATGAGAACATACACTGAAAGCTTTGTTGAGATCACTAGAAAAAGAAAAATCACTAGTTTCTTTTGCTTGAAGAAGTGGGAAGCCTGCATGACCTGCCTCTCTAGTTCAGCATTGCGATCGCTGTTTTGAAGCAAGAGCCATTCATTGTCTTCAGCAGCATTAAGCATCCAGCTCAGTGCAACAAAAGTAGATGTGTTGCCTTAAAAATATTTCTGTATTTTCAGATTTCTTGGTAATGGAGACACCTTCCGAAGTCTGTCATTCAACTTTCTGACAGGACGATCCATGGCAGGTGAAATAGTAAGGGAAACAACGGCCGTGCTGTGGCATGTTCTCCAACCACTGTACATGAAGTTTCCTCAGACAACTGGGGAGTGGGAAAGGGTAATGGGAGGACCATTCATACAAGATTTTTTATTTTAGTGGCTGATGTGTATCAGTGGCATATGAGGATTGCTGTGGTTTCATCATTTTTCTTTGAAAAATACAGTCACAGGCAACTTATCTCATTGAACTTTTCATTAACTACATTAAGTAGTCTAAATTGAGTGCTTTTTTTTCAAATAAAGAAGTCAGTGTTCCTCATGGCCATGTAACGTGCTACAGTTACAAAAATAACCAGAAATAAGTTATTCCTCTCAGTCCACTGGAATTATGCAAGCAGTTGGCCACAGCAAGGAGAATGATAAAGTGGTTGCTTGGTAACATTAAAACATCAGCAAATGAGTGGCTGGCAGTGCACTCCTTTGTGAAATGACAACAGGAAGTATACACTCAGGTTGCAGTAATGGTAAAATAATTTGAGCTCGGCTTGCAAAGTATTTCATTTTCAAGAGTAGTACGTTGTTACTTGTCGAATTCATTTAAAAAATTGCTTTAGAAATTGCTTGGTGCCCATTGAGGTAAATGACTCTGATGCAGTAACTGCTTTTTGAATATTTAAACATAATTAAAATTTAATTTCATTGGTTCTGTGCCGGTACGTAATATGTTTCAAGCAATTGGCCTAGTTTAGTCCGACAGTGTGTGTTGTAATGCTGTGAATGCTTCAATTATCTGCAAGCCACAACTCAGCTTCAACTAGGCATCTGCATAACTTTATGTTTAATTGTCATATTTCATGTTGCATTCTAGTGTTTATCATTGAACAAGCATTTTGTTCAACTGAGTTCATTTATATTGATTTTATTTTTTGTGGCTCTTTGTTGATGGATCTAGATTGCTGCAGATATGAAGGAATTTTGGAATTTTTCTAATTGTTTGGGAAGCATAGATGGAAAACATGTCATCATTGAATGCCCAAGGAATACCGGTTCAAGGAACTTAAACTACAAGAAAACCTTCAGTGTTGTTTTCCTTGCAGTGTGTGATGCACATTACAGGTGAAATTCTTTTTCTTACTGGCCTTCTCAAGTACTAATGACAACGAATAGGCAACTTGGTTGAATTTCCTCTCATGGTAAGTCTTGACTTAATCATGTGGGCTTAAGATATCATAACAAGCAGATTGTCATACTCATTCAACATTATCTTCAATGGTGTTACAGTCACTTACGTTCATGCTAAACTGTGGGGTTCCACACTTGCATTATTACTTACACTCATAGATATTCATAACGATTTCCATTTCTTCAGATAGACTTTATTAATAGTAATACTGTTATCCCTTCCCTCTCTCTAGTACTCATTACCACTGCCACTGGCATGCCTTAAAACCTGTCGCCAGAAAGCAGTGTTGCATCTACGACAACACCATCACTCGCTCTTTTTTACACCTACCGGATGAGTGAGGAGGAAGTGAAGTCTGGGTGGCGTGCTGTATAACTATGTCTACTAGATTTTCTGTTTGGTTCTCCCACTGTGTGTTTTTCCCTTTTTAGCGTGAATATGGCAACAATAATGATGAGGAAGTGAAGCCTTTGGCGGGGAGGCTATGCCTCATTATAAGACGTGATTAAAAGAGAGCAAAGTAGGTACAGACCAGTGTCGGATATCACACGTCTAAGTGGAAGGCTTCAAAGTTTCGCTTGCTTGGTGTTTAATCTTTCACATGCCTTGACATCACACAGACACATACATGTAGCGTTTCACTTACATCAAAGCACTGCGACCACAGCCCTGGTCAAACGCATGACTTGTACGTAAACAGCCACATGTAACAAAAAGGTGGATCATCTTGCACAATATTTACGGTATTCAATTGCGGGGTGACCACTAAGCTTAATAAACTTTTCTTGTACACTGTATGCTCATTTTTGGAGGATAATTACATTTTGCAAGTTTTTACAAATGGCCAGTACATGTATTACTGGACTCGCTATGGAAAACCAGTCCTTTGCACAAAGGCAACAATATGTGTTCTCATACAGCATTATCTATCATTGTATTCCAGATTTACATACGTTGACATGGGCCACTTTGGAGGCGAAGGAGACAGTGGAATTTTTTTAAGGTCCCGTTTGCTGGATTGCTTCAACAGAAGACTGTTTGGAGTTCCCCCGCCATCAAATGTCGGAAGCATAGGACTTATACCCTATGTATTAGTAGGGGATGAAGCCTTTCCCCTGAAGACTTTCATGATGCGACCCTACCCCCAGCGAGGCAAGTTTTGTTGTGCATGTGCAGCACAATTTCTTTCTTGATGCTGGACAATTATACAAATACAAAGAAAATTCTTATAGAAGATTCTACAAAAAAAATTAATATAGAAATAGAGTTAACAGCTCATAGACACTACACAAGTTAAATGGGAGTAGTTAGACAATATCTGCACTACTGAGGCATATAGTTACTGTAAACTATGCGGAGAGATAGGAGTGTCAAAGGTAGCGTATACTTCGGAAGTGTGCAACTATGCATACCAAAGCAGATTGCATGAGCTGAGTGTATTTGTCATGTCATTGAGTGGCTCTGCAGAAAGGCCTCCTACATTTGTGGGGATTCTTAATTGGGCTGTATTAAGCAGATGTTGAAGGTAGTGTAGTTGACATTGTCAGTGCTTTATTAAATTTTGGAAAACTGACTTGTGTTTAGCCATTTCAATGATATACGCAACATTTTGACCTTTTAGCTAGTACTTGTAACATATAAAAAGAACCAATTCTTGAGAAAAGGGGCAGTGCAATCAAATTTCGAAGGTAAAGCAAGCATGTTGTGGCAAAGCATCGTCCCAATGCTTTGCCAGTTGGTATGTGGCAGAGGTTCTCGAAAGTTCTCGTTTGTTTTGTAGGTGCTTGTATGACGTGTGTGCGAGAAAGCCAGCGAGAGCAGACGATAATCAGCATGACATGCTTCACAGCCTTGTGTAGCCATGTGACCAAGCTACACAGCCATGTCACATGCTAATTCTGCGCCTAGAAACCAAAACCAAAAAAAGGTCCACATAAAAAAATGATATTAATCTATTTAGCGAGAATAAATTAACCTTGATGAGTATATCAAGCTTGCTGGAGAGCAAACAAAGCGCAAGCCACAAAAATGGTGCCAGCAATGCAGCTTCTGCGTACTCCTTAACTGCTTGCAATATCGCAGCCAGAATATTACATTACAGGATGACACTATGTATAAAACTCATGCAGAGTTCTTACATTCAGCGCTTGTGCTACGTACACATACACGGAAAGTTGTTTGCACAAACATAAAGCTTCTGCTTTGCATTCCAATACATGCTGTAATGAGTAATGATACCTCATTATTTTTCGTTTGATGTTCTTACGTGGGTTTCTTTGCTTACTTAATTTTCTTTAGAACTTCAGAAGCACCGGAGCAATCCTGCACAGCGTGCAGAGTACCTTCAGAGGGCGACCTCCAATTACAGGCTGAGCCGCGCACGCCGCCTCATTGAAAATGCATTCGGCATTATGTCAAGTCGGTGGCGGATTCTCCACAGAGCCTTTAGGGCCTCAGAGACCACCACCGAAAACATCATCCGGGCATGTGTCGTGCTGCACAATTTCATGCTCCAGGAGTCGCCACATGCAAGGCTGACATATAATCCACCTGGCTATGTGGACCATGAGGACTGGCAGGGCAGCTGCATAGAAGGAGCTTGGAGGGACGGCGACGATGACCCCTCTATATTTAGGGAGCCCACTGCGTCTGGCTGTCACTCCGCTAGGTAAAATTTTGAACACCCTACCCTTTATCTTTTATACGTTTGGCATTATTATGTGCAATTCATTTTCTCAAAATAAGGTTTTTGCTGAAAGGCATCTTGCTGTCGCAGTCACACTCTTTCTTACATCTTAATTTTAGAAAAGTACTGCCATTATTTTTGTAGAACTCGTGTTCTAATTTGCAAATGACAGTTCAGAGCAAATGTCAATAATTCTGTTCACTTTTATATTGTGTGCATCTACTTTGCAGAGTGGCGATAGATGTCCGGGAGAAGCTTGCCAAATTCTTTATGAATGAAGGCCAAGTTCCGTGGCAAGAGCGCATCGTCACTCGGGCAGGTCAGCGGGTAAACTGAAGCCTGAGTAAAGGCAGATACCCTTTATATCACTTGTTGTTCAAATTGTATTGTCAGTATATATTGTATTGTTCCTCCTTAAAAAGAACTGGACAGCGTTATAGCCTCAGTATGGAACTGGCATTCATCTTGATTTGCTTTATTCCAAACTTCATCCTTCTTTTCTTTCCTGCTCCGGCTCTCGTGCTTTTTCTTCTCCTGTCTCAGGGCTCGTACCACTTCACCTAGGGCTCATACCACTTCACCTTTTCCGGTTTCTTGTAATTACCCCTACTGGGGTAATATTTGCAGACTTTTCCAATTGACGCATATTCAACCAATCCACATTCACCAGTGTACCAGACAGTCTTCAAAATTCCATTCTGGGTGGCTGTCTTGGTCACAGAGTAAGGACCGCAAAATTTGGCACTGTCATCTCTTATTCCTTTCCTCACTAATACGAGGTAGGTGACTTGAATGTCTGGCATGTCTGCTCGATGCCTCTTGTCGAAATTTTTTTTTCATTCATTTTCGGTATCTCTGCTCCTGTGATTTTTCTTGCCTCTTCTCAATGATCTTGATGTTTTTTAAGAGTCCCAACTCACAGTGTGCCTGCAAAATAGGGGTTTATACTGAAAAAACGCACTGTAGATTGCACCCAAAGCCACTTGTATAGGATTTATTATGATGTATCACGGCGGCTTCCAAAGAACATTTCCATCCACCAGGAAAACTATCGTACATCTTGATGTACTGTTTCACGTCCCGTATGGCACGTTCTGCCTGCCCATTCGCTGTGAGATGGTGTGGAGCACAGAACTTGATCGATATATTGTGATCCCGAGCCCATCTTGCTAGCTTTTCACTCTTGAACGCAGGGCCCTTATCGCATACTATTGACCGCGTAGTCTTGAACATGCCTTTTTCGAGGAGGCCTATGACGCTATTTGCATCTTCTTTTCCTGCTTGTGCCACGACCATCCTCGTGTATTCATCTATGGCCAGAAGAAAAGCTTGCGTTTTATTGACTCCGCCTGTTTCTTATTTAGTTTGGCAAATCCAGGTGAACTACTTTGAAAGGTACGTTCGAGTGGCAAGGTAGTATCATAGCATCCGTGGGCTGTTTATACTTGACTTTGTGTACTTGACACACATGGCAGGAATGAACGTACTGACTGACATCTTTCTTCGTGTGAGGCCACCAATTTGTTGTAGGTGCATCGAAATCTGTTGTGTCCTCCAGATTCTGGGCTATCGTGGTACAAACAAAGGACTCTGGAAACAAGTGTTGATGGGACTTCATAACAACTTTCAGTAAAAACCAGTTGTCCGGAGCCTTCCAACAGCTTCACTTCATTGATTTGTTCGAATTTTTCTGTGTTGCTTCGTACCATCAACCTTGATAGAGCATCTGCATCGGTTAAAAGTGGTCCTGATCGATGCAAGATTGTAAAGTCGAACTGCTGCAAGTAATTCACCCATCTAGCAATACGTCCTTTAGTTTGGCCCATATTCAAGAGATTAGTGAGGGCCTGGTGATCGGTGAACAAAGTGAACTTAGTACCTTCCAGGTACAAACGGAAGTACTCAGTGGCCTTCAGAACGGCCAGGACTTCCTTTTTTGTAGTCGTGTAGTTAGTTTCAGATGGCTTAAACATGTAACTGTAGTAACCTATTACAAGTAGCTTTTCTCGGCTGGATGCTTCAACATATTTTTGATACAACACTGCTCCAGTCCCATAATGTGAGGCGTCAGTGTTCAATTCAAAGGGTAAAGTGAAGTCTGGTAGGCATAGGACAGAGTCGGAAGAGATTCTGAGCACCAAGTCACGTTAGACTCTCTCACATTCGTCGCTCCATTCAAAGGGAACGTCTTTATGTGTTAAACATGCGAGACATCTAGTTTTGACAGCAAAGTCCTTAATGAAAGTTCGGAAATGTCCTGCCCATCCCAAAAACACATGCAGTGAATAGACGTCATATGGTTTCTTCAACTGGGAGATCTTCTCAACGAACCTTTGTTTTGTGCTTTTGGTATTCCCATCGAAGACTCATTTAAGAAACACAACTTGTTGTTGAAAGAATGCACTCTTCTTAAAATTTACCTTGAGACGTGCCAAGCTCAAGGCGTTTCACACCTGAGACAGATGGTCCTGATGCTCAGCCTTTGTTTTGGAGAAGACTATTATGTCGTTTTGACAGAAAACACCAAGGAATAGCTTTAGCACGTCATTCATGGTTTTATGGAACCATGCTGGCGAGTTTTTCTAACCGAAAGGAAGCCAGTTATACTCGTAGAGATTGGATGGTGTGATAAAAGCTGTGCACATTTCTGTTTCTTCGGTTAGTGGGATCTGCTTTCCGAATGCGATCAAAAGTTTCTTCTTCCACTGACTACAAAAGCCACCACTGTCTTCCTGAATGCACATTTCATACCACTTGAGCACAACACCTCTCAAGTAAAAACGCATGTTAGTGATTTTATCATCATCAGAGAGCCACCTGTTTTTTTTTAGTGGCATATTCATAGAACTCAAGCAAACTTTCTGGATTTGAAGAGATACCGTCGAAGGCATCAGGCTCTACGAATTTAGGCTCCGGTTTCTCAGCATTCAGAGAGCTTATAAAGGATGTCATTATTTTGTTCTGTTGCATAATCTGTTCATGTTGCAGCTGAACAGCCTTCAAAACGAGGCTCACCTCTTTCGTCAAAGACCGTTATCCTGAGTCTCTTCGACGCACTGGTTCAAGAACTAGGTTGTAGAAGGTCGCCACATGCAAGTTTACTTTTACAGCACCTTTCCTTCCTAGTTCAGTGGCGTCCACAGCTGCCTTTCCCACAACCAGGTTTACGAGTTCTTCCGAGCAGAGCTCACGAGGTAGGTCCACCGCTGCTTCATCTTGAACTTGGTACTTCGAAAAGATGATCTTGTCCGTGGAGGTCTCGTCAACGAAGAACGTCACCCACATGTTGGCTTCGATGGCCCGCTGCGCCAAAATAATGTAGTGTTTCAACTTGAAAGAATGGAGCAGCATTATAGCCTCAGTAGGGACTGGCGTCCATCATTCCCAACTTCATCCTACTGTTCTTTCCTGCCCCAACTTTTGGGCTTCTTCTTCTCCTGTCCCAAGGCTCATACCGCTTTATATATATGTACCTGTTTTTCTTAGCTAGGATCCTTTTTTGTTCTTTTTTGTTATGTTGTATGTCGCCATATATATGCTTGTTTTTCCCAATAAAATTTATTTCTGAGTCAGCACCCGTACTGTGTTTATTCTCGTTGTTCTGTGTGCGCTGTATCAACCAAGATTAACGCGTACCTACTCACTCAAGCTTTCATTCTTATGAAGATGCAGTTGTTTTGTTCAAGCAACAGTTCTATTTTAATTATTTGCATGCTCTGAGAGTCTACAGTGTAGGTTCACTTTGAACACAAATACATGATACTGTGTTTATTATACTATCCTAACAAAGTGTCTGTGCTAATGTATATCGTAACATAGTATCTTCCAGCGCTAATTGTTATTTATATACAACGTGACGGACGTATCCCAAATAAGCATTTGAGAAGTGCTGTTGATACTGCCTATCCATGCTCTGGCAGCTCATTTTAGTGTTAATCGGAGACTGTTAACCAGGAAATGTCCGGGTTTGCCTTTCTAGCCACTCACTGCCAGAAAGGCAAGCATGGAACACATTTTCTGCCTGCTGGTATCATGTAGCACAAGAGATATCTTTTTACCAGCTGGCAAGTGACCAATAAGCTCTCACGCACTACCTTAAAGAATGAAGTCTGCCATAACTAGACCTTTCCTACCAATTATTGCGACAAGGAAAACTTTAAGGGATCATTTTTATTGTGTAAAATGTATAGAAGCATTTCAGTGATGCAGTAGTGAAGTAGATGTATCAATGGTTCACTGATGTCTGCTGGTACTTTGTTCTTAAACATGTATTTCTACGCATCAGTAGCGCTGCCACATTGCTTTGACATGAAGATCAGAATGTGCTATATATAGGTTTATGAGTGCTCCACCAATAGATATAAATGGTTTACTTGTGATTACTATGGCTGACCTTCTCTGCTATAGAAAAGTTTTGCACAAGGACTAATTCACAACTCAATTTTGCAAAACATCAATATGTTGAATTTATTCATATGTGAGAGAATCCATACGAATATTGAAATGAAGCATCAATGTGACTGCACAAATACAAAATATTGCACTGAAACACAATTGAAATCACAGAAATGCAAATGCTGCACTGAAACATAAATGTGACTGAATAAATACAAAACATTGCACTGAAACACAAATTTAATAAGATACAATGTGAGCTTTTTGTACTTAACGTTGACACAAATGGCATACGAAAGGAACAATACAGTATTTGCATTTTACCTCTGACTTTTTTTTGTTTACGTGTTTAAGTGCGACTATTTGACCATATAAATTCGAAAAGTGCCCTGAAAAAAAAGACAAAGAAGTGCGAACATTGAACTGAAATGCAAATGAGTATACACAAAGACAACAAATTGGACAGATTTCGAAATCGTATCGATGTTGATGTTCCATTCGAAGCAGTTCCGAAGCTTGTACTTTCCATAATTCCCGTGGGGGGTACAAGCGCTCCTGAAGAAGCCCGCGTAGACACTAGTGCCAGATCTCCCTCTAAACATTACTACGGAACTCTCTGGTAGAGTACAACTTAATAAATATGCAGAGGCCTCATCTCGGTGACCAAAGCACAGCAGCTGACCATCTTTACCACTAAAGAAGCAGTTGTTCTCACGCACTTTTCATTTTCCGAAACCGGGTATCCCGGCCATCCAACCCATGACATCAGTATAAATTTCACCCCCATTGGTGAAGGCTTGTGGCCTTTGAGGAGTAAATGCTACAGACATCTAAAGCTGTACCTGACTATATTGTTCGGGCTCTGCCTAAGCTTAGTGATGAGTGTACTGCCTGTGCAACAAAAAAGGTCCCCATCGAGGAAATCATTGACAGTACACTCTAAACGGCTTATAAATAAAGTACACGACTTTTTGGAACGATTTCAAACAAAATACCAAACACGCAAAGGAAAATCTATAAAAACAATATCGCAACCTTAAAATGCAAACTTACATTCGTAGTTCTTTTGAAAACAGACAAAAATGCCCGTGGTTTAAAATACATCTGAAAAGGAAGGCTCCTCACCAGGAAGAGGCTTCATCACAAATCTAATGGGACAAGGAGCTTCCATCAGCAAAATAAAAACAAGAACCCATTGAGGGAAGTATTCACTGACTATAAATTATGAATTGCTTATAAACAAAGTGGGTCACTTTTGACAACAATTTTAGAGAACATAGCAAACACTGTGGAAAATCGATAAAACATTAGGAAACCTTGAAAATTGAATCTATACTCGTGATTCTTGTGAAAACAGACAAAATTTACCTATGGTTCTCAAACGACAACAGATCAAAGCACTTTTGCAAATCTAGTAGGACAAGCAGCTCCCGCTAATCATAAAATCATTATTGCCAGTGTGTGAGACAAGCAAAAACTGGATTCTTCTAGTTTACTCAGCACTGCATACAAACCCTAGACAATTCTGGAGTGTTGTTGTAACCGATGGTTGCACACTAATTTACGCTTATTAATGACGATATTGACATATACAGATTTGAGCGATGCATGACAGCCACTGATAATTACTTCTTGACTGTTTTCACTGTCACTATCGGCTCTGAATTTGTTTTATTCCTACATCTGAAAACTAAATAAGTGTACATATTTTATCAAAACTTATAGATAAGTTAAAGGGGTACTGACACCTTTTTTGGGAGGGAAGTTTACTCTGGAATACAAATCTCCTTTATACAGAGACTGCTCTGAGCAAGTGTCACACTCAGCAAATGCTGATAAAATATTTCATTTTCATGTGAAACTTGTTTTTCTCGTGTCGAATCTACAAACATTCACACAAACATGACGTCGAGCTACAGTACTAATCCTGGTGACTTTACGTAGCAGTGTGGCTAGTTGTGATGATGTCGAGCACCAAAACAAAACAAAAAAGCTAGCTTCCGCCTCACCTTCTCAATCGCCTGCTCGCGCCTTCCAGTCACTATCATTCAGCGTACCTGTGAAGCCAGCTAGTGGACTCTAGAACAGGGTATGCGCACGCGAACGCAAGATATACGCTTAGCAGGGGCCAGAGAAATCGTTTGATTTCGAATTGCTACGACAGCTGTGACAGGTGCAGCATACAGCAGACAATTGAAGAAGCGATCAGCATACAGCAGACGATTGAAGAAGCGATGTGTGGACAAGAATACATCGCAAAAACTTATGCACGCATAAACCACCTGGTGGTGCTGCTCGTACTATGCTATGATGCCAGGGTACAGTAGAGTCAAAACTAGCTTTTAAAGGCCTGCTGTATTTGATTTTCCGGGGCGCACTCATGCTTACCGGTACATTTCCTACGCTCTTGGGGTGTTGGCCTGTCATTTGACACATAAAACAATAGACAAAAAAATTTGTGTCAGTACCCCTTTAAAAAAATAGCATCATCAGCTTTTCACCAATCCCTTCATTGTTTATAACCCTAATCATTAACAAAAGAAGGAGAGTTAAAGGGCTAGTTTTTTTAACGGATAGTATAGGGGAGATTTTTCGTAGTAGTTACAGTTAGGTGTGACAATAAAAGTGGACAAAAAAGCAAGTTGCTGTCTATAGCAACCGAGCCTGCAACCTTCGAATAAGGCACCTGATGTTGTATCATTTGAGCTAAGGCAGTTGCCCGTCGGGCCATTCACTTTATCAAGTGTATCTCTGCATGTAAACCTGGGATTGCTTGTCAATGCTGCTCGTACCGCGATGGCGACGGCGTGGTTTACAAGCACAGATACATCAATAAAGAGGACGGAAAAGACGGTATCATGATTTGGTTGACCTAATTTCGATAGAATCGCTATATGATGTGATGAATGATTTATAATTGTACGCTTGTCCAAATTTGAAGTAATGCTAGTCTCATTATTATGTACTTAAATTTCAATCCGAATCCTCCAGACATTCCATTTCGGCTTTATGTAGAAGCTTGTGGATCTCAGAAAGCACCTGTGAGCACTTTCTTTTTGGTAATGCCTTGAGTTTGACAGCTACAAGGCTTCCAGCTATGTCGCACTCGTCGGGCTGCAGTGCTTCTTTTTTCTTTGCGATCGCTTGAATTGAGGTGGAGCAGCTGCCAAGAAGGTCTTTAATACTCGCATCCACGTCCTCACTGCGCGTTTTTCTCTTCCTGCAAAACAAACTTACACTTACCGCTAAGTGCCATCAAAATGTTTGCAAAAAGTGTGGAGGGTGTAATTACCGAGATGGTGCAAAATCTATGGGTTTCCCGGTGGGCCTGCAGAAGAAACAGAAACAAAGCACAGATTAGAAAAGCTGTCGTGAAGTTCATATGCAAGTCTTGGCAGCTTAGTTTCACGTGTTGGCACAGAGAGTGATGCTAAGGAAAGGGAAAGAAACTGATTATTGCCAAGTGAGTGATTATGCCTGTAGAGTATAAGTGTACTAGCAACACAACATTAACAAAAACAGACAATTAAGTTGAATTGCGTGATGCAACCATACATTGGCAGCAATACTACAAGCATGTGATTGCCAACCTGCAATAGGCAGTGCAAGCAGAGCATAGATGACACCTGTCCTACGCAAAAAATTGGAGGCTGCTCATGCAGGATGACTAAAAAGATATGTCCAAGCTGCTATTCATTTGTACAATCAAAAAAAGAATTAAATGTGTGCTGCCAGTGTATTGTCATCATTTTTCTTTTATGTTACCTATCTCTTCTGACATCACAAATTTGTACTTGCTCAAGCATGATACCTCTAGCTCGAACAAAGCCTAGCAGATTTAATATTCAAAGTCCACATAGGCATTCTTACATTGAAGGCGTGGTTGGTGGCACAGCCGAGCAGTTGTTTATTGTCGTAGCCTGCGAAGGCCTGTAAGAACCGTAATAATGATACGTCAGTGACATCTCGCATACTGCATGAAGTCAAACATGAACTAGTACAACATGAAAATGTAATTATGAGAAAAAAAGAAACAAACATTGCTCAATTTGCAGTGTATAAAAGAAACAAGAAACAGACACTTATCTAACCCATGTGATTAGATATTCATGAAAATCAACATACCGCAACTCATACAGTGACATATTCGAGCATCATTTTCATGAATTAAGAAAAAGTAGATGTATCACTTGCATTTGTATGTTACAAAAAACATGGTACGTCACACAGCCTAGTCACGCTACACTGTGGCTTTGAACATTCGCTTAGCTGCATGTAGGCTGATGCTCTTATGTGCACCACAACGACTGTCCAAGATTACAATGTGTTGTTATTATTTCTTCCCACTATATTCTGAGCTGCTTACAAGGTAAAAGGAGTTAACACTGTAAATAGTCGCTGTGTTTGCGCCTACTAGTGGAACACGTCAGTTATAGTGTATGCGGCAAAGGTGTATAGATATGCAGGCAACTGCACAGCACAAACTCGAATTTCATTATTGCATTCACGTTCTACTGCTTCCAGCATGCATTTTGCATACAGCTCCCCGTTACCACTGAATGAGAGATTCTGATAAACGCGGCACATTGTTTTCCATGTTACCATTCCACGATTAGATACTGACTGGCAGGCTTTCAGTTGCACTAAAGAAAACAGGTACCAAAAGACTTCCTTGGCAGTCCCTATAAAAGAGTTCTAGCGCATCTATTTGACGTAAAAGAACATGCTTATAAACTACTCAATGCTCCTCTCAGCATGTGGACCAAATATAGCACTTAAAACAGCAAGGATTCACACTTATGAGCAAAAGACAGCCCCGATTTGCTTGCTGTGCCGTTAGCAAACTATGTTAGAGGTACAACTGTCACAGGCAGATTTTTGAATACTTGTTTTGATTGGATATATAAAAACAGACAAAACTTTTGAAATGTGGCTTACCCTTCAGGGCATTCTTCTTCAAGGCACATCTCTCTAATAAAAAAGAAGTAAAAGAATCAGTATGTACCACTAGTGAAAAAGCATCTGTGCGTGTTGCTTGTTATTTTTTGGCATACAGTGTGGGAGTATGCAGATACTGTTTTTACAAATAAATATTCCAGATTTCTTCACGTCATTCTTTGAAATTTATGAAATGTCACAGTGATGTCCAAACATCGCAGCCTACTCAAGAAGACAGCCGGCACTACGTAGTTGTTCACATTCACCTGTTGAACAATTATTGTTCCTTAAAACTTCAGACAAGTTCGATAAAAGCTATCCTGCGTTTAGGTTAGCAGCTCAAAAACTTTACTTGTGAGCTGTGCCAACAGCACACAGGTTATAAGACAGAGAAAGCAGTTCTATTTCAATGTGCTTGGATTAGTAGAGAACTGCTTTTGAACACTGAAAAATATAAAAAGCAACTCACGGAGAAGCATAACAGAAGGATTCTTCGCCCTCATTGGCACTGGCATAGCTGCATGTTCAGAGCCAAAAGTTAGCATATTTGTAGCAACATAAGCCTGGAGACCAAACTTGGCCCACCAAGAAAACAACTTAAGGCACTTACATTCCGTTTAAAATGTCTTGTGCCATTTGTGGAGCGTCTTGACTGCTGCAAAGTAGAGAATGAAGTGTTGCAATGTTGCTTGGCCTGCTGCTGCTAGAGTAGCATGTAAGCTTACACCCATGCACACAACCCACAATGTCTCTTGCAGACACATAAATGTAAAAACTGTCTTATTATGCAAGAATAGGATATGTATTCATGATAACAAGAAAGAGTGGATGAAGTTTATATTTACCAATCTTCAGATGCCTGTGGCATGTTGGTTACAGGCTTGAAAATGAGCATTTGCTGCATCAGAATTGGCACACATGATGAATTATAACATTTTTTGTTTAATATAATTTATTTTCATTTCATAAATATGATCATAACACGAGGGATATAAACAGTGTAGTTGGTACATGGGCGACACAGGCCAGTTCTTAAAAGAAGACATTTGCAATGCTGTCCTGACATAATTTAGAGTGAAGTAAGCTCTCTATTTATTGGCAGTAAAGCAGATGTGATTTATTTGCATCCCTGTAGAGCTCCACAAAGGGACAGAAAAACACTTGGGATCCTGTCCTGAATAGCCAGCTGATACTTCAAAGCAAGCGATCACTCAAAGGGGGGGGGGGAGGCGCACCCTCCATCATGTATCTAATATGTGTGCTCGCAACACTCACTCACAATTATGAAATGAGATGTGCTGTGTCTCGTGACAGTTGGCGTGCCCTCGCCGCCATTGTAGGCCTCACCGCATGACCCTACAGTATGAACCGATCTGTAGCACGAATTCATTGCAAAAGGTAGAATCGATAAATCAACGTACAACGCTTAATTTACGTAGTAGCACTTTTCATTGCCTGCGGTGTTTGAAACAGCATTCGCACGAACGGCGGGGAAAAAAAAACGCTCGGCAATGAGTCGTAAATAGTTTTTTTGGTTTTTAGCAGCACTTCTCGTGTCATTTCTCGTTCGTGTCTTCGTCCTAACGCTGCCCCATTCAATTCATTATCAACTAGGCCACCTTTCCTTATTCTGTAAATAGTTTTCTTTGAGCGACAGCTCGGGAACGTGCACGTCGACCCGGAGGGTCAGTCAGTATTCAGGAGTCTCGCAGCAAAATCAAGATAGTCGGCAGGCATGAAACAGGTATCCTGCGTGCGCTGCAATATGAAACGGCACGTCATTGATCACTTACTTTTCCGCATAGTGAGGTGTCTGCCTCAGCATGCCATCAATAATTGCGAACAGGGGCCACTTAATTTTTCCATGATTGCCTGGCGCACCGCTCCGAGTGTTCGCCTCAACTCCCGACACGAGCTTCATCCACCGGTCCCTAATATTTTTAAATTTCATCATGGCCTGTGTTCCTGCACAAGTGAGGGAATAAAACATACAATTCATTCGCGCTCCACATGCAATGAGCCACGCAATCGCCACTTACCTGTCAATCCAAACATAGATTCTATAATATCCCATCTGTTCATTTTTGCTTGCTTGTCTTTATAATCGGGCATCATTTTGTCGTATAAAAAGAGGTACAGTCTGATCTCCTCTAAAAAGCGTTCGGTGTCCATGGTGCCGTTGTCAGCGTGCTTCAGAAAACGACGGCGCGAGATAAATGACAGCCGGAAAAAAAAAAAAGGAAACAAGCTCCGTGCGTTGCTATGGCGACTACCACGCACGTCGCTGATTGGCGCTTTGCTTGGGCGGCGGCGGCAGAAATAGCGCAAGGAGCGATTGAGTCGGCGGCAGAAATTCCTCGACGCTCGGCGGGAGAAAGAGAGAAAAGCGGCGCCTCGCGAGCGGCGCGCGGGCGCGGCAGAGCGCGGCGCCGCCAGTGTGTTCGTGCCTTAACAGAAATGTCCCACTAGAACGCAAGGCGCGTTCGACGGCCGTCGGGTAACAGAAATGTCCCACTGGAACTCTGGCGCTATCTCGTTATCAACGAATGGTCGACGTGCGGGCCATGATCTTCGCAGATGAATCGCGGTGCATCCTGGACCACGATAAGGCCGCGTGCCGGTGGTATCAGCATGCGCAACACTATCCGCAATACGCCTCGCGGCATTGCTCCCCTCCTCAACGTAAGCATCGACCCGATGCTTTGTTTAAAATAAAACCAAAACAAAAGGACAGCCTGTGCGAAAGTAAATGGCAAATAAGCACGAATCACGCACACATAAACAAAACAAGAGATGCAAACAGGGAGCCTCCTTTAGCGCGCATGATAGGGCTTCGAACGGGCGACGTGTACCACTTCTTGTCGTGCGCGGCGTCGTTGGGATGAGCAAGCCCCATCAGGGACCACTTCATAGTCCACTTCACCCACTTGACGGATGACTTTGTATGGGCCGAAATAACGGCGCATGAGTTTTTCGCTTAATCCTCGGCGGCGAACGGGCGTCTCTCGTATGAAGGGTGGGCGGGTAAGGGCAGACGGCTACTTGGGGCTGCAGCGTACCGCCGAGGACTGGGCTCGTTTCGTCGGGGTGGCCTAGTGTTCACTGCAGCGGCGTAAGTCATTGCTTCGGCCTCTGTTCGAGTCGTCGCTGATGAAGAGCCAAGCGCCTGCTGGACTTCATCACGCACTATGTCCAAGAGAGATGCTCCTTGGGAGGGCTGGGGGGTAGGAGGTAGCAATCGGCGTAGTTCTTCCTTAACCACTTCTCGAATAGCTTCCCGCAGATCGTTGGTGGTTAGCCCACCTCGAATCGGTTCCGAGTAGAGCGAACTGAGCTGAAACGGGCGGTTGTATTGCCGAGTCCGGGCGTCCAGGGTCCTTTCTATGGTGTGCGCTTCTTCAGTAAATTAGGCGACTGTTTTAGGAGGGTTCCTTATGAGACCGGCGAAAAGCGACTCCTTCACTCCTCGCATTAGGTATCCGACCTTTTTGTCTTCGGTCATGTCTTGGTCCGCTCGCCTAAAAAGACGTTTCATTTCTTCGACGTACACGTTTAGGGTCTCATTGGGCTGTTGGGCCCTCGATTCTAGCAGCAGCTGGGCCCTTTCTTTTCGCATGATGCTGGTGAAGGTCCTGAGCAACTCATTCTTCAGAAATTCCCAGGTGGTCAGTGTGGTCTCATGGTTTTCATACCACGTTTTGACGGGGCCGTCCAGGGAAAAGTAAACGTATCGCAGCTTCATTTCTTCATCCCACCTGTTTATGGTAGCCACGCGCTCTAATCGGTCGAGCCATTCTTCTGGGTCTTCAGCGGCATAACCATGGAAAGTTGGGGGCACCCGCGGCTGCTGCAGCATGACAGGGGTAGGTGATTGTGGGGTGCTCATGGTGGCTGTGGAAGCGTCCTTTCGTGGTCGCGTGGGGTCCGGTAGCGGTCCCAGCTCAGGTGGCAGGTTTCGGAGGCGGCGACTGTTCCGAGTATCTGTGTCTTCAGCGTCCTCGTTCATACCCCGCACCTTTACCAGATGTCACGTAAGAGTGAGGGTAGCCCGAAGACAGGAGACCGGGAGGTTAGTAGAAATAGAAGGAGATCCGTTTATTTGGCGGACTTGCGCTCACTAAAGGAAAACAGACACACCGGCCTAGCGGGAGGCGAACAGCGCGTTCGACGGCCGTCGGGTAACAGAAAATGTCCCACTGGAACGCAAGGCGCGTTCGACGGCCGTGGGGTAACAGAAATGTCCCACTGGAACGCAAGGCACGTTCACCATCCGAGATACAGTCGTCGTAGCGTCTGGCGCTATCTCGTTATCAACGAATGGTCGACGTGCGGGCCATGATCTTCGCAGATGAATCGCGGTGCATCCTGGACCACGATAAGGCCGCGTGCCGGCGGTATCGGCATGCGCAACACTATCCGCAATACGCCTCGCGGCAATATTATCTGTTCCTTTTTGTGATGGCTATCAACACAAACCTATCTCACAAGGTATAGTGCTTCGAAAATTTTGTGTTTCTCGTCTTTTAAGACTGTTCTACATACCTTTTGCATACGTATCTGGAGGTGGTTGACTTATTATTGCAGCTGAAAAAAACAGGACCTGTCAGAAAGGACTTGCAATAGACATTGTGCATACATAAGTCATGACTGACACATTTATCTCTAATTCAAGAACACGGTGAAGACCTCTTCGTAGCGTATCAGCTGAAGGGTTTTCAACTGACTCATTACAGTTACGAGTAGTATTCGTGCAGTAAGCGTAAACAAGACGTCAGAGAAAATAATCCACCATTCAACCATCATATGACTCTTCCGAATACACGTCACGCATTATAACACAGACTAGGAACTTGCACACCCCAACAGTGAAAATAAAACCTCGGTGTACCAAAGGGGATCTAGACCTGTCTGCCAAATGAGCGAACCTACGGCAGGTTTTCACAAGGACAATGAATTCGGCGTTTTCCACGTGTTCACTGCACCGTAACACACCAGGTGTTACTCAACGACCCGAATCACTTGATGCTTCGTGTCGCACACAAGGCCTACATTCCTTCGAACGTGTGACGGCATTTACCCGTGACGAGCTGGTGAATCCTTAAAACTCCTGCCCACATCACGATGTTGCAAACCAGACTCTTTTGACAAATGTTATAAGCTCAATTAGGCTGCAAAAATAAAAAAAAACATACGTCGCCAGAATCACCTCGAGTCATGCCGGATGTGCGCTAATTGTCAAGTGGTAACACACATGTGAGCCGAAACACTACATAAGTTTCGAATCCACCAAAACCGACACATTGTGAACTGACAGAAGCACACATATTGAATGATGACTAACAACCATCTTAGGGAGCTTTTCCATCGGTCTGCCACGCTGCTTTCATCGCAAGACAAGCCCTCCCTTCAGTAGAATATCGACTACCGTCCATCTACTGATCGCATAATTGTGCAAAGAAAAGCAGACTCATGTTCCTGAAAGACGCCCATTTGACCAACTTTCACAACAAATCGAGCACTTGAAGCAAAGGCAACTCCGCAAACCCTGGACTGTACAACGGCTACTCGAAGAAGTTCAGCGAGCAAGTGAAACCTCATCACGAGTAAACTTGTGGCTGCAACGGTAGGCAAAAATGTCAATAATGATGAAAAAGCTGGTTCCAGTGGTAAACTCCGGCAAGCCGCGAATCCTCCGTACATTCGCTGAACCATGATACAAGGACATGGCTTGAGATTTGTGGCGTTATTGTATGTACACATTACAAACAATGTTGGGGCATTTACATATTGATGAAGTATGAACACTGCCGTGCTTTATGAAAGGAAACACGCGAGCTGGTTCTCAGTGGTCTACGACGGCTGCCTACGGCCATGACTTATTATATTATTTTGCAATATATGACGCCAAAAGCTGACGTGCATTCCTTGGCTGTGGGATGATGACGCTGTACGCAGACGCCGCATAGTGCAGGCCGCGCGTGTGCACGTTCCATTTCATTCGTTAGTCCGCCGTTGACCGTCCATTCGTCTGCCGAATTCTCTGTCTGTCCGTGCATCCATCTGTGCCTCTACCCATCTGTTCATCTAGTGAACACTTCAAGTACCGCCATCTTGCATTTTTTCATCATATTGTCGCGTAGGAAGAAAAGGGAACTTCGGGCAAGGAATACCGCGTAGTCGCCAAGACGCAGGTCAGTGCGCGACACAAACAAAAAGCCTCCGCAAGAGTGCATGCTGTCCCAAATGACTTCCTCAATTGTTTTTCCTGGATGCGGCTCGTGCTCGCCGCAGTTGATGGCCAGGTGGCATTCTCATTGGAAAAAAAAACATCGCCCAGGTGCTCGCGCAACTGGTGGCGCATGAGCGTAAGAAAACCAAATGAGCACACTGTGGGAACGTTCAAGAAGAAGAAAAAAAAACAACGAAGTAACTAGTGGCACAGTCGCCCTATCGCATGAATTACGGATTCAGCCGAACAACATGAACAATCTTTGGGTAGAGCTGTCGACGCTGGGTGATATGGTTCTGTCTGGGACTACCTCATATAGTTCTCGTCACTCACACGGCCCACTACTTAGTAAGGTCCACAGTGGTGACTCAGAAGCTTTTCGGACAACCTTTGGCGGCGAACCGTAGTCCATACCCAAAGTAGTTCTCCTGTATGGTATTCCACATGTCGATGGCGAAGACTAGCAGCGTGCATCTGCAGTTTATTGTTGCGTGACATGCAGGCGTGCCAACTGTCGAGCTTCTTCAGCATACTGAGCAAGCTGCTCAGCGTCAGGTGTGAGTGACCCACCGTAATCATCTGGAAACATAGCATCAAGCATGGTGTGGACCTCAGGCCCGTAGAGGAGATAGGATAGTGCGAATCATGGCGTTTCTTGAATGACAGTGTTATACTCGAATGTTTTATAAGGGAGGACCTGATCCCACGTGCTGTATTAAACTTCCACAAACAGGGATAACATATCGGCGATGGTGTTGTTCAGTCACTCCGTCAAGCTGTTAGTCTGCGGGTGATAGGCCGTCCTCCTGGGATGGCTCATGAAGCTTAGTTTAATACATCGTCAATGAGCAGAGCCGTGAAAGCTGTTACACGATCAGTGATGGAGCGACGCGGGGCGCCATGGCGAAGAATGATCTGATCGACGAAAAACTGTGCAACATTGAAAGCTGTAGCTCGTTGGAGGGCTCTTGTCTCGGATTATATTGTGACATAATCTGTCGCTACAACAATCTACTTATTACCGGCAGATGACAGAGTAAATGACCCCAGTAAATCTATTCCTATTTGATCGAACAGAGCCCTTCGGGATGTGATTGGTTTCAGCAGGCCTGCAGGCGTCAGTGGCAGATATTTACGGCGTTTACATTCACGGCAGCTTTTCGCATATCGCTTGACGTGCGTAGCAAGTTTCGGCCATCAAAATACGGCTGTTGAACTCTGGCGAGATTTCGGGAAAAAAACTAGATGTCCGGATGAGGGCTCGGGGTGGCAGGCCAGAAAAATTTCGTCTCGCATGTAAGAAGGGACCTTTAGCAGGTAAATTTTCCATTGCCATCTGAGTTTCTTTTGTACAAGGCAACGATTTGTAGGCAGAAGAAAGCGGGATTCCGAGAAAGGTGTCGAGGTACGGGTGTGTTGCGTCCTTCTAGATTGTCAATGATTGCGTGATTCTCGGTGTTACAGTGAGGACTCAGAGGAAGCCGCTGCCTTCCTTATTGCCCGAATCACAAACTCGAGTAGCTGAACGAGACAAGGAATCAGTATTTTTGTACTTGTGGCTTGATTTGTAGACAATGGTAAGGTCAAATTCTTGCAAACGAAGACTCCATCGTGCCAGACGCACGGGCGGGTTTCGTAAATTGGCTAACCAGCACAATAAATGATGATCAGTCACTACTTTGAAGTGACGACCGTAGAGGTGGCCTGAATTTCATGGTGTCCCACACTACTGCTAGGCACTCCTTCTCAGAGGTGGAATAGTTCATCTCGGTGCGAGACAGGGTACGGCTGGCGCAAGCTATTACGCGCTCGCTGCCTTCTTGGTGTTGGACAAGCACGGCGCCGAGACTTACATTGCTCGCGTCAGTATGAACACTGGTAGCAGCCTCCGCGTCGAAGTGAGCAAGAACTAGTGGTGCCTGCATACACTCACGTAGATTGATAAAAGCCGCGTTTTGTTATACATTCCTTAACGAATGATTCGGCGTCACGTCTGAGATGAGTCAGAGTCTCGGCATTTCTAGAAAACCTGGCGTTGAAGCGACGATAGTAGGTGCACAGGCCGAGAAAGCGACATACTGCTTTCTTGTCACGGGGGACGGGAAAGGAGGCTAGAGCGATTGTCTTGTCGCGATCAGATGGAACACCGCGTGCGCTCATAACATGGCTCATAAATTTAAGATTTTTCGAGCAGAAATTTATTTTTTCTGGCTTCACCGTGAGATTCGAAGAGCGGAGCGCTTCCAGAACAGCCTGCACACACTTTAAGGGTTCCTTTAAAGTCCCTCAGAACACGATGACATGATCAAGATAAACTAGGCAGGTGTTGCACTTCAGGCTGGTAAGAAGTGTCCATCATTCTTTGAAACGTCGAAATATGTTCATTCTTTGAACACAGTGTGAAGAGGAGCACCTTGCATTCATACAGGCCATGCGGTGTAACAAAATTGTTTTTTTTCGGCCTGTTTTATCAACCTCAATTTTCCAGTATCCGCTTTTGAAGTCTATGAATGAAAAATACCGTCGTAGTCTGTCCAGTGAATTATCAATGCGGGACAGAGGATACACGTCTTTTTTAGTCATGCCACTCAGCTTTCTGTAGTCTACGCAGAAACGCAATGTTCTGTCCTTTCATAGCGAAAGCTGTTATCAGATCGGAAATCCGATCATGCACAGTTCTTTTCTGCCACCACCGCCGCCACCGGTGTCCGTAACCACATAGCGCAAAACAGAAACAAAACAACCTAGAATCACTGATATAGTGGGACTCGAACTTCGGTCCACTGATGCCAGCCTAGTGCTCGACCACTAAGCCACGCCGGTGCTTGAGACTTGTTGGCAAATTTTTGGCAGGCTTGATGCCGGCAAAGCAATCGTTGTTACTAAGACTTTAAAGCGTTTTAAAACAGCGAAAGAACAACCAGCTATCGCACACTGCGAATAGCGTAACAAGTGGGGTGTCCATTGCTCCAACACATTACAAGACCTTTAACTTGTTTTGTTAATTGTGGCGCTTACCCACTTCAGCCATAATTCTTCATTGTCGTCAGCCACTGCATTAACAATTGCCACAAAATTCCTTGCAAGTGTTTAGCTCTCAGAAGAATGACGAAAAGTAGCATAGCGAATGCCGGCCTACTAACCCAAAAATTATTATTGATGCCGTTACGGGTAGCAACCAAGTGTGCTTGCAGTAGCTAGCCAATGAGCGTTTTGAAAATGCTCTGACAGGCCGCGCTTCTAGTTTTCATTCTGACTGTGCTGCGTCTTCCGTGCAGGCCCGGCGTTTTTTTATTTACAAGAATGACTGGCGATGACCACGGGCTATTGGACGGGTTTATAACATCATCTTGAAGCATTAATCAATTTGAGCATTGATCGTGTCACATTTTTTGGGTGAACCATAATAGGGTTGTTGCTTTATGGGCGAGACATCGGTTGTGCGTAATAATTAGGTGTTTCGTAAGGGGCGTTCGACGCACCTTTGAGGACGAAGTGAAACACTCTTGGAATTCATGCAGGAGTTCCTGAAGTGCTGCGCATTTTTGTTGCGTGAGTCTCTAACTGACGTCCACCTTTGCAAGAGCCATAGGAACGCCTGGCGATGTCGATCGCAGCCTGCTGTTCATTGATGCGGCAGTAACACATTCAGCAAAGTCTCTGATGGGGTAGGCGAAAACGTTAGCGCTGCGACGAAAAAGGTGTCGTTGCTCATTACTAAAATTTATCGCAGCAGCCTGACATATCTGTCATCAAGCGTAATGAGGCTGCAGGCTGTGGAGACACCTATGGTGAAAAAAATGTCAAATCCCCTCAGTGACTGCCTCATCGTCCCGTAGCTTGTCACAAACGACATCAAGCAGGACGCTTGAACGCGGGGGCAACGTAAATAGATCGGCCGAAACAAGAAACGTGCCGACACGGCTGTCATCAGGCTTTTCTGCTGCTTTGTCGGTTGAGAACGTCACAGTGCGCTGTAGGAGGTTAACTATAGCACCGTATTCACATGAAACGTCGATGCCTATGATGAGGTCTCGGGAGCATTCAGAATGTATAGGGCAGCTGCATGAAATGTGCGTCCGCGAATGCCGACTCTAGTGCTGATAGAGGTGTGATGACGTGCCCACCAGCTGTACAGATTTGCGTTCTGTACCACGGCGTAGCGACTTTTTCGACGTGCGTCGTCAGTTTTCTGCTCATAATGGAGTAGTCACTCCCTGTGTCTAATAAAGCACTAGAATTGTTGCGGCCGTAGAGCACTATAGGTACGTCCTGAGAAAAACGACTTCGTGATTCGGAAGCTGTCATCGTCGAACCACTGCTTGTGCATACTCGCGTCCACTGGAGCCCTTGTTCGCGCCGTATACAAGCGACCCTGCCCCGAAGGTAACCGTCGTGAGTTTTACCGCCTAAGGCTGAGTGACCGCGCTGCGCCGCCCCTGGGTAGCTTGAGACACTTGCAGAAGACCTTCTTGCAAATGATGATGATGGCTGCCGCTGCGGGGGCAGTGGCAGGCGCTACTCGGACAGGTATTTCTCGATCACTCTGGGTCTTTCGCAAAATTTTGCCTGGGCGAGTCGACGGCGAAAGCTTGATGCGCGAGGCGGTGATACTGGCATTCGCGGTATACATGCCCGGCTTCGCCCCAGTGGTAGCTCAGCGGCTACCTGTTCGGTGTGAGCCATACGCCCGATTTCGGTAGAAGGAGCTGCCGATTCTCGAAATACTGGACTGGTTTAACTGATAGAAGTGCATCGCGAGGTGTAGGGTGTGCGAAGCGGTGTGGAGGGGTGTAACGGCTCGCAGCTTCGGCGTATGATGAGGGAGGGACGTAACAGCTTTCAGCCTCGGCATATGATGCAAGGCGAGGCTCCTATGGTACAGGCGGGGAAGCATCGCTGAAGACTTGGACTTGCAGAACCTGCTGTACCTCGCTCCTGATGAAGCTGGAGATCGATGCTGCAGCAGGTGGAGGCGGGAAGTGAACCATTCGCAGCTCGTCACGTACCACTGATTGTAGAGGTTGCAAGGAGCTTCGAGACTGACGTTACTCCCCGCAACTCCAATCTGCTGAAGCGGCATTGACATGGTGGTCGTACACAGCTGATCGCTGCTGGAGCATGTTTTTCATGGTCGTGGCTTCCGTAAAAACTATGCCACAGTCTTCTGGGCACTTCAGGCAAGACCAGCAAAAAAACTGTTCCTTAATTCCTCGTATTAGGTGCCACAACTTCTTGTCTGCTGCCATACTTGGGTCAGCTCGACTAGAAAGGCTCGTTATATCCTTCACGCGCGTCATCACGCTTTCGTTCAGCATTTGAATGTGTGATTGAATGGCCGACTCCGCTCGTTCATGTTGAGGGGGTCGGCGTACTTGACAACAGCTGACGGCACAACACTGTGCACGATGAGAAGGGTTCGCGGTTCTCCTACCAAGTACGAGCACATTCTTCAAGGCTGAAGTATACATTCTACAGCTTGTTGGCGTCCATTCACTCGTGGTAAGCAGCAATCCGCTCAAAGTGAGTCAACCAGTTCATGACATTCTCCAATATGGAGGCACGGAACACCTTCGAAGTCGTGGCTTCTGCAGCGTGTAATTAGCCGTCGGAGTGTTTTTCGTACCGCACTTGTGTGGTTCAGTTGACGTCATCTCCGGTAGGTTTTCACGCTCGGGCGACAATCTTCGGACTCTCCGGCTGGCCTGGTGGAGAAGTGTTGTGAGGGCAGCTACAGGCCTACCAGAAGGCGTTTGGATCACTGGCGGGGGGCACCCAGCAACTTCACCAGCTGCCGCGTGCGAAAAAAGAGGGACTTCGGGCAAGGAATACCGCGTAGTCGCAGAGACGCAGGTCAGTGACGCGACACAACCAAAAAGCGCCAGCAAGAGCGCACGCTGTCCTAAACGACTTCCCCGCTTGTTTCTCCTGGACGCCGGCGCGTGCTCGCTGCAGTTGATTGTCAGGTGGCAATATGTTCATGGCATACAAGTACCGCCGTCCAGAAGACATTCCAAGGACTGAACAGAGGTAGCTACCTACTAATACTACTACTACTATAAGAACTACTACTACCACCACCACCACTACTACTACTACTACTGCTACTACTACTACTACTACTACTACTACCACTACTACTACTATTACTATATACATCGGTAACACACGACCCACAGCTTAAGGGGTTTCGCCCCCACAATGTCGTGATTGGACGCAAATACATTAGAAGATATGTAGCTTGCACCGGGGTTAGATCGGCAGCGTTCATTTCCTCGGTATCATCAAGAGGCCGAGTAGAACCAGCATCATGAGATGGTGATAGAACAACGACGTCCAAAGGGGCAATCATGTCTAGCGAAGGCATGGTAGTCAATAACATGTCTTGAAGAATCGCTTCAGTCAACAAACAGGCGTTGAAAATTGGAATGACCACTGTATATTTTATGGCATAAGCAATGATGTGTGCAAAGGCGACGTCTCGCGCCATCAGTACGTCTACAACAGCACACAAGAGGTAGTCGCCATCGAGCCTATCACGTGAATAAGACAAGCAAAGTAGGTACCAGCTTGAGGTGGTAAGCTGGCCTGATGGTGAGCGTGCAAGCGTGGAGGTAGGTGGGCCGGAAAATCGGCCAGCTGTGGCAGCTCAAGCGAATGGTGCCTCTCGCACAAATAATCAGTGCGAAATGACAGGAGAGAAAATTGAAGCCAAGGATTAGGTCTTGGGGACATCGGTCAATGACGGCAAATTGAACTAGGGTAGAATGACCGGCTATAGAAATACAGGCAGTGCGCATTCAGTGAACGCCAGCAGTTTCTTCCTTTATCGGCGACTTGAAGTGTGCAGGGAGCGGCAGGTGTAAGGACTTTATGTAGGAGGCGTTGAAGGTTGTGCTCATTACTGGAAGGTGTGCTCATGTGTCAATAAGCGCCGAAGTAGTCATACCTTCAACGTCAATGTCGAGCAAACTTCGTACCTTCAAAAGAGAATTTTAGGAGGAAGTCGACAACGCAAGGTCACCCCCGGACGTGACACTGTTTAGCTTTTTTGGGTAGGCAGGAGCAGGGTTAAACGGGGCGGACGGCTGGTGAGTCTGCGGTGAGCGATATGACTGGCGATGACCTTCAGGTGAACGTGGCTGATGACCACGGCGCTGCAGGGAGCGACCGTTGAATCTTGTGCAGACGTTGGGGGGGGGATAGACAGAACTATGTCAGTGCTGCGAAGTAGGTGTTACCCTGTCGGCGGTATGCGGCAGGCGACGTCCGAGTTGGGAGCACCGGTGGGCATCGCAGTAACGGACTACATGATTGATACGAATGCAGTGGAAACAAATTAAGCGGTTTTCGCTAGTGCTCCAAGATGCAGGGCTGCGAGATTGGGTGGCAGGAATAGGAAGAGGGTAGACGCCATGAGGTTGACTGTGGAATGGTCACAGCGCCCACACAGTGGATGCCTATGCTGGTGAGTTTCTCAGTAACAATGGCCTTAACTATGAAGCAGCAACCGGTGTCGTATCACCTGCAGCCGACGTTGTAGCCATGTTGGTAATTTCTGCTTCATGATTTCCATACCACACTTCGGCAGTCCTTCTAAAGTAAAACAATAGATTGACCAGCAGAAGAGTCGTGTCCCATCGGTATCGAGAACGTGAACGTTCACACTCTGTCAGCCAATTCTCAACGCCCGCTTCATCTGGATCGCCGGAACCGCTAAGCGTGCCAGGATACCTCGGGGGTTCGAGCACGATAATTGTAGTAGCAGGAACAGGTGTAGTCACCGCATCATCTTCAGCCTCAGGAACAGCGGGTGAAGATGCAGATGCCGTGCTTTTAGTCATCATTACAGAGTCACCCCTCAAATGACGGTCGCTGTGAAGTTCCGTGGTTACAAAAACACTTCCCATACATTTTCAAACAAAATTTGTGAGATTTAAAGAAGCTACTCTCTACTAAGTACTTTAGTATTATGTACATGATGCACTGTAGCATGCGTGTGCTGGAATTGGGCGACATTCCTTTAATTGCTGGTTGGTGTGCTTTGTCTTGTTATGTTAGCTTGTAGTCCTGATCTCGTCCACGTAAGTATTGCGTGGGGTTTCACCTCCCAGAACCATCATATGTATATGAGAGACGCCGTAGTGGAGGGATCCGGAACTTTTGACCACCTGAAGTTCTTTGAGGTGCACCCAAGTCTCAGCACACGGACCTACTGCATTTTAGCTTCCATCAAAAATGCAGCCGCCACAGCCGGAATTCGATCCCGCGACGTGCGGGTCAGCAGCCGAGTACCTTAGCCACAAGACCACTGTGGCAGGGCTCGTAAATATTTCTGACCAAGGTTATATTGTGCATGAGGTTCAGTGCCTTCGTGAAACATGATATCATGTTTCACGAAGGCACTGAGACTGAATGATGTCTGCAAGCTTATATATAAATAAATCACACACTTCCTAAACGCACTTGCTGAGTCCATCGCGCTGATAGTTTTAGGCAGTTTACTTAGAACGTGGGTTCCGTGTGCATCGTGATGACCACAGGGAGGATTCGGCGCCAGTCAAAGGGTGTTTAGTTTCATCCCACTGGGATATTTACGAGACGCCACATCCATCACCCTAGTCTTCAAGCATCCAGCTCCAAGTGGTTTTAAGGCTGGCCCTCAGTAGAGTACTGCCCTTCCTTTTAAAGCGAACCCTGTTATGAAATCAGAATACGGGTCACGCGCAGTGCCGTAGTACTCCGCCGCCGCTGGTGTCCGTAACCAACATCGCATGAAATAGGAAAACAACTCAATCACAGGACAATGAGCACATGCGGTGACATAGCAAGATTCGAACCTGAGTCCACTGCGTGCCAGTCCATTATTCTACCGCTGAGTCACGCCAGTGCTCGGAACTAGTTCGAAAACTTGCCTTAGGCAGGCTTGATGTTGGGAAAGGGGTCGCGGTTCTATGAGTAATAAAGCATTTTAGAAAAGCAAAGGAACAACCAGGCGTCAAACAATGCGAGTCGCGTTGCATGTGGGCCTTGCAAAGCTCCAGAACCTTACAAAACCTTGTTCTTCATTGCGTATCAAGTGTGGTACGGAGCCAGTTCATGCGTAACTCTTCGTTGTTATCGACTGAAGGCAATACAAAACTCGTTACACGTGCTAAGTGGATACTACACTTTTCTGTAGAATGACGAGGGAAAGCATGTTGAAAGGCAGCCTGCAATGCCAAAATTTCAATATTCACGGCGTAGTGGGTGCCCAGTAAGTGTGCTTATAAACACAAAGGCCACTCTTCATGCTTTAGCTGTGACTTTGCTACGCCCTCCACGCCGACCTGGCATTTTTTACTGAGACTGCGTTTGTTTCTCTGCTCACCAAAAAACCTTATGTGTTACGCCATCATAAAGAAGATCCCAATTCCAGAACGCTTTTCGAAAATATACAGCAACGCCTGAGCCGGAATGAAAGTTTTCTCGAATAGGGGCCGGCCTCCCAAAAATAGCGTCGACGCCACTGTGCATGCGCAAGGGCCAAGCAGGGTGCAGGTTTTGTGTTGGGGACATATGCGTATCAGAAGGAGAAGCAAGGGGGGCGCTAGTCCCGCCACTGAGAAAAGTTGGGTGGCGGGCTCATTCCCTCCACTTTCGACGGTGCACGATGGCCACTCTTGGCTGCACGCGGTGGAGACTAACAAGCAAGGCGAAGTTTTTTGTCACTACACTTATCACTCAGTTTTGTTCTTACGGGAGAATGAAAATGTTATGAGGCAATATAACAACAGAGAAAAATTTCGCCAACATTTCCGCTGTGATGATTTTTGTTTGTAGGCTCTTTGCGGTGCGAGTTACTTGTGCGACGCTTACGGGTTTTGTGCTGTAGTATTGCAAAGCAAGCAAGCGCTGAACAGTTGCCCTTTGTTATTACATCACTTGTTCATGCTTTTATTCTTTTGTTACTTGTTGATGATGTTATGAATGGGAACAAGCAAACTGTTTATGAACCGGTCGAAGCATTTGCTACTTTCGAAAAAAAAAGTTTTCTTTGGAAAGCATATACCATCACCGCTGCTTTGTTGAAGTTGTTTCGAGCTGATGAATGTGACGAATTGTTTTTGATGTTTGATTGATTGATTGATAAGTGGAGTTTAACGGCCAAAAATTACCATATGAATATGAGAGACGCCGTAGTGGAGGGCTCCGGAAACTTCAACAACCTGGGATTTTTAACATGCACCCAAATCTGAGCACACGGTCCTGTAAATGCAGCTGCTGCAGCCGGGACTTGCTCCCGCGACCTGCGGTTCAGCAGCCGAGTACTTTAGCCTCTAGACCAACGCGGCGAGGCGGTTCTTGATGTTTAAGTTTTTTTTGTATTTAAGCACTAAAGATTCTTTCCGCGTTAGTCTATCATAAACCTGATCAGCCCTGCTTATGGTAACTTGGGGCCAAAGCAGTAGCTTCACAAGTGGCCCTGAATAAAGCAGGGGACGCAGTATGAACCTCAGCTTTTAAGCTTGCCCCACAATTTGACCCACCGATACAGGGAGTAGGTTAAATACCGTGTTTTTAAGAATGGTGAAGGCCTATTTAGGAATCGGGCTACTTGATTTTCACTAAACTTGAATTCTAATTTTCATATGAAAATACATCTCAGACAGCAAAGAATCACACATGTGCAGTGCTCCTTATTTCTCTCTACTTCTATTTCTGCCAGCATGGTGGAGCTCACAGAGATGTATACGTGCACAAATTACAAAACACAGCGATGCTGCAAGTGGCATTATTTTATTATACACAAAATTGATCTCGCCAGCTGCTACATGTAGCCGCTGCTTATGTTATTGGCAGCTAGCCTACTTGAATTACATTTACAAAAACATGCTCTTCAAATTCATTACGTCCTTCAAGAAGAAGGTATTTCATGGCACGCAGAAAATTTTAAGTACCGAAGAACCAATAGCAAACAATATGCCGCATCTAAAATAAAATATTCTCCTATTTTTACAGGTTCATGCATAAGTGATCATTACGCGATGGATCATTTTAGTGTCATTTATAGCCTCGCATGACAAGTTGCTGCTGTGTGCATGACAAAGACCGTTTACACCAATATTCTCTCAAGGTTCTCTCAAGCTGCTCAGTGCACCTTTTTTTTGCCTGGTCCCCTCACAACCTTGTTGCAAGGAGACTAGGCAACAAAATTCTATTCAATATACAGCCAACGACCAGTTCAAAAGGAAGGTATGAGGTAAAGTTTACCCTTATATGCACCCAAATTTTCTTCTATCAAAGGAGAAGTTTGTTTACAACGTTTGTATTGGTGTATTCATGCGCCAATACAAATAAGATGCCTGGAGGCCCAGCAAAAAATTTTGATACATATACAACGATTGGCCACAATGTCCTACGTTCCTAACACGTCAAACTATATATTCTTAAAGAAAAGAGCTTAAATGACTATAATTAGTAAAATATTATTATAACAACAGCAATATTAATAATAATTTCACGCTCTAGGCACCATACTGACAATAATAGTAAATAAGAGAAACTGTAATACAAGCCTGCCTAAATATATGCTAGAAAGTTTAATACTTATGAAATATATAAGAGCAATCTTTGCTTGAAATAACGTGGCTGTTCCCTCCGTCAGAAGAATTGGCACATAGCAAAAAAGTAAAGCGCGCCTTTACAGGGGCAATAAATATTTATTGTACATTGATAAAGAAGGATTCGCTGAATGTATGTTTTGGTGTTCGGGAGATATACCACCTTCAACGTGGATGTGTCGCTGTTGACGCTAGATACACTTCCATCCCGACGACTATCATTCATGATAAAATTTTTAAACTATTGTGGTATCTGTACATGTTAACAACCAAAGCATATTTAGAGAAATAGGTGTGATAGCAAGATGAGCATCGCATATTGGACGCGGAAATCGGGCTAAGAATGGCATTCCACGGCCTCGGTCTGTTAAAGTGTAATTGAACTTCGTGATGTCTAAAAAAGCATGTCGCGTCACTTCTATGCATGCACAGTCGTATCAAGGTATGAGCACGTCATGAAGTTCTATCTCTCAATATATATATATATATATATATATATGTATACATATATATATATATATATATATATATATATATATACATATATATCCCGGTTGACAAGTGAGGAAGTTTGCCCCCACTCGCGAAAAAGTTTGTACGCCACTGAGCAGAACCCACCTGGTGTGTCGTGAAGTAGTATCACGACGTCCGTCAAGTTAGTTTGAGCCGCCAAGGAGGCTCGGATGCCATCTATGGAGGGTTCTTGAAGCACCGAGAGGTTAATAGAAGCCGAGGAAGCATGCGCGCCGTGCCTAGGTAAGCTGAGCTTGTGAGCACTGTTTGGCAAAGTAATGCATCGCCAGCCAAGTTTCTCGGAACCACGATGGGGCCTGCAGGCTGTTCACTGGTGGTGAAATTGATATTTTCTGCAACGGTCGCAACGCAGCAGATGGTGCTAAATATCTCTGGGGCCGGACAGGCTACAATTGGAACATCAACTATGCAATGTTGAACGCTAGAACCTTATATAGTGAGGGAAATCAAGGTGTACTAATCAAGGAGCTATGGGATGGTAAATAGGATGTAATAGGGCTTAGTGGGATTAGGAGGACAGATGAGACAAATACAGTGCTAAAGAATAACCTTGTTCTGTGGTATCGTGGCTTGGCTGACAGAAGAAAACTGAGAGTGGCATTTTTTATCCGCACAAATATAGCTGCCAACAAAAAGGAATGCCAGAGCAATAATAAAAGGACGGTAGGTATCGTAATATAACTTTATAAAAGATACAAGATGAAGGTGGTACAGGCTTATGCGCCTACATCCAGCCATGATGATGTGTCAGTTCCAAGCTTCTATGAAGATGTGGAATCACGAATGGGTAAGGTAAAAACGCAATGTACTATTCTGATGGGAGACTTCAATGCTAACGTAGGGAAGAAACAGGCTTGATACCAGGCAACAGGAAAATACGGCAACGGTACAAGAAACACCAGAAGGGAGCTATTAGTCAAATTCGTAAAACTCAGTAATTTACAGATCTTAAATACCTTCTACCAAAAATGAGGACATCATAAGTCGACATGAAGGAGCATCAATGACGAAAGTAAGAACAAAATAGACTTCATACGGAGTGCACACCCAGGCATCTTGCAGGATGTAGAAGTACTTGGGAAGATACAATTCCATGACCATAGAATGGTACGGTCTCGAATGCGCCTAAAATTGAAGACGGAACAACAGAAACTGATACGTAGGAAGCCAATGAATGAGTTAGCACTGAGAGAGAAAGTTCAGGAGTTCAGAGTCCTGCTTCAGAACAGGTACTCGGCTTTTATCGAAAAAACCAGCCTTAGCGTTGACGCAATTATTGATAGTCTGACGATTATCATTACGGAGTTTTCAGTGAAAGTAGGAGGTACGTTAGACAGGACACTGGCGGGCTGTCTCAGGAAACGAAGAACCTCGTTATAAGCGTCAAAGCATGCCAACCTCAAGTACTAAAGAAAAAGTAGAGTTAGCAGAGCATTCCAAGGTGAATATATTAGGCGTAAGCTACCCGATGCAAGAAGGTACAACATGGAGAGAATTTAGCACGCTCTGAAGGACAGAGGAAGCTTCAAAGCAGTGAAGCAGAAACTTGGGATAGGCGAAAATGAAATGTATGCCCTAACGAACACGGAAGCCAAAATAACTCTAAATATGGATACAATAGGTAAAATAGCGATGGAGTTTTACAGAGATATGTATAGTAGCCAGGACAACCACAACCTTACTATAAACTAGCAGTAACTCTGATGGCACCCCACCAGTTATGACAGAACTCAGAAATCCTTCGACAGCATGCAAAGAGGCAAAGCTGCTGGTGAGGATCAGGTAACATGAGATCTGCTGAAAGATTGAGGACAAATTGTGTAAAAAGCTTGCCACCCTTTTACAAAGTGTCTCCTGATCGGAAGAGTACCAGAATCTTGGAAGATTGCTAACATTATCTTAATACATAATAAAGGAGATGACAAGGACTTGAAGAATTACAGGCCGATCAGCTTGCTCTCTGTATTATACAAGCTATTTACAAACGTAATTGCTAACAGAGTAAAGAAAACATTAAAATTCAATCAACGAAAGGAACAAGCAGGATTTAGAACAGGCTACTGAACAATCGACCACATTCATACTATCAATAAGGTAACTGATAAATGCTCAGAATATAACCAACCACTATACATAGCCTTCACAGATCACGAAAAGGCATTTGATTCAGTAAAAATAGCAGCCGTCATGCAGACACTGCCGAATCAGGGCATCGATGAAGTTTATATAAACATCCTGGAAAAAATCTACAGGGGATCAACTGCTACCATAGTGCTTCATAAAGAGAGCAATAGAATACCAATCAAGAAGGGTGTAAGGCAGGCAGACGCAATCTCCCCAACGCTATTTACCGCATGCTTACAGGAGGTTTTCAGAAGCCTAGAATGGGAACAGTTTGGGATAAGTTTAATGGAGAGTACCTCAGTAACCTGCGCTTCGCCGATGATATTGCATTGCTGAGTAACTCAGGGGACGAATTGCAACTCATGAATATGGAGTTAGACAAGGAGAGCAGAAAGGTGGGTCTTAAAATTATACTGCAGAAAACGACAGTAATGCACAACAACCTCGGAAGAAAGCAGTGCTTCTAGATAGGTAATAGTGCCCTTCAAGTTGTAAAAGACCATGTCTACTTAGCGCAGATAATAACTGTGGAGTAGAACGACGAGATTGAAGTAACTAGAAGAATAAGAATTGGGTGGATCACGTTTGGCAAGCACTCTCAAATTATGACAGGTAGATTGCCACTATCCCTTCAGAGGAAGGTATATAACAGCTGTATCTTGCCGGTACTCCACGGAGGAAGCGTCAGAGCAGTGAAGAGAAAACTTGGGATAGACAAGGAAGGCAAAGTAACTACCAATATGGATAGGATTGTAAAATTAGCGGAGGAGTTTTACAGAGCTCTGTACAGTATTCAGCACAATCATGACCTTAATATAAGAACTAGCAGTAACCCAGGTGACAGCCAACTAGTAGTAATAGAAAACGTCTTAAAAGCCTTGGAGAGCATGCAAAGAGGCAAAACTGCTGGCGAGGGTCAGGTAACATCAGATCTGCTGAAAGATGGAGGACAGATTGTGTTAGAAAAACTAGCGACCCTGTTTATGAGGTGTCTCCTGTTGGGAAGAGTACCAGAATCTTGGAAGAATGCTAACATCATCCTAATACATAAGAAAGAAGATGACAAGGACTTGAAGAATTACAGACCGATCAGCTTCCTCTCCGTAGTATACAAGCTATTTACAAAGGTATTTGCTAACGAAATTAAGGCAACAGTATATTTCCACCAACCAAAGGAACAAGCAGGATTTCGAACAGGATAGACAAGGAAGGCAAAGGAACTACCAATATAGATAAGATAGTAAAATTAGCGGAGGAGTTTTACAGAGATCTGTACAGTAGCCAGCACAACCATGACCTTAATATTGTCACGAGGTTGTGATTCACACAGCACTTGAGAGGAAGCACGCAGGAGTCAGGGCGGTGTCAGGCGAACTGTTTATTGGGCGAACTTGTGCCCAGCAAAACAGGGCCAAACACAACTCACAGCAACAGCGGCGTGAACAGTCGTCGGCCGACGGAAAAAAAAAGACTCCCCAGTGGCGCACTGCGCCGGCTTTTATACACGCGTCGTAACGCGTTCCAGGGTGGCATACAAGATAAACGCGGCCTGCGTTGCGCTTAACAGAAAGTGATAGCGGCTTCCTTCGTAAACCAAAAGAACCGCACGTGTCACTACCCCCCACTGAAAAAGCATCGTTCCGATGCTAAAGACAGAACATAAGAGAGAGTACATGCAATAAATTACATTAACAATGTGTCTCAGCTAATCAGCGCGCGTAATAAGGTTTAAGTCGCACCACGTGTACGACTTCGGGTCGTGCACGGCGTCGTTGGGATGACGTTAAGCCATCGGGCACGACCTCATAGTCCAGTTCACTACGACGTCGGACTACCTTGTAGGGTCCAAAGTAGCGTCGCAGGAGCTTCTCAGACAATCCCCGTCGTCGTATCGGCGTCCAGACCCAGACAAGGTCGCCGGGTTGGTATTCGGTGTGGTGTCGTCGAAGGTTGTAGTGGCGCCTGTCGACCGTCTGTTGGCTCTTGATACGCAGGCGGGCTAGCTATCGAGCTTCTTCAGCGTGATCTAGGTAGCTGGCGACGTCGAGGTCTTCTTTGTCGGTGCCGACCGGTAGCATGGCGTCAAGCGTTGTTGTTGGGCTCCGTCCGTAGACGAGCTTGTATGGAGCAAACTGCGTCGTTTCCTGCAAGGCCGTGTTGTACGCGAAGGTTACATACGGCAGTATGGCGTCCCACGTCTTGTGCTCGACGTCCACGTACATGGCCAGCATGTCGGCGATGGTCTTATTTAGACGCTCGGTGAGGCCATTCGTCTGTGGGTGGTACGCGGTGGTTCGGCGGTAGCTTGTCTGACTGTACCTCAAGATCGCTTGCGTTAGGTCAGCCGTAAAGGCCGTACCACTGTCGGTGATGAGGACCTCAGGGGCTCCGTGGCGGAGGACGATGTTCTCAATGAAGAACTTGGCGACCTCGGCGGCAGTGCCCTTGGGCAAGGCCCTTGTTTCGGCATAGCGGGTGAGGTAGTCAGTCGCAACGACAATCCATTTGTTGCCAGAAGTTGACGTCGGGAACGGCCCCAGTAAGTCCATGCCGATTTGTTGGAATGGCCGTTGAGGTGGTTCGACGGGTTGCAGAAGTCCAGCTGGCCTAGTTGTCGGCGTCTTGCGTCGCTGACAGTCACTGCATGTTTTTACGTAGTGGGCGACGTCGGCATTGAGGCGAGGCCAATAGTACTTCTCTTGTATTCGTGACAGTGTGCGGGAAACACCAAGATGTCCGGCTGTCGGGTCGTCGTGTAATGCTTCCAGAACCTCTGGACGTAACGCTGAAGGCACCACGAGGAGGTGGTCGGCGCGGAGCGGCGAGAAGTTCTTCTTCAGGAGGACGTTGTTTCGCAGGAAAAACGAAGCCAGTCCTCGGCGGAATACTTTCGGCACGTCGGCGGTCTTGCCTTGCAGGTAGTCCATGAGGATCTTGAGCTCTGGGTCAGCTCGTTGGCGTTCCGCGAAGTCGTCGGTACTTATGGGTCCCAGGAAAGAGTCGTCGTCCTGGTCATCCTGGGGCGGCGGATCGACAGGGGCGCGAGACAAGCAGTCGGCGTCGGAGTGCTTTCGTCCGCTCTTGTAGACGACGGTGATGTCAAATTCTTGTAGTCTGAGACTCCACCGTGCGAGGCGCCCAGATGGATCCTTCAAGTTAGCTAGCCAACACAAGGCGTGGTGGTCACTCACGACTTTGAAAGGCCTGCCGTACAGGTAGGGGTGGAACTTTGATGTAGCCCAGATGATGGCAAGGCATTCCTTTTCTGTCGTGGAATATTTGGCTTCTGCCTTCGAAAGTGACCGGCTAGCGTAACTGATGACCCTTTCAAGTCCGTCGGTCCTCTGCACGATCACGGCGCCGAGCCCTGTGCTGCTTGCGTCCGTGTGAATTTCGGTGTCAGCTTCTTCGTCGAAGTGCGCCAGTATTGGCGGCGTTTGCAGGCGTCGCTTTAATTCTTGAAATGCCTCGACTTGTGGCGTTTCCCATTTGAAGTCGACGTCGGCCTTCGTGAGGTACGTCAGTGGCTCGGCGATCCGCGAAACGTTCTTCACGAAGCGCCTGTAATAAGCGCAGAGGCCAAGAAATCGGCGTACTGCTTTCTTGTCGGTGGGTGCAGGAAAGTCGGTGATCGCAGCTGTTTTCTGTGGATCAGGGAGCACTCCCGACTTGCTGATAACGTGGCCAAGGAACAATAGTTCCTCGTAGGCGAAGCGGCACTTTTCTGGCTTCAGGGTAAGTCCCGAGGCTTTGATTACCCGAAGAACAGCTTCAAGGCGCCGGAGGTGCTCGTCGAAGTTGGAAGAAAATAGGACTACGTCGTCCAAGTAGACGAGGCAAGTCTGCCACTTCAAGCCTGCGAGTACTGTGTCCATAACCCGTTGGAACGTCGCAGGCGCCGAGCAAAGACCAAAGGGCATGGCCTTAAACTCGAATAGGCCGTCTGGTGTTATGAAGGCAGTCTTCTCTCGGTCTCTCTCATCTACTTCGATTTGCCAGTAGCCGGTTTTGAGATACATCGACGAAAAATACTTGGCGTTGTAGAGTCTGTCCAGTGCATTGTCTATTCGTGGGAGGGGATACACGTCTTTCTTCGTGATCTTGTTCAGGCGACGATAATCGACGCAAAAACGTAGGGTTCCGTCCTTCTTCTTCACCAACACCACGGGTGATGCCCACGGACTCGTAGACGGCTGAATGATGTCGTCACGCAGCATTTCGTCGACTTGTTGCTTGATGGCCTCGCGTTCCCGTGCAGAAACTCGGTAGGGGCTCTGACGGAGCGGACGGGCATATTCGTCGGTTATAGTGCGATGTTTCGCGAGAGGGGTCTGACGAAGCCTCGTGACGACAAGAAGCAGTCCTTGTATTGGTGTAGTAAGGCTTTGAGCTCCTTTTGTTGCTGCCTGGAAAGGCTTTGATTGACGTCGAAGGCGGGCGCGGACACTGCTGTCGACGTTGCGGCTCCCTGAGAATCGGTGAGGGCGAAGGCATTGCTCGCTTCCACAAATTCGCTTAGATGTGCTACCGTCGTGCCCCTATTCAAGTGCCTATATTCGTTGCTGAAGTTCGTCACCATTACCTTGGCTTCGCCGTTATGAAGCTTGGCTATGCCTCTTGCGACGCACATCTGACGGTTTAGGAGCAGGTGCTGGTCGCCTTCGATGACACCTTGTAAGTTGGTAGACGCTTTGGTGCCGACGGAAATGATGACGCTCGACAGTGGCGGGAAGGTTACCTGCTCTTCTGTCACATTCAAGGCATTGTGAGCGACGTTGCAGTCTGACGCCGTTGCATTATCCGTGGACAGCGTGATTGACCTGGATCTTAGGTCGATGACTGCGCCTTGCTGGTCCAGGAAATCCATGCCTAAAATGACGTCTCGCGAGCATTGCTGCAGGACCACAAAATTCACAGAATACGTCTGGCTGTGAATCGTGACTCTTGCCGTGCAGGTTCCAGTCGGTGTTATAAGGTGGCCCCCTGCTGTTCGGATATCTGGTCCTTCCCATGCAGTCTTTACCTTCTTGAGCTTAGCGGCGAAGAGACCACTGATGATAGAGTAGTCGGCGCCGGTATCGACTAGGGCGGTGACGCTGTGGCCGTCGATGATCACGTCGAGGTCGGTGGTTCGTCGTCTGGCGTTCCGGTTAGGTCGGGGCGTCGGATCACGGCTGCGTCGGCTTGGTCCGGTGCTGCTATGTCGCGTCGGCGGCGAGGCTTTGTCGTAAAGACTCTGCTCAGGCGGCGTACTGCGACTACGTCGGGAAAGTTCGTGCGTCGTGGTCGTCGTCATCGGCAGCGGCGGCGGCGGCGGCGGAGGAGGATCTTCGGCATTGCGTCGTGCAGCAACCGCACCTCCATCGGTTGCTGCCTTTAGTTTCCCGGGTAGGGGCTTGGGGATCGGCCCCGGTTAGGGCCGGTGTACTGGCGGCGATCCGGGGAGACGTAGCGGCCAGGCGAAGGTGAACGGGATGGTCGTCGTTGTTGCCACTGCGATCCGGCGATGTAGTCGGCGATGTCGCGAGGTCGCTCACCTGGGCGCGGACGCGGCGCGTTCACGTCGAAGCCACGCATTCCCATCTCATGGTACTGGCAGTAGCGGTAGGTGTGCCCGGCTTCGCCGCAGTGGTAGCATAGTGGGCGGTGGTTCGGGGTGCGCCAAACGTCAGTTTTCCTCGGCGAGCGCTGGATTACTGGCGAGCGGGAAGGCGTCGGGGGTGGCGGCGGTGGCTGGCGACAAAACTGCGGAGACGTTGGGTCCTGGTGTTGGCGAGGAGCGGCGACAAGTCGTCGTGCAGTAGCGGCGTAGGTCATCGCCTCCGGTTGGGGCTGTGGCCGTTCAGGAACGCTCAGTGAGCGCTGTAGTTCCTCGCGGACTACGTCTTCAAGAGAGGCGACTTGGGGCTGAGACGATGGCAACATGCGGCGCAGTTCTTCATGAACAATAGCCGTATGGTCTCGCGCAGGTCGTCGGGGCAGAGTCCTCGGACTTCTGCGACGTCTGGCGACATGCGCCGATCGTATTGGCGGGTCCGCATTTCAAGAGTCTTCTCGATGGTGGTAGCCTCGGAGAGGAACTCTTGTACCGTCTTTGGCACGTTTCTGATCAGTCCGGCGAAGAGCTTCTGCTTCACTCCTCGCATAAGCAGGCGAACCTTCTTGTCCGCAGACATGTCGGCGTCGGCGTGGCGGAAAAGTCGCGTCATCTCCTCCGTGAAGATCGTTACGTTTTCGTTGGGGAGCTGCACCCGAGTTTCAAGCAGTGATGCGGCTCTTTCCTTCCGCACGACGCTTGCAAAGGTGCGCAGGAAAGCAACGCGGATGTCGTCCCAGGTTCGAAGCGTTGACTCGCGGTTCTCGAACCAAGTCCTTGCGGCGTCTTCCAGGTAAAAATACACATGACGCAGCTTGTCGTCCGGGTCCCACTTATTGAGGGCTGCGACGCGGTCGTAAATGTCAAGCCAGCTTTCCGGGTCCTCGTAGGTCGATCCGCGGAAGGTAGGCAGCTCTTTGGGCTGGTTGACGACCACGGTTGCCGAAGACCTTGCTTCCGTCATCGTGGATACCGGCTTCGTAGCAGCCTTTGTTTTCTTGTCCTTGTCGGGGAGCGGCCGGTATTCGGGCGGTAGTCCTTGTTGTCTTCGGCAAACTCGAACGACCGGGTCGGCGTCGTCCTCTTGGCGGCTTGGGCTTGGTTCACGGCTGGACGGGGGCGTACGGTACATGGACCGAGAAGCACCTCCACCAGATGTCACGAGGTTGTGATACACGCAGCACTTGAGAGGAAGCACGCAGGAGTCAGGGCGGTGTCAGGCGAACTGTTTATTGGGCGAACTTGTGCCCAGCAAAACTGGGCCAAACACAACTCACAGCAACAGCGGCGTGAACAGTCGTCGGCCGACGGAAAAAAAAGACTCCCTAGTGGCGCACTGCGCCGGCTTTTATACACGCGTCGTAACGCGTTCCAGGGTGGCATACAAGATAAACGCGGCCTGCGTTGCGCTTAACAGAAAGTGATAGCGGCTTCCTTTGTAAACCAAAAGAACCGCACGTGTCAGTCTTTTATACACGCGTCATAACGCGTTCCAGAGTGGCATACAAGATAAACGCGGCCTGCGTTGCGCTTAACAGAAAGTGATAGCGGCTTTCTTCGTAAACCAAAAAAACCGCACGTGTCAATATAAGAACTATCAGTAACCCAGGTGACACCCAACTAGTAATGATAGAAGAAGTAGAAAAGCCTTGGAGAGCATGCAGAGGCAAAAATGCTAGCGAGGATGAGGTAACATCAAATCTGCTGAAAGATGGAGGACAGATTGTGTTGGAAAAACTAGCGACCCTGCTTATGAGGTGTCTCCTGATGGGAACAGTACCAAAATTTTCGAAATATGCTAACATCATCCTGATACATAAGAAAGAAGATGACAAAGACTTGAAGAATTGCAGACCGATCAGCTTCCTCTCCTTAGTATACAAGCTATTTACAAAGGTAATTGCCAACAAAATTAAGGCAACATTTTATTTCCGCCAACCAAAGGATCAAGCGGGATTTGGAACAGGCTACTCAACCATCAACCACATTATTACTACTAATCACGTAATAGAGAAATGCTCAAAATACAGCCAACCACTATGCATAGCCTTCATAGATTACGAGAAGGCGTTTGATTCAGTAGAAATACCACCAGTCATGCATACACTGCGGAATCAGGACGTCTACGAAGCACATAAATACCCTGGAACAAATCTACAAGGAATAAACTGCAACCATAGTGCATCATAAAGAAAGCAACGGAATATCAATCAAGATGGTTGTAAGGCAGGAGAATGCAATCACCCCAATGATATCTACCGGGTGTTTCCAGGGGGTGTTTAGATGCCTAGAATGAGAAGAGTTAGGTATAGGTGTTGATGAAAAGTACCTTAATACTCTTCGCTTCACCGATGACATTGCATTGCTGAGTAACTCGGGGGGCGAGCATCAACTAATAATTACGGAGTCAGACAAAGAGAGCAGAAAGGTAGGTATTAAAATTAATCCGCAGAAAACGAAAGTCATGTACAACAACCTCGGAAAAAAACAGCGCTTCGAGATTGGTAAAAGTGAACAAAATTTGCAAAAAACTACATCTACTTAGGAGAAGTAATAACCGTGGAGCTGAACCACGAGATGGAAGTAACTAGAAGGACAAGAATGGGGTTGAGCACAGTTGCAAAGCACTCTCAAATCTTTACAGGTAGATCGCCAATATCACTCAAAAGGAAGGTATATGACAGCTGCATAATGTCAGTACTTAGCTACGGAGCAGAGACGTCGAGGCTCACAAAGATTGTTCTTCTTAAATTGAGGGCCACTCAGGGAGCAATCGAAAGGAAAATGGTAGGTGGAAGCTTACACGACAAGAAGAGAGCAGAGTGGATCAGGGAATAGCTGTAGTTAAGAATATAATAGTTAAAATAAAATAGAGGAAATGGACATGGGTCGGGGATGTATCGCGTAGACAGGATATCTACTGAGCAATAGGAGAACTAACTGGATTCTCAGAGAAGGCAAGCGGGTTAAGGAGAGACACAAAGTTAGACTGGCAGATGAGATTAAAAGGTTTGTGGGTATAAAATGGCAACAGAAAGCACAAGACCGAGATGACTGACAAAACATGAGAGTGGCCTTTGTCCTGCAGGTAACGTAGTTAGGCTGATGATATATTTACTTATATGACGCTTCACAGGTGAATGAGGGAAAGGAAGATGAGAAAGACGAAGAGTCAGAATAAACTGGTGTTCTGATTGACGCCATGTCTGATCCGTTATAGTAAGTCGACAGGATCTACCACGGCAACATCATGAGCCCATCAAAAAAGATGATCAGCTTGCCGAAATACGCCTGAACTGAAGATAACGTCCGTGTTGACAAGTGGTTGAACCTCTTGGAAACGAAGGCGACCAACGATAGCTGGTCCGAACGAGATCGTATCGACTGCATCAGCGATTACCTGGGAGGTCCGCTGGTACCTCACCGAGAGTTGGAACGCAGAAGATACGTGGGAAGGCATTAAAACAAGCACGAAGGCGAAATTTTATGCACCTTTCAGCAGCCGTTTCTGCCCATTCATTTACTGCAGGCTCAAAAGAGATTAGCGCATTAGGCACTACTACGAAGACAACACGCGCCTTGGTTGCCTCGCAGACTTAAAAGGCGTTCACATAGTATCAGGATTGAGCGATGGTGTACCTGAGCAAGTCGAAAGGCACCTCGCTGGATTGACGCTCACCATCCTGGCCAAGTGGCTGTCTGCTGCGCTTCAAGCTGAAGACAGTCCACAGAGATGCTTCCCAACACTTGTCAAAGTGGCAGCTCTTGCATCGAGAGCCTCATTCTACGCGACCATGGCTCCCTGCAGGATTGATGCGCACCCCTCACGGTGAGTGAGTGCCGACATTGTGCATCCGCTGGTTTGCCAAATCAATTTCACTGACACAATGAGTGCCCTCGTCATAAAATGATGTCTGCTCTAACTGACAACCAGGGAAACGAAGAGGGCGGCCCAAAACTTCATTAATACGTTTTGGCGCACTTGTGAACAGACACATGGTGAACGCAGCTCTCGATACAGGAGTGACTATTACCGTATCAATGAAGTTGTGTTCAAAAAACTCAAGCTGCAGTTGCTCAAGGATCCATGCATTAGTGTCCAACAAGTAACGTTCCACCAGGCATGAAGACTGAGTTCTTGCTAGGCCTAGACAACGCCTCTTTTTCAACCTGTCCCTGGACTTTAACACGACGGCTTTGCTTTAACACAACAAATTTCTTCGGAATACCGTTCAAACTCAAAAGTGTGTCTTCAGCGCCGATACAAACACACTCCAAGCCGTTGATGTCACGCACCTTTCACCATAACAACAAGCTGCTTTGAGAGAGGTGCTTTACAGTTACGAGGACATTTTCTCAATGTCTCAGATGGAATTTAGATGTATCGCGAATGAACGACACCGCATTTCCCTCAGCAACAACGTCCCTTTCCACAGATTACCGTATCGATGCTGCCCGGCAGACAAAGAGGAAATTGTCAGGACTTACTTCTCGAGAAAAGTGTACTGCGCCTATCTTTTTCCCCATGTACGGCTCCCGTCATTCTTACAGACAAAAAAGGTGAAGGACGCACACGTCTATGCATTGATTATCGAAAGCTTAACTCTGTCACTGTGCCTGTCTGCCAACCTATTCCGCGTATAGACGATTTTCTAAACCACCTGAGAAAATCGAAATATTTTTTGACATTGGATGTCATATCAGGCTGCTGGCATGTCAAAGTGAACCCAGAGGACATCCAAAAAACAGCATTCGTCACGCCGAATCGCCAATATGAGTGGCTTGTTATGTCTTTTGGTTTGAGAAATGCTCTTGCTACGTTCGAAAGAGCTGTGACATCAGTTATCTGAAAACATAACTTAAAGAATGTCGTTAATTATTTTGATGATATCGTAGTCTTCTCTGACACGTTTACTGAACACCTACAGCAACTCCAAGCTTTATTCCATGCCCTAGAAATGGAGAATATAAAACTTCAAGTGAAAAAGTGCCATTGTGCCGAAGATTCTATTGAATATCTGGGTCTCAGAGTGTCGCACGGTGCAGTGTCACCTATACGAATAAAAATAGAAGCTGCATTGCGATTCCCAAAACCGAAATCCCTGTAAGAGCTTCAGCGTTTTTAAGGCACCACCAACGTTTACCGCCAGTTCATACCGCACTTCAGTGGCATAGCTTTCACATTTACGAAGCTGCTGAAGAAGGACACACCATGTGAATAGGATTCCTTATGTGAAGAAGGTTTTCACAACATGAAATTGTGTCTGACCCAAGAACCCATTTTACTCATTTTTTTTTCTAGCGAGAAATCTTGCATTTTCTATTGTTACGCATCTAACGTAGGCGTAGGTGCAGTTCTGAAGCAACGAGGTCATGATTGTAAAGAACACCCCATTGCCTAACACTCGCGCGAGCTACTCACACACGAATAAATTATGTCATTACAATGCCTCGCTATACTAGACGCTGTTGACAAGTGGCACTGCTATCTCCATGGACGACCATTCACTGTTGTCACCGATCATGCTGTTTTACAATGGCTCAAAAACATAAAAAACCCCATGGCCGGCTCTTTCAATGGTCTCTAAAGGTGTCGATGTATGCCGTTTACATTCCACATAAAAAAGGCAGCGAAAACATCGAGGCAGACGCATTTTCCCGGAGCACTATGGTTCAACTTCTTGCATTACCAGAACTTCAAGTTTACCAGGATGACCACCCTCGTTCCAAGTAAACAACGGAAAACAGTGTCACTATCGTAACACGTAAAGGAATTTGCAAAGTGTACGTTCCTCTCAAGCATGGACTAGGCCTTCTGCAGAAAGCACACTGTCACTTCAGACACGTTGGAGTAAAGAAAACTATAGGCTTGTTGTCATCATCCTACTATTGGCCTAAAATCGTCACAGACGTTTCATCCTACGTCCGCACATATGGCAGCGTTGAAAAAAGCCGAAAACCAAGGACAATCATTCGATCTTTTAGCAATGGACACTATAAAATATCATCATCAAACGCCGGAAGAAGAAGAAAGAAGACTGCTGCCTGGAGCGAGCGCGCGCTACTTCACTTCTTCCAATAAACCGTATTCGTTCGAAGCAGTCCCTGGTCTCGATCGTCTTGATAATGGTGCCGTGAACCAGGATACTACCTCCTCGCTGGCAAGAAAGGTCAACCTGCCACGGAGCAGCAGAGAAGAAAACGGTGGAGGAGCAGAGGATCGACCTGCATCGAGCGACGAGACCACGGTGGAGACTACGAGCATCAGAACGAACGATTGACAAGTAAGGAGTCATTGTTAACCACCTCAATATGAGCAAAGAAGTGATAACAAAGAAAAGGAAAGCGCTTCGCTCTCAGATCACGCGACTGATTAACGCAGCCGAGCAACAAATTAATGATGGAGCTAACTGGGAGCAGCTGCTTACAACGCAGGCGCAGATTAAAGCAGTAAGCGACAGTCTCAAGAGCGCAAACGAGCAAATGGAAAAGTTTCTAACAGAAGACAATGCCGAAGCTGAATTCAAAAGCGTCATAGAGTACGACATGAAATTAACGACGATCTTATCTGCAATAAAAATCAGACGTCGACAGCCTGAACAATCAGATTCAACCGATAGGACAAGGCAGGTGACGCCCTCAAGTACGGGACAAGAAGCAACGGAAGTAGTTAAGCTACCAAAGCTCGAAATGATAAAGTTTGGGGAAAAAACTTTGGAGTGGAACCGTTTTTGGTCTCAGTACGAGTCGGCAGTTCACCTGAGACCGAACATGAGCAAGGGACAGAAGTTCAATTACTTGTTAGCATCACTAAACGGAAAAGCTGCGGCTGCTATTGAAGGACTTCAGTACTCGGTAGAGGAAAATTATGATAACGCAATCAAAATTATGCAAAAAACGTTAGGCAATCGAGAACATTCCATTGAAATGCACATGAATGAGCTATTGAGTTTGGAGAAAGTGAGGTCTGTTCAAGATACCGATGACTTAAATAGGCTAGTATAGAGAGTGCAAGTTATTATATTGGCACTCAAGTCCCTAAAAGTGGAAACCGAGAGCTATGCGCCGATGTTGTTACCGGTATTGAAAAGAGCAATTCCACCAGAATTATCAGTGCAGTTCAAGTCAAAAGAGGCTATGAGAAACAGCTCAGCTTCAGAAAACGGCGAGCAAAACAACGCAACGGGAAAAGCGGGCGAGGAAAAGCTGGACAGGCTTATGCTATTCTTAAGAGAGCAAGCGGCTTTTCGTGAAGAAACACAACGTGAACAAGAGAGGATAACTGCAAAAACAAAAGAGAACCACGGACAGATGAGCACAACTTCAAGCTTCTATAGCTCAGCGGACAGAATATCCTTATTCTGCAAGCAGAAAACCCACGCAACCGAAAACTGTCGTAGAAGCATTCCAATGGATGAAAAGAAAGCTATGCTTACCTAAAATAGAGCATGCTTCAGATGCACGCGACCAAACCACACTGCACGTGTTTGCAAGGCCCAAGTAAAATGCAAGCAATGCAAGTGACGACATGCCACGTCAGTGTGTAGAACGGTGATGCAGAAAACAAGGGCAGAGCTGGTCTCAACAGCGCAAGCCGAAGCGACGACGTCTACGCTACACGCAACCGAAAATATCAAGCATAAGATTGTGCTTTTGCAGACGGCTGTAGCGTGCGTAGAAGGAGAAACATGTGGCCGACACTGCCGTTTGTTATTAGACAGCGGAAGTCAACGTTCATTTATTGAAGCGGGATTAGCGAAAGAAATAAGTGCGAAGGTGTTGCGACAGGAAAGGCTGACGATTGGTTCATTTGGAGGAGACGAAAAGGTCAAACTAATGAACGTGGTGCAAATGACTGTAGGATCACGAGAAACAAGCACAACAGTGATTGAAGCGTTACAAGTCGACGTCATCTCGCACAGTTGTATACCCACTCCAACTAAGAAACTCAGCGAGAAAATGAAACTGCTAAATATGCAAGTGGCTGATCACAGGACCAAGACGACTGCAACAAATTCTGTAGAACTACTGATCGGCTCAGACTATTATTGGGAATTCTTTACTGGTAGAGCTCAAAGAATCGAGGACAGACTGATGGCTGTAGAAACTATACTGGGATGGGTAGTGCAAGGGCCGTCAGAACAAAGCAAGACAAAACTAACACATAATCAAGCAGTCATGGTTTTGAAGGTCGAAGCTGTGGAGACAGAACTCCAGCAAAAGCTACAGAAGTTCTGGAGCCTGGAGTCAATGGGGATCAAGGGAAATAGTTTGGATAACACCGGAAATGAAGTTGTCGAAGAATTAGAGCGCAAGATTGTACAACAAAACGGTCACTATCAAGTAAGCTTGCTATGGAAACAGGACGTAAACTTGGAAAGCAACAAAGAAAATGCGATAAAAAGACTACAGCAACTGACTAAAAGGCTGCAAAAAATGAAGACATGCTGTATCGCTACGACAAAGCTATATCAGAGTACATGGAATTAGGAGTCGCAGAGGAGGTCTAAGAGCCATCAGAACAGCCAAATGCACTTTGCTACTACATGCCACATCATGCGATCCTTAGAGAGGACCGAGCCACAACAAAGGTTCGAGTAAGGTTTTACGCCTCGTCACATTCTAGAAAAGGCATGTCTCTAAACGAGAACCTAGAGGCAGGACCCAATTTGAATGAGGATATGCTATCGCTGCTCATTAATTTCCGAAAAGAAAAGGTGCCGTTAGTTGGAGATGTTGAAAAGGCATTTCTACAAATCTCTATACATGAAGAGGATTGAGATCCAATGAGATTTCTGTGGTGAAGCATGACGCTGAAGGAAGGTTAATGAATGAAGTGCAAACATGGCGCATGACAAGAGTAACGTTCGGAACAACACCAAGCACGTTTATACTGGCAGCTACAATTAAACACCATTTGAAACAAGTGGAAGACCAGTTTCCTGATACGACAAGGACACTGCAGAAAGCGATCTACGTGGATGATGTCATTTTGGGAGCAGCAACGCTTGATGAAGCAGTTAAGTTGTACAAAGAGGCAAAGCAAGTGTTCAGAGAGGCAGCGATGAATTTGAGAAAATGGACATCCAATGAAGAGCGATTAAAGAAATAATTGATGAAAACGTAAGAGACGATTCTCACATAGATATTCAATCTAGAGGATTTACAATGCTTCTGGGCTTGATATGAAAACACCCAAAGGACATGATTTGCTTCCCTATTGAAAAGTGGAATTTATTACCAGATACAACGCACTTGACAAAAAGGGCTGTGTTACAAACCACAGCGAAGATATTTGACCCACTCGGTTTGTTGTCGCCATTCACAGTACGCGCGAAAATAGGACTGCAGAGACTGTGGAAAATGAACGTCACGTGGGACGACCAGCTCCCTAAAGATGAACGCGACAAATGGAAGAACCTATGTCTGAAGAGGAGGACTTTCGAGTTCTAGAAATCCCACGATGCTACGCAAGCAAGAATCAACCAGTACAAGCATACAAGCTGCATGTATTTGCCGACGCGAGCCCATTAGCATACGGAGCGGCAGCATACTTGATAGCAGTATACCACGATGGAAACAAATAATCAAGGCTAGTACCAGCAAAAAGCCGCGTAGCTCCAATTAAAGAGCTGACATTGGCGCGACTTGAACTGATGGCAGCGGTGGTAGCATCAAGATTATGCGACTACATCAAAGGTCACTTCAACAAAAGCTTTCAGGAAATACACTGCTGGACGGACTCGATGATTGTGCTGCACTGGATCAAGGGAACAAGCAAAAGAGATCCGTTTGTTGCCAACAGAATCGCAGAAATTAGAGAATAAACACTTCAAGCAAGCTGGTCATTCGTTCAAAGTGACGACAACCCTGCTGACCTACTTACACGAGGAATAAGCGCAAAGGCATTGATAACGTCAAAGTTATGGTGGAACGGTCCCGAATGGATAACATCACTGGAAAAGAACTTAGTAAGCATAATTGGCACAAATACAGACGTGGAAGACCAGCATAAAACACAATGTCACCAATGCATGGGAAGATCCGAAATTGCGCCAATCTTGAAAATCGAAAGGTATTCATCATACGAACGGCTTATAAGAGTGACAGCATGGGTGTTCAGATTCATAAACAACACAAGAAAGGAAAATCACAAAGGGCCGTTGACAGGAAAAGAGGTAACAAATGCAGAGAAATACTGGATAAGACAGACCCAAATATTACTGAGACAAACAAAGGGTGAGGCCTATTCAAACAATCGACCATTGACTTACGTATATGGAGAACCCGATGAGCCAATGCCACTAACGCCGGCAGCATCATAGGTGGACGGCGACAGCTTCAGGACGGACAAACAAGACTGTACAACGGTGACATTGAAGACGCATGGCGACGCAAATGCAAACTCGTGCGCGCTTGGTGGAAAAGATGGCATCAAGAATATATCAAGGATATAGGAGCTACGGTCAAAGCCAAGACACGGCAAGCAAAACCACTCTCACAGGGTGACATCGTGTTGGTTGAGGACAAGGCTCCAAGAACATTTTGGAAAATGTGCCGGATTGAAAAACTATTCCCTGGGCGAGACAGAATAACAAGAGCTTGCCTCCTTCACACGGGCAAAAAAGAGCTTCTAAGAAGATCGGTGAACCACATATACCCAATGGAAGGTTGTTTCAAATAACCCACGAGAGCTTATCACATTTCAACTTGGGTAGGCGGGAGCCTATAAAATATCATCTTCAAATGCCGGAAGAAGAAGAAAAAAGACTGCTGCCTGGAGCGAGCGCGCGCTACTTCACTTCTTCCAATAAACCGTATTCGTTCGAAGCAGTCCCTGGTCTCGATCGTCTTAATAGACACTATAGGTGGCTTTTTAGGATACGGCACGACAAAGAAGCTTATAGACTTGGCGATCGATCACACTGCACGGTATTTCTGGGCGTTTCCCCACAAGAACGAAACTTGTGACGCCTACATTTCATGCATCACGGCCATCTTTGCTGCAGGAAAGCCCAAGAAGTTCCTATCTGATCGCGGACCAGTTTTCACAGCTGGAAAATAAAGCCGTTTCTAAGACGCAATGGTGTCCAACAATCGTTCATGTCCTCCAAACACCCTCAATGTATTGGCATGAACGAACGCACGAATCAAACTATTTTAACCCGGCTAAAGCGCAAAATGAATGAGCAGCCACAGAAGTCTTGGGTCAAGCATATTTCGGATGTCGTCAATAAATACAACAAAACCGCACATCAAGTAACACGATATCGACCATCGTACCTCATGTATTGAGTACTTCATAATACACACTTTTAGACGCACCAATGAAAGTGTGCAAGAAGAGAAGATAAGTGCAATCAAGAACACACTCGCCTACCATGAGGAGAACAAGATCATCTACGACAAAAAATTCCTGCCACAAAGTCTCCAGCCTGATGAATTAGTCCTCTACGAAACACCTTGGCACGCGAACAAAGGAACACTCAGTTAGGTCATGGAAGGACCTTACGCAATTTTTCGCAGATTCCCTCTTGTGAACTATGACATCAACCGATGCGTAGCACGGTTAAGCAGAACTACTGCCAATGTGCACGTCAAGAAACTGCGTCGCTACTATTGTCCCAATAAGTTCACGCTCTCCCGGGGGGAGGGGGAAACGTGTGAAGCTTCACGGGTGAATGGGGGAAAGCGATATGAGGAAGACAAAGAGTCAGAATAAACTGATGTTTTGACTGACTCAGTGTCTCATTCTTTACATATATATATAAACAAAGTCTAACAGACAATAGTGCCAAGGAAAGTATAGGGCAGGTTATTAAACCGAAGTGTTAGGTAAATGTGAAGAAAGAAAAATGGGTGCAAAGTTAACTTGCCTTGGCCTGGAACGGTTATCTTTTCACCCACTTTTCTTTCTTCATATTTACTGTACAATTTGGTGTAATAACGTCCTCTATACTTTGCTTGGCATTATTGTCTGTTCGACTTCATTATTATTGTGTCAAAGCACGGAAAAACAAGCCCTTAAGTATACACTTCTTTTTCTCTCTCTACATATATATATATATATATATATATATATATATATATATAAAGAGAGAGAGAGAGAGAGAGAGAGATAGAGAAGAAAATTCAATATTTCAATGGGCCTTTTCTCGCTAACATATGGCTTGTAACACAACAGAAGTCTTTCAAAGATTTTCAACAATGATACATACATTTATTTTCAAAAAGTTTTGGAAGGGATTCTCCCTTCGTCAAAGGATGAGTTCTAAAACGGTTGTAAAAAGACTATATGTATCATTGTTAAACCATATATATATATATATATATATATATATATTTATATATATATATATATATATATATATATATATATATATATATATATATATATATATATATATATATAAGGGAAAGAAGTGTATACCTAAGGGCTCGTTTTTCCGTGTTTAAACACAATAATAATGAGGTCTAACAGACAGTAATGCCAAAGAATGTATAGAAGAAGTTATTAGAGCCAAAGGAATGTAAATAAGAAGAAAGAAAAGTGGGTGAAAAAATAACAAGCTGTGAGCAGGGATCGAACTTACGACCTTCGAATAACGCGTTCGATGCTCTCGCGTTATTCGAAGCATCGAACGCGTTAGTCGAAGGTCGTAGGTTTGATTCCTGCTCACGGCTGGTTATTTTTTAACCAACTTTTCTGTCTTATTTACATTTTATTGGTTCTAAAAACTTCTCCTATACATTCTTTGACATTACTGTCTGTTAGATCACACACACACACACACACACATATATATATATATAAAGCAACGAGCAAGGTGTAAAAACACAGGTTATTATTGTAGAAGCGTTAGCCGCAACAAGCTGGTACAGGCCGGAACCCGGCAAGCACGAGCCACACACGAACGTCAACGTCTTCTTTCACGCTGGCACATTGCTGGGGCCATTATGCTCCGGTACAATTACTCCCCACGCAGAAAGGAGCCAACCTTGTGACCTAGGGAAATGACACGACCAGGGCGTCATAGCACGGTTTGAGGCGTGATACGTGTACTGTTTCACGCCCACGGCAGCGTTGGTCCGAATGTGGATCAATAGGCTCAACTTCATAGTTGACAGGAGATGTTTGTCGCACCACAGAAAGACCGGGGGGGGGGGGGTAGATGGGACCCAGAGGCAAACCATCATTCCTGGTTCATAGTGGACACTAGACGCAGAGGCGTCAGTTTTTGGCGTGATTGGTCTTGTGCGGTAAATGAGCGAGCGAGTTGACGACACTCTTCGGCGTGCAGCTGCTTCGGAAACAGGCGTCGCTTCGGAAACATCAGGCCCGTAAGGGAGAATGGTGTCCATGGAGCATAGCATGACGGCTCACGTCCGTACAGGAGGAAGAAAGGAGAAAAGCCCGTGGTTGTTTGTGGCGCATAGTTGTACGCGTACGTTACAAATGTGGGCACTTGGTCCCAATTAGTGTGGTCGTCAGACGCGTACATGGCAAGCATATCTCCAAGGGTACGATTAAAGCGTTCTGTCATGCATTGGTTTGAGGATGGTATGGTGAGGTTTTCCGATGGAAAGTGCGACATGCCTTGAGCAGCTTGTCGACGGTGTTCGAGAGAAGCACGTGTCCACGGTCACTCAGTAACTCACGAGGTGCACCGTGTCACAAAATGAGATGGTGAAGAAGAAAGAACGCAACGCCTTTCGCAGTGGTAGCAGGCAGCGCAGATGTTTCAGCATGGCGTGTCAAATGATCGACGGCGACAATAATCTACCGGTTGCCTCTTCGTAGCAACCGGTGGATTATTGTCTATTTGTAAAGGCGAAATCGCGAATGAAACTCCGCAAATAGGAACACAAGCCTACGAATATACGGAGCTCCTTTAAGGTAGTAGGCTTGGGGTACTCGGCAACGGCACGCAGTTTGGCAGGGTGTGGCGATATTTCTTCTTTTGAAACGACGTGGCCTAGAATTGCGAGTTCGCGGGTGCCAAAACGACATTTTTGAAAGTTTAGTTGCAACCTGGCTGCCGTAAGGCACTGCGAAGTTGTTCCAGACGGAAAAGATGAGTTTCGAAATTCACCGATAATACAAGAAAATTTGTCTTCTCGCCGAGAATTAGCCGAGAAGACAAATGTGCCATTTAAGTCCCCTGACGACACTGTCCATCATCCTTTCAGAAGTCGCAGGTGCATTGGAAAGACCGAAGGGCATCACATTAAATTCATATAAGCCGTCAGGGGTCATAAACGCCGTTTTTGGACGGTCTGCTTCGTCCATTGGCACTTGCCAATATCCAGAGCGCAGATCCAGTGAAGGGAAAAACTCTGCACCTTGAAGGCAATTCAAGGCGTCATCAATGCGTGGCAGCGGATAAACATCCTTGCGTGTGATCTTGTTTAGTCGACGATAGTCCACGCAAAACCCGATGGAGCCATTCTCTTTCGCACGAGGATTACTGGCAAAGTCCAAGGACTGTGTGAGTGTTGAATAACACCACATTGCAGCATCTCGTCAACGTGTCGAGTGATGACGTTACGCTCAGCCTGCGAGACGCGGTAGGGGCGCTGACGAAGTTGATTATGATGACCGGTGTCGATATGGTGAGCGACAACTGAAGTGCGTCCCAAGGGAGGTTGTCCGTGGTCGAATGAGGCGCGGAAACGGTCAATTAGTTGAATGAGCTGAGTGCGCTGGTCTTGCGTAACACCGGTGTCTACGCTGTGATACAGAACGTCTTTGTCAGGTAGTGAGGGCACGGTGGCAGCCGTGACAGCATCCACGGACATCGGCGTCGTATCAAAAGGGGCATCAAAAGGAAAGATATCATCATAAGTGTCAAGACTCCCAATACATTCGCCGTGCAATAAGGTAGCGGGACAAGCGAACAGATTGCACACGTACACGGCACTAGAGTCATTGGCAATTGTTAGGACGGCAAACGGGACGACAAGGTTCCGACGAGCGCATTGTTGTGATGGCATGAAGAGGGCAGTTGAATCGGGAACGGAGTTGCGCAAAAGAGATACCACGGCGACCAAAAAAGCAGAGATGACGGCGTCACCGGCAACCATCACCTTTTTGGGTGAGTGAGGGAGATCTATAATATTGTGCTCAGTAGAAACGAAACGAGTTGAGCACGAGCGCAGTCGACAACCTCATGATTAGCGGAAATAAAGTTTCATTGCAGGATGATTTCATGGGACGTATGCGGAAGGACGACAAATGCAACGATGTAAAGAACTCCTTGAATAACATCACGAGCATTGCGTGTGGCAGAAGGTTGGGCGTGTTGCGAACTCGCTGTGCGTAAAGAAAATTCAACCAGGGGAGTCATCACTTTGTTCAGTCTGCGGCATTACACTTCGCTAATTACACAAACTGTGGCACCTGTGTCGACAAAAGAAGTTGTGGCGAAACCGTCCACAAACACGGCAATCTCGTTGGGGGGCGAAAGATGAGGCCTTGGAAATTTTATCGGTGGCGCAGCTCTTGCCTCAAGAACTGCGACTCTTAGTTTTCCTCATGGTCGTGGTTGGAACGGCGAAGCATGGGGGAAAGAGACCGAAGACGGGGTGAAGGAGACCGACGTCGGCTGAAGTCTGGTCGACGTGAGCGGGGGTCATGTGCATCAGGTGTCGCTTGCGATTCTGATTGCCGAGGTATGTTGCCGGAATGCTGAGCTTCATTAAAATAGAATCCACGGCGACGACAGTAGCGCGTGACATGCCCTGGAATACCTCAGTTGTAGCAGACGGGCCGGTTATCCGGAGTACGCCATAAGTTAACAGGTGCTCGAGATGGTGGAAAGGGCCGATTTACCGGATAAACTGAAACTGGTGACCTGTAGTAGTTGGTGGCTGGACTGTATGACGGGAGCGGCGTTTGGGCAGGTGGTCGGTGGACGACTTCTGCATAAGTCAGCGGTGCAGCAACTGATATTGGGGACGCGGGCGAAGAGAGAGCCTCAGCAACTTGGGTCTGAAGATCACGGCGAAGTGAGTGGTTCAGTGCTGTGGGGGTCTCGTTGATGGTGGCGACAAGAGAGAGCTGTCGAGCAACTTCCTCTAGGATGTACTGTTGAATTTGAGGCATTAACACGCTGTAGTCGGGGCCACTGATTTTGCGCTCCAAAGCCGAAATATCCGCTGTTTGCGTAATAGCGCGACGTGCAGAAATTCGCTCCTTGCGCGCCTCAGCAAAACTTTGACATAGCTGAATCACGGCTCTGATGGTCTGTGGGTCTTTGGCCACAAGCATATGAAAAGTGTCGTCATCAATGCCTTTCAATATATTCTTTATCCTGTCAGCCTCCGTCATCATCGCATCAACTCGCCTACAGAGGCTGATCATATCCTCAATGTAGCTCGTGAAGCTCTCACCATTTCGCTGAAATCGTCCCCGCAGGCCCAGTTCAGCGCGAAGCTTGCGCATGACGGGACGAACGAAAAGCGAGGTCCCGGCCTCTTTGAAAACCGACCAGGTGGAAATGTCGGCTTGGTGGTTGGTGAACCATAGGTTGGGCGAATGCGTCAGGTAGAAGATGACGTGAGTCAGCTTCGCAGGGTCCTCCCACTTGTTAATCGCGCTGGCACGCTCGTACTCTGCCAGCCAGTCCTCAACATTATGATCTTCAGTGCCGTTGTATACTGGTGGGTCGCGCAGACGAAGTAACCAGGGCACATGACAGGTGGCAGCGCGGAAGATGCTTGTGGGGGATCGACGCGCTTGGTCATCGCGGACTCAGATGGTAGTTTATGGCTGCGGAGCTCCAGGACTTTACCCAGCACCTCCACCAAATGCAACAAGTGAAGTTCCGTAAAAACACAGGTTATTATTCGAGAAGCGTTAGCTGCAACAAGTTGGTACAGGCAGGAACCCGGCAAGCACGAGCCGCACACGAACGTCAACATCTTCTTTCACGCTGGCACAGAGCTGGCGCCACTACGCTCCGGTAATATATATATATATATATATATATATATATATATATATATATATATATATATATATATATATATATATATATACTGGGAGTAATAATTCAATGGGCCAGTTAATCTTCGTGAAGGTATGGGATATGGCACAACGAAAGCGTTGCCAACAAGGGTAAATATATTCATTTTCCAACAGTTTCGGGATGGTTGCTCCCATTGTCAGGGGATGAGTTATACTAACATAGATGTTTAAACTTCGTTGCTGCCACGTCTCTCTCGCCTTGAAAGATGTTTGCGAGAGTGAGAGAAAAAAACACTGTGAACGCTGAGCAGAAAACCAGCCTGTGCGCATCCAAATTTCGATGTAAGTCCACATCCGGTTCTCATCGTGTGCTGGCCACTTCTAGACGTGTGCCGGGCCACCCAAGATTGTCGCTGTGGTGGCGGGAGGGGTGCGCGACAGCATGCGTAATGAAAGAGCTTCCCCTTAACGGGTTGGTCGGCTCTTTACCTTTGATCTTCACCCGTTTCTCTTCAATAGCCGTCAAGTGGTAGGCAAGGGTAAACACTTTGTCTGTACACGTGAGGAAAAAAAAAGAAAGGACAGTGTACACGCATGAGTCAGTCAGAAAAAACAAGCATGGTGTCCAGCTATGAATCTTCGTCACCATTTTCCTCCTGGCTTGGCTTATTTATCGGAGGCAGGAGAGTCTTCCGGTCCTCATTTATGCCGGCTACTAATGTTTTGAATTTGAAAATAAATTATGACTCACGCTGTTCGCGCTCGCGTCTGTTTGAGAAACCGGACTGTAAAAGAGTTAAGGCCAAACCGCGGCATGGCCGCACGTCCGGTTCCGCTCCGTTTTTTCTGTGCGGGCCCGGCTTTCTACCGGTCCAGATGTGGCGACAGCTTTGGGAGAAGAGGAGCCCGCAAGCGTTCTAGGTTGCTGATTGGATAAAAAAAAAAACTGGTGGCCCATGACGTCATCACACAAGTCGGAGACGGTCGTGAAACATGGCGCTAGGCTGAAGCGACGAAGCGAGTGGCAAAGCCTAGACGGTAGCCGCGTAAAAAAAGCTCGCGTGGGCGTTATTGCAATTACCACTAGAGTTAATGAGCATCCGCGCATATTTTCATCGAAAGGCCGCACGCAGGCGCAACCTTCCTGCTCTCGTCACTGGCTGCGATCGCCGATGGAACCCGATGGAGAGTTGTGTTTACGCGAGGTTTAGAGACCGACGATTTCATGTGTTTCCTGCCATTGTTTGCTTTGGCTTGGAAACCGGAACGTCAACATCTGCAGGTGTCATCTTTGGATGACGAATACTAGTCGTCAAAAGTGTTCGATCGCTGCAAGCAGCGCTTGTGATTTGTATGTGCGCCATTTTCGTGGTTCATTCGTAAGGAGTACTGGGTGATGACACAATTTGCGGTGTTAAACTTTATCGCCGTCATTCGACATGTTCTGCGCCGTGTTCGCTGCCTTGCCGCGGGCCATATGATATGGTGTTCGATCTTCTTCCCAGTTGACTAAGTTTTCTAACGAGATCCCGGTCGGGGTATGAGACTGCGATGTTCTGCAGCGGTGCTAGACGCTGCGGCGTGTTATCTGCGGCGTGTGAGTGCTCTGAAAGGTGCCGTGAATAGGTGCTGTTAGTGGAGCTTTATTGTGTATCTGGCATCTCGATACAGGAATCCTATAAAACTTGAATTTGCTGTCTAGCTCGCGTATGTTTTGTTACAAATTTTTTCCGCACTTGCAGTGTTGTATTAGATATTAATGTTGGAGTCATAAATAACAAGTTCAGGTAGCGTTTATGTCTAACGTGTGAAAATAATACACAGAAAATATCACATAGGGAAGTCGTGATGCGAAAGTATTCTTGATGTTCCTTAACCACAAAGAAACCTTATCGATAGCCAAGTGAAAAAAAATGCTGCGGTTCCCTACAAATTTCTATATTGTAATCGAAGGCTATATGCACATAAGGAAAACTGCAGTATAACTAACCGAAATTGTGTGTTCAATATAAAATTTGTTACTGTACAGCTGCCACAACAACTTATGTCAAACTTTCATGGCAGTTATGATGATAGAGACAAAAGCGAACCGTAGCTTTCCAGTACCTTGCAGATTGGCTTTTGATCATTTAATTGTTATTGACGTATCTTTTTGCCATGAATCTTTTATTTATTGCAAACAAAATTGACCCGTACTAACCAAACAGTTTTCTAGGAGGCTTCTTTCAGTACGTTTTGATTACTAATTTTGTTCGCACCTGGTGCTGTATACCGTATCCTAAAACTACTCATGCCAGTAAAATATTCCCATTAGCTATTATGCACTGTCGCTGATAGGCTGAGAAAAGGGCACTTACAATAGACGTAGGTGCGCTTTTTCTGCCAGGTGTGTTCGACTTGAAACAAGGCGCAGACACGAAGTGACTGAGCATGAGCTGAGACCTAATCGCCATCTGCATAAAAGAAGCTAATATGGATGTTATTGTGATTTTAGTATGAGAGTTAATCAGCATTTGAGGAATTATTCTTCGAAAAACAGCAAAGCAGTGCTAGGCTTTGGATGTAATGTCACCAATGGAAAGGCACAAAATGTGATTTGTACGTGAGTGTCAGGTGCTGTCAATTGTGTGTGTTTCATGCCATTAACTTTTCAAGCAATCACATGCAGGTGAAAGCTACATAGGACTCATGCTCATTGAACACAAACGTGAAACGTATTGAATTGCTGCGTTCGGTGTTCAGAGTACAGTGTGAAATCCATTAGTTTGATTGCCTCCTCATCGCTTTCACATGTTTTATTGTTTCTGAACTATTTTGTCACCATAGAGGAAAACTGTTTGTTCTCCTCTATGGTGACAACATTCCTTTTGAGGGATCGATAGTGTCCTTTGGCGTATACCTGAAGTGGGTTGCAGCAGCTTTAGGTGCTTTAGGTGCATCATTCGATGTGTTTGTATTGCTAAATAATCCATGCAGGTAATCAGTCATGTGCTCTTCTTGATCAAACTATAAAAGCTGGATTTATCTGCATCTCTCACGTACTAATTTTTTGAAATGTAAGTTACCTGGGGGCTTCAAGTGCATTTTTTGGTGAGGTGCAACTACAAAGTGGCTTAATTTGCATATGCTGACAGGTCTATACACTACTTGTAGGAGTGTTTAATTTTATTCTTGGGTGCCTTAATTTTTTATACATTGACGTTATGCCACTGGATGATAAGCATGGGTGTGGTTTTGTGTTCAGACTGGAACATTTCTCACACTAAAGAATCATAACTTCTCGGTTCTTGTCGGTGCCTAATTGTGTGGGTTTTTAGTACAGGCACTTGTGAGAGCAGATGACTAGTGAACACATTTGGTGAGGACTGTAAAGTTGCTTTTGATGTTTCAAATACCTTTGTGTTCTGGTAGAAAGCTATGTGTGTATAATAATCCAACTAGGTCACTCGAATGGCTGGGCTATTACCCTTATTTTGGGAACAGCATCAGGTGTGTCCGGATGATCACATTCATAGAGGAGGCCAATCTAGGCGATCGTTTCATGAAAGCTTTATACATTCATTAGGTTCTGAATGCAAATAATGCAGCATCCGAACTTCTAAAGTACATTCGAAGCCTTTGTCGGACAAATCTAAGCCCAGTAAAGCAGCATGCATATCATCCTTGACATTTTGCACAAAAGGCATAGCTTATTTATTACATACTCTAAAGGAATCTTGTGGATTATTCTCCTCGTGTTCTATAACACCAACCTGAAATAATACTATTATGAGCACGACGGCAGGGAATACGGAAGTGCATTGCAAATAGCTTCGAACACGCTTTTGTATGGTTCATGGCAGCAGCTGATGGAAACACTGGAAAGGGTGTAAAATCAAAGACTTCGTTCGTCGATGAATGAGTTTTCTGGACGAATACACCTGGAGGGATCAAGCAGCGAGTCTCAACACTGCCATTTATTCAATTGAAAAAGCGTGAAGATCCTCGTGCAGCGCTTTATTCCTCGTTTTTCTGTTTTTTAGCGTGCGCTACGTTATTTGTTTTTAACAAAGAGCATCACGGTTCTACTAGGCCTTGCCACTGTCGCCTTGCTAGTGCCGATACAAAACAGCAGCTGATTGTATCACCAGCTTCTTGTGAGTTTAATGTGATAATGAAGCATAGTGCGGCGACAGCCATTTTTATCCACTCGTGTTCTCTCTCATACTGCTCACAATAATACACTGGTGGCCTTGCTCTCTCCATCCATCGCAATGCAGGCAGCATCACAAGAATCAAAACTTTCCTCGTGCTTAGCAGCACAACATTTGGCCTGCCAGGCTATCCAGACACCCATGTTACAATGATGAGTACAGTTGTCAAAGAGTCTGATACAGCAAACAATTATTCTAGGTTTTCATTATTGAGTCATTGAACATTCCAGCATCACTTAGGTGTTTGGTTATGTACTGTGCTATTTCCATTATGCTCGTAATCGGTATCACCCCTTTTCCAACTACTCTTCTTGCCGGAAGCAATAAAAAATACTGATTTATTTTATTTCCATATTTCATTCCATGTGTCTCTCAACAGGAAGCAAACTTTTTGTGAATGTGCAGAGGATTGATTACACTTCATTGCACCACAGAAAGTGCTTTAACGTCTCCAGCCATCAGTGCAGAAGACGTCAAAATAAATTTTAAAAATAATGTACAGAGACAAACGAGCCAGTGAATAAAGCCTGTGGGGGTTTGTTTACACCTACCAGCACCATCTAGAATTTAAAACATAATGTGCAGAGACAAGCGAGCCAGTGAATAAAGTTTGTGGGGGTTTGTTTACATCTGCCAGCATCCACTGCTGGTAGACGTCAAAAAGCTCTGACAGTTTTATACATAAAATTTAAAAAGGCTATTCTGTGTACTTAGAGCCACAATCTCAGCAGAAGTGAAATTAGTCATTTCACAACGCTCAGGCAAGCATGCGTTTTGTTATTGCTCTTTTTCTAAACAGAGCTGCAGCTATTTTATTTCGCAGTTGTCATATTTTATTCCTATCTTTATCAAAATGCACGCTTTTGGTGTATTTCTGTTGCACGCTTTGAGCGTATTCCCACGTACTAACTGTGTGAAAAGTTAGTTACCTGTGTGGCTCAAGTACATCTTTTGGTGACGTGCAACTACTGAGGGGCTTAATTTACGTGAGCTGACAGGCCTATACACTACTTGTAGGAGTGCTTTAACTTGAATTTTGGGTACCTTCATTTTTGATATGTGGACGTCAGTTTGAACTGGACGATAAGCATGCGTATGGTTTTTGTGTTCAGACTAAAACATGTCGCGCATTAAAGAATCATAGGTTCTCAGTTCTTGCAGGTACGTAATTGTGTGGGTTTATAGTACAGGCATGGGTGAGAGCAGATGACTAGTGAACAAATATTTGGTGAGGACTTTAAAGTTAATTTTAATATTTTACATATCTTTGTGTTCTGGTAGGAAGCTATGTACGTGTAAGAATTCAATTAGGTAATTCGAATAGCTGGACTACTATTCTTATATTGAACTGAATCAGGTGGGTTCGGATGATCACAGTCATAAAGAGCCAATCTAGACAGTCTTTTAATGTATGTTTTGTACTTTTGTCAGATACTGTTTGCAAATACTTCAGCAGCCGAACTCGTAAACTATAAATGAAGGTTTTGTTGGACAAGTGTGAGCCCCATAAACTAACATATCATCTGGGACATTATGCACAAAAGCCGTTGTACGTTTATAACTCACTGTAAAGGGATATTCTGGATTATTCTCCTTGTGCTCTTTAACATTACCCTTAACATTAACCCAAAATAAGTACTATATTGAGCACTATGGCAGGCAACGCGGAATGCGTGGTAAATAGCCTCAAACACACTGTTGCGTGGTTCACTACAGCAGCTGATGGAAACACTGAAAAGGGTGTAAAATACGAAGACTTCGTTTGTAGGTGAACGGGTTTTTGGCACGAATACGCCTTGAGAGATCGAGCAGTGCGTCTCAACGCTGCCATTTATTGCAGTAAAAAAGCGCCATGATCCTTGTGCCACGCGTCATCTTAGTTGTTCTGTTCATCTAGCGCGCGCTATGTTCTCTGTTTTTAACAAAGCGCACCATGGTTCTGTTAAGCGTTGCCACTGCCACCTTGCTAGTGCTGATTTTATCAATAGCTGCGTGTGAATTTATTGTGATAATAAAGCATAGTGCAACCACAGCCGTTTCTCTGTTCATCCACTTGCGTTCTCTCACACTGCTCACAATAGTACACTGGTGCTCTTGCTCTCTGCCCCCATTGAAATGCAGCCACCATCACCAGGAATCAAACCTGTTTCCTTATGCTTAGCAGCACAACACTTTTCCTGCTAAGGTACCATGACACCAACATTACAGTGATGAGTACAGTTGTGAAGACTCGGATATAGCAAACAATTATTCTAGGTTTTCATTACTGAGTCACTGCCCATTCCAGGACTCTTTAGGTGATTGGTTATTTACCGTGCTATTATTACCATGCTTGTAATCGGTATCACCCATTTTCACCCACACTTTTTGCCAAAAGGGATACAAAATACTGACTTTTTTCTTATTTACATATTTGATTCCACATGTATTTATACAACAAGCAAAATGTTTTTTTGTGAACACGCACAAGGTTGATTTCACTGCAACACAGAAAGTGCCACAAGGGCTCCAGCCTTCATTGCAGAACATGTCCAGCTGAAATTTTAAATAATAACGCGCAGGGACAAGCGAGACAGTTAATAAAGCCTGGGGGGTGTTTACATCTACCAGCATCGACTGCTAGTAGAGGTTAAAAAGCAATGATAATCTTAATCATAATATGTAGAAAAAAACGCTATTCTATGTAGTTGGAGCCACACTCTTGGCAAAAGTAAAATTAGTCAATGCACAAAGCTCTGGCTACATGCATTTTCTTTTTTCTAAACAGGGCTGCAGCTATTACAGTTGCCAGAATCCGGTCCTATCTCTATCAAAATGCATGCTTTGAGCATATTTAAAAAATTTTTAGTGCACTGTGTGTTCAAACCACGAAAAAACTGGGATAACTTATTTAGAGTATCTTAAATGCGGTGTCCTAAGCACTTCTTTCAGTGTGAATGAGGCCTACTTGCTTTCCGTAGAAGAGGTATAACTGTGTCGATGAGCTCAGCTCGTCATTGTTAGGGTGAGTGTTGAAATGATGGACACGATTTAAGAATGTTCCAATACATCAAGGTGTGGCTTGCTACGAGGGAAAAATGCGACAGTAAGGTTTTAGCGGAACTAAATTACAGTTGTAACAAAGAATAAATACATGTGTTACTACCTCTCTGAAAAAATATTGCCCAAGTGCTGCAAGCAACGTGAAACTGTGACGCCCCATAGTCCATCAGCACACACTGCAAAGTTTAGGCTGCAATACATGGAAGACTTCAAGCCATGTGCAGTGCGACTACAATTGCATCATGCCATGAGGCTGAATTTTATAGCTTATTGCACTAAATTGTTGTAGTAAATTATGGACCTAAAGTATCACTGCAGAAGCTTCTCAGTAAGCTCATGTTGGTGTTCCTGCGCTCACATAGTGCACTGTTAATCGCTGCTAAGTTCATTTGTGATCAAATTTCTGCACATTCATTGTTCTGAAGGCAGATTTTCATCACAATCCTTTCTGTATTACAGGATGAAAGTAACTTTGATTGAATTTGCTTCATGCCCACTCCCACTTGAGAGTATTCGCTCACATTCATACTCGTGTCTACTTGCTCACTCTCCACGCACTCATACTGACTCATGTCTTTCAAATGAGTGTAACAGAGCACACTGACCAGTTAGAGTATACCAAGCTATGCTCTGAAAAAACAAGTTCTAATTTAGACAAGAGCTCCAGTAGTCTGAAGTGCCAAAATGATGCATAGTCATGTATTTTTTTGTGAGACACATTTTGGAATTGCCGTGTGAATAAAAGAGGTAGATAACTTCATGCTCCGGGGCTTGTCTCTTTCTACTACAGTTGTTAACTTAAAAAAAGCGATAGCTTTTGTTGCTGTTCGCCACGTTGAACCAAAAAACCCAGCTGACCAAGGTTTAGCCAAATTTGTTGTGCTTTCACGCTGTGAATGAATAGAAAAACTACTGATTGAAGTTGTGCATGCTACATGTCACTCATATTTTGTTTACCCTGAACTATCTGGAGTTAATGCCATGGCAGAATATCTATGTATTTTGTGAGCATCCACGATCGTAAACAACAATGTATCTGTGCGTATTTTGTGTTTGTTACCATTTGGATGCTACATGTTTTTTCGTTTTTTTTTTTCAAAATGGTCAAGTAACGTTCAGACCATTTATTATGTTACACAAGCAATGTGCTTGGATTTGTAAGGCTGAGATTGTAGGCACTGTTACACTTCGTGCAGTCTATATGTTATTGTTGCTAGAACCCTCTTTCTAGAATACCTTCAGACGAAATGCAGGCAACGAATTAAGGAATAAGTTAGTAAATGCTAGTGTGTCAGCAATGTGGCTTCATAACATGCACTATATTGCATTTCTACTAATTCAGTGAAGTACTCGCAGATAGTTGTGCTAGTTTGGCTGACAAAGCAGAATTGAGTGCACCTAAGGGGAGAAGGGGGAGAATGTAAATGAGGTATAGCCAATGGGAACTGATCTGGATTCAGCACGAGACTCAGTGAAACACCTTAGGGGCCCTCCGTGTTAATGGGACTATGTTACTCTTCAATGCCTTAGGTATGATAAAATAGAATCACACACAAGCCACCTGATTTAGGAGCAAGAATCTATGTGGACCTCAGCCCATGTCACATGAACTCGTACGTTTACACAAAATATCAACAAGCCTGAATAGTTACCTGCGCAGAAGCCAGTACGATGCAAACACCTTTTTAACTGATACAGTCAGTGAGACAATAACTTCAACTAATAATGCACGCAGTGTCTGGCAAGAGTCATTTTCCGATCATTCAACAAGAGACCCAACATATGGCCTTGGGAGACGTGGTTTTGCAATCCATAACTGGAAATCAATTGGCAACCGTTAGGTTGCAATTGCCAACAGGGCCCTGCAAAAAGTGCTGGATGCATGGCTAAACTCAAAAATTTTTTTCGGGCAGTGTTTATGTGGAGAACGACTAACTTTAGCCTCAGGTAGTAGACGTGAATCCGTGTAAAAACTTTAGTGCAACCCAAAAAGTTCAAGCATGAAGAAGCTGCGGAGAGCGTCAGAACCCGCACAACTCTTCCCTTGCCCTAACCGAGCAGTCCTTATTTCAATAATGTTGTTTTTTATTCTCTTACATGTAGTCTCGAACCACGGAGGTTAAGTTATTTTGACTGAATATTCGTAGATGTATCTGAAGGAAAACTGTATTTACTTAGGTGACACTGCCCATCCTCATATCATTTCAAAATTTCCCGATCAGTGTGTTATATAGAGTTGAAAAATTTGTTTATCGACACCTAGTAAGTCAGTTGCTGTTTAGTTTTCACTGAATTAAGTGCAGTTATTAAAAACAGAAGATCGGGTAAAAGCTTATACCAAGCAATGCAGGAGCAATACAGGGATATGTACCAGCAAAAGCAAATACTATGCTAGCAGAAGGGGAAGTAGTTTATGAGGTAACTACACAAGCAAAATACCAAACATCAATATGTACATTTGTAAAAAAGATAGAATTACCACATATAGTTTTGCAATTCTATACATAAAAACACCAAGGGAAGACATAATGACATCGTAGTTATATGCTTGGTGAAAATGTGATACCAAATTAAACAATTGAAATAACATGTATAGTTGTAAAAACCATCTAATTAAAATGTATGTGTTGAATGTGTAGACTTCAATTTGTCATTGTTCATATGCATTATTAGTGTCTGGACTTGATAATTTAGTTAGATGTGATGACCATCAGATTATGTTATTCAGACACAGTTAGTGTTCAAGTGATGGTTCGTTGTGGCATTCAAGCTTGCATTGTCCTTCACGAAATCCTTCCGGTGCTGCTGCATTCTTCTTGCAAAATTTCTAGTTTCAATTAGCAGAATAATAAAAACCAGAAAAATGTGAAGCTAAATAAATCTACAGGGGACCTAAATTGTACCGTCGTAAATGTATAATTGTGATATGTATGTACGTAAAGCAAAGCGGATGGAAAGACTACTTGCCCCCAACAGTGACTGAACCTGCCACTTTTGGATAACGCGGGCAATGCTATACAACTTGAGTTGCGGTACAGCATGAGGTGCACCATTTGAAGGTGGCAGGTTCGGTGCTTGTCGGTGGAACTTGTCTTTCGTCCACTTTGTTGTTATGCACATCTATATCACAATGGCGATGATACACTAAAAACAATACAGTTAATTATCCCCATACCTTTATCGGCTTACTTATCTTCTGGTTTTCGTTGAGGTTGAGTCAAACAGAAAAACGAGCCCTTTGAATTCCATTCTTTTATTGATTACACAGTTGGCTTGTGTAAAAATCAATGAAATCGGCAATTCGTCATCTCCCTTGGTGTTTTCAGCTCACATTTAGTAACGCATCGATCGACATCTGTTACAATGGGCACATTGCGAAGAGCTATGTACATGTGGGTTAGTAATAAACACGAACAGTACAGCGTGCTGTTTTCATCACACTCTGACCTAGGTGTAAAAGAATTGTTGCTAGTATGGCTCTTGATTGGATCATGGATGACCCTAACTGGTTTTCATTACCATTCAGGCTACAACTGCTTGAAAAATAAATGTTGAAACACTTAAGAATGTAAATGTGATGTCGTTCATCTTTCTTTCCATATTCGCTGTACACTGTCTTATGATTTCTGTCTTTTCTTGTGTCATTTGGGATGAACCTTTCTAGGTGAAGGGAGCATCGAAACAATGTGTGCATTGTAGGAAAATTTGCCTTTATGCTGCCTCACACTGTGTACTTTTCGTTAAGGTAAGTACATTATCACGTGCGTCCTGCGCGAAAGACAAAGGCGACAGTGCATACGCGATCTGCACGCTTTTAAGTAGAACGCAACAACAAGAAAGACGAGGAACTCTCTGGCACGTGGTAAATAAAAAGACGGACCTGCTGCTGCTTTCCCAGCTTCTTAAAATACGACCTCTGTCTTCACGTCGCGACAATATGAAATGTGTGCCTGCACACTGGTCTGTGTATTAGCTTTAATATTGCACAACCTGCTATTATCTCCTCTCACATTCTCAGTTTGGTAGGATCGATCAGCAATCCAGCACAGGTAAAGGAACAAAAAAATGGCGAATTGAGAAAAAAATGTAAAAAACTGGAATATATCTATATATAGAAGTGCTGGGTATCTTTAACACAAATGTCACACAGCTGCAATTTACAAACAGTTAAAACTTACAAGCGAAAGTCTACTTCAGCACAAAACTGCTATGTTAGCCTTCAGATAAAATGTCACAAGGTAAAGGGGGGGGGGGGGCGGGGGATCGGACCTCATGCGGGGGCGGGTGCATGAGCCTCGCCCGCAGTAGGTTGCCGAGCCCTAGTTTGTGGCCCTGTCACATCGTGCCGGCGCTACGCACTTTATTAGAGCGGCCCGCGGCGCTGCTCTAAAGGAGTAGCGTTTCGGGGTGGGGGGGGGGGGGGGAGTTTGAGATTTGTGTCTGCCTGTCTCAACCTACATGGCTTTAACCTCGCGATTGATGGCTGATCGTCGTCAGCGCGTCTACTTGAAAAATCTGGTTTGGAACGTGTGCGGGAACGTCGTGTTCTAACAAGCTGAAGCGCGGGCACGTTCAAGCACGGCGATGTCACGCAGAACGCACCTAGTGCAGATAGGCTGATCGCATGCTAGATACGGCAGCTTAAGCGAATATCAATAATCACGCAGGTTAAGACCCCTCTCTAGAGTTTCTAGCGTCCACGACCGCAACCATGCAACTTATGCCGCTGTAGAACAGAACGTAACAGTGCACGTACTTTGTTTATATTGAACCCGCAAGGGCAAACGTGTACGTTTTGTGTCGTATGCTGATGATAGTCTCCTTCGAACACCTCTGTTTCGCCGAACGGTTGCCAGCACTTCGCGAACATGGCATCGGCCAATCAGCGTGCTCATGCATTCCGCTCGTGCGGCCCCACCGTGAACAGCCTCCGTCTCCAGACCAGCTGAAAACCGGAACGATCCTGGAAAACGGAGCGAAATCGGGCGTGCGGCCGTTCCGTGTTTAGGCCATTACGCTGATATTTTCAAAACTGCGGTTCGGCAGAGGCAGATTTGTAGATAAAAGTAGCTTCGGCAGTGAAGTGGCGTGGTACCGGTGATTATTGAACCGCAGCCGAAATGGCGTGTCTGTTTGACCGATATACTCTTGTCCGCAGATGTTGCAATATAGAATGTGTATTACGTAGCTGGAGTCACAATTATGGCTTTCATTTATGCAGAATTTGAAATCCGAGAAATTCGCTTTTGATTCACGTGTTGTGACAATCTGTGGGCATAGCTTGCATCGAGCTTTTCCGCAGAGATGGCACCCTGATTGAATCTTGGAGAGGTTTGTTTTCGCTCTGACGAAAATGTCCTTCAGGTTTTTATTCCTGCGGTACACCACTTGAGATGGCTTCGCGAAAATTGAAGTTAGTCGTTTGCTTTGCCTAATTATGTTAAAATGGGCGGGAAAGTATGTTGTTTATTCGTGGCACTGATGAGGAGTAAGTTAGTACAAGGTTCGTTTGGCAAGTCGTTTGAGATACTCTGTTTGGTCCCTTAACTATATCATTCCGGTTCACGTTGCGAGCACGTAGTATGGCATCGTCAATAATGTCTTCAAGATAATTCCGTTTCAATAAAAAATGGTTTAGGTGTTCTGCGTGTCCGCCAAATTCCTGCATATCAGTGCATATTCTTTGGTGTCGCTAGCCCTGAGGATATGGAATACCCGTTTTTGCAATGCTTTGGATGGCTGCTGTTGAAATGTAGGTACAATTGACGGCCTATAGGCTTTTTGCAAAGGTTTGTTGACAAGCGGCCATTTTCGACCATGACAGTGACGACCATAAAGGTTATGCTAGTTTTGGAAATTTTGTGCGTGAATTTATTTCATGAGTGGCACTTGTTAAAAACCTATGAAGCGGAAAAGCCTTCCCTCATCGTGGTTTTATATCATAAAAATATTGTCTAAGTATCTTCTGTAGTAGAAAGGTTTCAAGGTGCGTACCTAAATGAATGGGATTTCAAATGAAGCCATAAAGGTGCTCGCAAAGTTTGGGGCCATTTTTGTGCCCATTGCAGTGCCACTGACCTGAAGAAAATGCTTGCTATTGAACACGAAATGGTTATAATTTAATACAAGTTCAAGAAGGGTAAACAGTACCGGCTGACGGAATAACGGCTATGGTTTCTGAATATGTAAAATCTTACTCATCAACTGGTGTAAGGGCGAGGTCTTGTATATGTATCGTTAATGACAACCCTCCCGTTGTGCCATATCCCATACCTTCTCTCTCTCTCTCTCTCTCTCTCTCTATATATATATATATATATATATATATATATATATATATATATATATATATATATATATATATATATATATATATATATATATATATATATATATATATATATATATATATTATGAGACGAAGTCCGGTACGGCAGCAACCAGGTTCTCTTTTTAATTGAGACGCACGGGCCAGAGCGCCAGCCCGCTTGACATACGATGATGATCACTACAATCGTTTGGTCATACAGATGAGGATGAAGTACATAGTCAGCGCTCACATTATTTCCCCCCCTTCGCGAAAGAGGGCAGCAAGTTAGAACGGGTTGGGACGCCGAATATATCGTTTCAGTCGAGAGACGTGGGCGATCTCGGTGTGGCAGCGACGGTGATCAGGAGCCGCGTTGACAGGAGCAACGCGATAGTTGACTTCAGATGTTCGTTCCAGGACGGTGTATGGACCGAGATATTGGTGAAGGAATTTTTCACAGAGCCCAGGTACACGAACAGGTGTCCACAAAAGGACTTCGTCGCCTGGGCGGAACACAACAACTCGACGCTTCGCATCAATGTCGATTTTTATCTTGTCCTGAATGGTAGCAGTGTTGGCGCGGGCAATTTCACGGCAGCGGGCGACGCGAGCGGCAAACGTTTCCGGGAGAGATGAAGATGGATTGGAAGATGTTGACAAAAAGGTGGTGTCCAGAACAAAAGTCGGTACATGGCCATACACGAGAAAAAAAGGGCTGAAATTCGTCGTACGCTGTATGGCAGCGTTATATGCAAACGTGACGAAGGGAAGTATTGTGTCCCAGTTTTTGTGATCCGGTTGCACGTACATAGAGATCTTGTCGGACAAAGTTCGGTGAAAACGCTCAGTCAGACCATTAGTTTCAGGGTGATACGCTGATGTGGTCTTGTGGATGGTGTTAGAGGCCTGTAAGACTTCAGCAAGGACATGTGAAATAAATGTCTTGCCACGGTCACTAAGGAGCACACGCGGTGCGCTATGTCGTAAAATAATGGCGCGAAGGAAAAAAATCGGCTACTTCAGAGGTAGCACCAGATGAAAGAGCTGCCGCCTCCGCGTAGCGAGTAAGGTGATCTACGGCAGTAACAATCTAACGGTGACCGGCTGGCGTAAGCGGAAGAGGTCCGTATAAGTCTATGCCCACAAATTCAAAGTGAGTGGACGGGCACGGCAATGGTTGCAATGGCCCCGCGGGAAGAGACGTGGTACGTTTTCGGTGCTGGCATGACGCGGAGGAAGCGACGTACTTGGCGACAGAAGTGGAGAGGCCAGGCCAAAAGCAGCGAGTCTTGAGGCGGTCGTAGGTCTTGTGGAACCCTAAGTGGCCAGCTGTCGCATCGTCATGAAACGCTTGTAGAACTTCCAGACGAAGTGAGCGAGGAATGACGGGAACCCATTGGTTACCGAGAGGATGGTAAATTTGCCGACATAATGTTCCCTCTTGAACCATGAAACGGGCAAGTTTTCGTCTTAGGCGGCTGTCTGGAGCACGCGATAAGCCAGTGAGCCGATCGATGATTGTGCGGCAGTAGGTATCGGCATGTTGGAGCGAGACGAGATCTGTGGACGAAAGAAGCTCCGCCGAGGCAACTAACTGTTTCGAAGCAGCAGCCGTCTGTTTGGTCACTTTGACGGGCGGTGACGAACAGATGGAAGGTGACACTTCGGTGCTTTGCGAGAGCGGGCAACGGGACAAAGCGTCGGCACCTTGGTGTTCTCGGCCCGACCTATATGTGACGCTGTAGTCATACTCTTGCAATCGTAGTACCCAACGGCCAAGGCGTCCCGACAAATTTTTGAGAGACGATAACCAACACAGAGCATGATGGTCAGTCACTATTGTGAAATGCCGGCCGTATAAGTAAGGACGAAACTTTTGTACGGACCACACTATGGTGAGGCATTCTTGCTCAGGGATGCTGTAGTTTCGCTCAGCAGGTGACAGAGTACGGCTCGCGTAGGCCACGACTTGTTCTTCGGAAGCGTGGTTCCGCTGAAGAAGGACAGCACCAATGCCAAGTCCACTTGCGTCAGTGTGTAGCACAGTAGGTGCTGCAGGGTCGAAATGGCGAAGCACTGGCCGTGATGTGAGGCATCGCTTGTGGGTGTGAAAAGCGGCTTCGCAGTCATCCGACCAGACAAAGGGGGCGCTCGTGGTCAGAAGTTTGTGCAGAGGAGCCGCAATAGTAGCGAAATCACGTACAAAGCAGCGGAAATACGACGCTAAGCCAACAAAACTGCGGAGGCCTTTCTGTGTGGTTGGTGTAGGAAAGTGCAGTACCGCGGCAACCTTGTCGGGATCGGGCTCAACGCCATGTTTACTGACGACGTGACGTAATACCTTGATGCTGTGACTGGCAAACCGACACTTCTTAGTGTTGTGTGGGAGACCGGCCTTAGCTAAACGCGTGAGGACTTCATCTAGCCGTTCCAGGTGCTGTGAGAAGCTGGACGAAAAGATGACAATGTCGTTCAGGTAGCAAAGGCAGGTCTTCCATTTTAATCCCCGCAGTACCGTGTCTATCATCCGTTCGAACGTGGCTGGGGCATCGCACAGGCTGAAAGGCATCAAAGTGAATTAAAGAGCCCATCTGGCGTAGCAAACGCAGTTTTCTCTTTATCAGACTCGTGCATTGGAATCTGCCAATAACCGGAGGGCAAGTCGAGACTTGAAAAGTACTCGGCACCTTGTAAAGTATCAAGAGCGTCGTCAATGCGAGGCATTGGGTAGACGTCCTTACGAGTGATTTTGTTGAGTTATCTGTAATCAATGCATAACCGTACTGAGCCATCCTTTTTCACTAGTACGACAGAAGAAGACCATGCGCTTGTCAAAGGCCTGATGACGTTGCGCGAGAGCATGTCGTTGACTTGTTCTTCTATAAGCTTGCGTTCAGAAGCCGACACACGGTAAGGGCGGCAGCGAATCACACGGGATCCGTCGGCATCGATACGATGGGCGGTCACTGTTGTTTTACCCAGACCCTCGGAACAAACGTCATAGCAGGTTTTGTGCTTCATTAATAACGCTAGCAAGGCATCAGTTTGCGTTGGGTTGAGATGTTCACACAAAGTAGCCTTGAGAGCAGGAAATGCATCTTCCGCTGGCATACACTTTGAGAATGACGAAGCAGATGAACCAGTGACGACACAAAGCGGTGCTTCTTCGGTAATGCTGACAAAAGTGGTCCCCTCTGGCAAAAGAATTGGTTCTGGCATCTTGTTGCAGGCCGTGATGCTTGCATAACCACGGGAGAACCGCACTAAACAAGATGCGATGGTGATCCCTTGAAAAATGCAGCGGTGGCAAGGAACAACCACAGCGTCACCATCTAGAATCTCTCGTGACTTGATCGTAAGGACACGTTCTTGTCCGGGAGGCAGGAGGAAATCCGCAGCTGTCACAAGGTTGGGCGACGAAAGGTCGGCAGTAGAAGAAAGCTGTGTCCGTAATACGAATGAGGGGCCGACCACACAAAATTACAGCGGACGCCGTTGACAAGAAGTCCCAGCCTAAGATTATCTGATGAGCGCACGAAGACAGCACAGCCAATTGTATGTGATAACGAATTCCATCGATGAGAACACGAGCAGTGCACAACCCGGTCGGGCGAATTGGACTGTCATTAGCGCCGCATAACATGAGACCGGCATAAGGTGTTTGCACTTTACGCAGGCGAAAACACAATTCACGATCAATTACCGAAATTGCGGCTCCAGTGTCTATAAGGGCATCAACAAAAACACCTTCGACACAAACAGGCAGTAAATTAGCTGGATGAGACGGGGGAGTTGTAACGTAGCGACAACAAGCAGTTTCCCCTCCAAAAACTGCACCTTCTAATTTTCTGAGTCCAGAGAGGTCGAAGCGGGACGCAGGGGTGATGACGTACACCGAAACGATGACGGAGAACGGCGGCGAGATGAACGAGAAGATTGAGGCCCAGCATGAGACCGTGTAGGGGAGGGCGACTGACGGGAGGTGGATGGATACGGTGCGGGATTGTATTCATCGGGTCCCGGGGCAAAGTCTCTCTCGTAAGCTAAGTAACCACGTCGTTCATCCTGCTGACGGCGGCGGCAGAAGCGGGATATATGACCCTTTATGCCACAGTAGAAGCAGATGGGGCGTGCAGGACGCCATGTAGAATAGTGGCGTGGCCTTGGCGCTTGCGTTGTCATCGCAGCCACATGGTCGCATCCGACGTCCGCAGGCACAGTTGGAACTGGTGCAGGGGCCCGCGAGGCAACTTATGCGTACGAAGGCACTAGGAAGCGCACAGGAGACGGGGCATGTGTAGCGCTTGTCATTGGTGCCAGTTCGTCCTTGATTATCTCTCGCAGGTTGGGAGGAGGTGTGTGGACAGACGCAACGGTGGGGTTGCCTGGAATAAGGCCGTGAAGTTCTTCTCTGACAATTATGCGGATAAGGGCCCGCAATTCATGCTCTTTGGTAAATCGAGCGTCGCAGGAGGCGTGTGGAAGGCGCATGGAATGAAGCGCGTCCAGGCGTTGGCATGTAGTGATGACGTCCCGGACGGTAGTCGGATTCTGGATCACGAGAGCATTGAAGGCCACAGAGCTGATACCTTTCAGTAGATGTCGGATGCGATCAGCCTCCATCATGTCATTTTGTGCTCGGCGACAGAGAGCCAGAATATCTTCAATGTAGGACGTATACAATTTGTCGTCCCCCTGGAAGCGGGTTGCGAGCTTCCGTTTCGCTACTACAGAACATCCTGCAGACGTACTAAATACCCGACGGAGATGCCCCGTGAAGGCCGATCAATTGGAGAAGTCGCTCTCGTGGTTGTAATACCAGGTTTTAGCGACGCCATCAAGGTAAAAAGGAACGTAACGCAGATTGTGCGCCTCGTCCCAATAATTACAAACGCTGGTTCGATCATAACTGTCCAGCCATTCTTCGACGTCTTCGTTGCGAAGGCCGGAAAATACCGGAGGGTCTCGATGAGAGGTACTCACGGTGTAGTGAAGCCTAAGTGGCTGAGAAGGAGTGGTTGCAGCAGCGAACGCGTTGGGTTCTGCCATCGCTGTTGCTTGAGGGCAGAACCGTTGACCAGACCGGAGCTCCAGGGGTGACGGGTAGAGCAGGAGGACGTGGGAACCAATGCACGCTCCACCACCTATGAGACGACGTCCGGTACGGCAGCAACCAGGTTATCTTTTTAATTATGACGCACGAGCCAGAGCGCCAGCCCGCGTGACATACGATGATAATCACTACAATGGTTTGGTCATACAGATGAAGATGAAGTACTTACTCAGCGCTCACAATATATATATTTATATATATATATATATCATCATCATCATCAGCCTGGCTACGACCACTGCAGGACAAAGGCCTTTCCCATGTTCCACCAGTTAACCGGGTCCTGTGCTTGCTGCTGCCAATTTATACCCGCAAACTTCTTAATTTCATCTGCCCACCTAACCTTCTGTCTCCCCCTAACCCGCTTTCCTTCTCTGGGAATCCAGTTAGTTACTCTTAATGACCACCGGTTATGCTGTCTACGCGCCACATGCCCGGCCCATGTCCATTTCCTCTTCTTTATTTCAACTATGATATCCTTTACCCCCGTTTGTCCCCTAATCCACTCCGCTCTCTTCTTGTCTCTCAAGGTTACATCTACCATTTTTCTTTCCATTACTCGCTGCGTCGTCCTCAATGTAAGCTGAACCCTCTCTGTGAGTCTGCAGGTTTCTGCTCCGTAGCTAAGTACCGGCAAGATACAGCTGTTATATACCTTCCTCTTAAGGGATAATGGCAATCTACCTGTCATAATTTGAGAGTGCTTGCTGAATGTGCTCCACCCCATTCTTATTCTTCTAGTTACTTCGATCTCATGGTTAGACTCAGCGGTTATTACCTGCCATAAGTAGACATAGTCCTTTACAACTTGAAGTGCACTATTACCTATATCGGAGCGCTGCTATTTTCCGAGGTTGTTGTACATTACTTTCGTTTTCTGCAGAATAATTTTAAGACCCACCTTTCTGCTCTCCTTGTGTAACTCCGTAATCATGAGTTGCAATTCGTCCCCTGAGTTACTCAGCAATGTAATGTCATCGGCGAAGCGCAGGTTACTAAGGTATTCTCCATTAACTCTTATCCCTAACTGTTCCCATTCTAGGCTTCTGAAAACCTCCTGTAAGCACGCCGTAAATAACATTGGGGAGATTGTGTCCCCCTGCCTTACACCCTTCTTGATTGGTATTCTGTTGCTTTCTTTATGAAGCACTATAGTAGCAGTTGATCCCCTGTAGATTTCTTCCAGAATGTTTATATATACTTCATCTACGCCCTGATTCCGCAGTGTCTCCATATATATACATATACGGGAGACACTGCGGAATATATATATATATATATATATATATATATATATATATTAATACACATATACTGTCTGTGACATTGTGAGAAATCAGAGAAGACAAGAAGGCAGAAAAAGCACAGCCAGTCTGGTTACTTTTCTGAATCCTTAAAATGGCACAGTCTGCTAACTGAACCTGCCGGCTAAGCCGTCTGTCAGTGGCGTAGCCAACGGGGGGGGGGGGTTAGGCGATTCAAATCCTTTCCAAAATTTTTTGCGCCACTCCCCCCCTCCTTACGCACCTTTTTTTTCATGGTTTCGAACTGACATGTTTTGGAAGCTAAGCAGTTGTACTGCCGCAACATAATTCCTGGGCGCCTTTAACGTGAATATTGTCTGCCTACAGAAAAGAAAATATGTGGTGGTGTTTTTCAAGGCTTTGGCTCTCAGAGCTGTTGAGTAGGCATTTCTACCACGAGCAATTTAAGTTGGCTCGGCGATGGGAATAATGCTGAAGCAGTGGTCACACTTGTACCCGCCGAACATATCTCGCCGGAGTCGATCACTACGATAGTTTTCACTAGGCAGAGGATCGTTTCAATGCTGAAAGAGAGACACAGTTCCAAAGTCTATGATAGGCCCCGTTCTAGCATTTGACAGAGTGACTCTTTGTACGTGGGCTGAGGTATAGTCAAGGCATACACAGAAATTTCAATTGAAGCTGCACGCGTTCTACTAACATCTGAACACACACACACATACCCACGAGTGCGCGCTTGGCAGAGTGTTTGGTTCATCCACCGAACTTCACTTTTATGCAAGTGTATAGTATAGTGATAGATATCTTCACTATGCAGTAACTACTTAAAGCACTACGAAATGATCTCCAGAGACGAATATGGAACACAGGCCAACGTGAAGGTCATTCACAGCTGTAAAAATGCCAGCTATGATATTGCTCATGTAAATTAAGCTGATAAATAAAACGATGATGGTGATCAATCTAAAGCAGCATGGAGAAATGCAGAGGGGGCAGCTGTAGTCATCACAAGTTTATTGTTCAGTAGCGTGGCAAACAGCGCAACAATAAGGTACTTGAAACTGTTATTATATACGACAAGATATATATATATATATATATATATATATATATATATATATATATATATATATATATATATATATATATATATATATATATATATATATATATATATATATATGATGACTGGGAGACGTGGCATGGCTCATACGCCATGTTTATTCCATTCTGACTTCTTCCTCATCTACTTCTTCTAATCATCCTTGCCTTCTTACTTCACAGGATTCCCCCTCCCCCCGAAAGAAGTCGTGCCAGACGAACAGAAACAAAAACTGAACATGCGTGGCTTAAAAGTGAACACTGTCAAAAAGGGAAGATCGTTCCATGTCACAGGAAGTTTCCGTCAACACAATATAGATTAACAGGAGAGTGCAGCAGTCCGGTTAGTGCTTTAGTTCTGGTGGGCGAGGCTGACTGTTGCGTACTGGAAAACACAAGTGCACCTTGAATGTGAAAACTGCAGATGATGAAACTGTTTGTATACTTGCGAGGAATGAACGTGGTGTGAAGGCTTTGGAGTACCAGCAGCATGATTTCCGTAGGCGTCGTGCTCTTTGCCTTGATTGGTACACATGCAGCGCCACCCGTCTGCGTGTTTGTTGACCAAGACTGATGCGGTGATTTCTGCGTCCTTCCATAATACAGGGTGTGGTTTTGCGCCTTCTTCGTCGCTTTGTGCGCTGTTGTCTCAACAGCTTTGATATTATACTGAGTCTTGATCTCTTCTAGAGAAAGCTTGTGCGACGTTCCTTTTTACGAGAATGTCTTGAATTACATAACTTATTTTTCTTAAGCGAGACATATTTAATTTGTCGTCGCTTCAATTGACTTGCTTGTAGAAGCCTTTGTTTAATCCTTGACTGTTCTTCCAAAGATGTTTCCGTTCATCGTCGTGCTTGTTGGTGCAGCCCTTGGAGACTCTGCTGTTCTTGGGCTTAGTTTTGCTGGCATTGATGGTGTTGCTGGGGAAATAGCTGAGGTGGCCGCCGTTTTGGACCATGGTACTGATTTTCTGGGCAACTTTATGTGGTGTCCAGAAGGCAGATGGTAGTCTGTGGACTGTTATGCTGCATTTCAGGTAATGAAGGTTGTCGGCTATAATAAGCAGGAAGATTGTCGGAGGCTCTTGCAACGCTGTTCGTAATGGACACTTTTGCTCCACGACAATTCGTGAGAGGTGATGCTTCTGAGCCTCCTGTGTTGTTTGAACTCTCAATTGGCTGGACACTGGACAGCGACACTGTGACAGGTGTGATTTGGTCAGATTTTACTTTGGGCTGTTTCTCTGAGTCCGCAACTTTGGAGATAAGCTGTTCTGATGCATGAATGTGGACAGTTGATCCTTGGCTTGGCGTAGTATATTCGGAGTTTCGCAGCTCTATTTTGACCGTAGTGGGCGTGCGAGAGACGAAAGAGCCAAGTGATGGAAAACAAGGAGGTGGGTCAAGTGTGCGAGATGGGGAGTAAGCTGCTCCAATGCGTGAAGACTGATTTTCACTCTTCAAGTCATCATGGTGTTTTTTGGCATTTTCCCCCTGTGTCAGCTGGTCTACCGTGAACAAGGCATCCTTATGACACCAATAGCGCCTAATGGGAGCCTTAGAAGAGCTGCGTGGTAGAAAGCCAGGTAGTGGACCATGTATGCAAGACGAAACATACTGGGCAGCAGTAAGGTTAGCAACGTCTCGTCTCATATATTGGAGCGATGATTTTGAAAATGTGGATTTTCGTGCAGAAAGTAAACCTGATGGAAAGCTGTGTCTTTAAAGGAAACAGCGTG